>NC_059084.1:29295519-29615252 GCF_020497125.1 Mauremys mutica | reverse complement strand
CTAGGAATGTGTGAACCCATCTTCCCTCCCCCCCTTCCTTTCCGTGTGGGCTACTGACAGTCTGATCATCTTATTGGATGCAATTAGAGTATACGGCGCTGTGTCTCCCAGAGACTAGCCGACGCTCTTTGCTGAAAGGGGATGTAGGAGAGTCAGTCATCCTTGTTAGTCTCCCCTGTGTGACTGTTCTGTAGGGAGAGATCTTAGTTTATGAGCCGCTAGCGCGGACAGGGTACCCTCTCTGTGTGTGTAAGTGGAAAATGGGTAAGAGACAGTCTAAAAATTCTACCTCACCCCCTAAGGGTACCCCAGCATAGTACATGTACGTACATTATGGTCCTAAAACCTGCAGGTATTTAGAGAATTGGAATCTTCACATGTGTGAAAATCCATCTAAACAGTGCCCATTAGAAGGTATCTTCAATCTAGATAAGATCATATATCTCAGAGGAGCTTTTAATCACAAAGAAAAGCCTCTGACACAGTGTGAGCAATTTGTCTAGGAACGGGTTAATTTGAAACTCGGCTAACCCCAGAGATAAAGAGAGAGCTGCTCTGCCTACAAGGTCAAGAGCCAGCACACAGACTATGCTAAGTAAAACTACTTTCAGCTCCAGCTGGTTGTGGAAAATAAACAGAGGCAAACCAAGGGCAGTATAAATTACAGAACTGAGATTGCATTTGCAAAGCTTAATTCTCCAGTGAGATCCAACAGTGTGCTTCTGCAACCCTGTAGCTGGTATGGCTCGGTGACACTGGAAAAGCCATAGGGCAGCTGACCTGAACTGGAATCTCTGAAAGAGACGCCGCAGGAGAGTCCAGGGTGTAAAAGAACAGCCATCCCAAGAGTGGAAGCATGTTGGAAATTCTGGACAAGCTGTATACAGGATAATCTCCCGTCCACCTATTTCCCTTCTCTGAACATTATACACAGACATGCCAGTCTGGATATGTGTAAGTATTAAAGTGGCTTAAGGCTTGGAGCATTCATATTTTTTCCTGAGTGATGTGGGAGTGTTCCCAATACTTTCCATTGTTGTTTTATTATTTTTAATGAAGCTTTAAAATTTGGATATATGGTGTGATTTCTCTATCTACCCCCCCCCCCCAGTCCTGCAATGTCAGTTTGATCACCTGACATAAGGGATAATTGGTAACAGAAATTTGTCACAGTTTGGTGAGCAATAGAGAATTGGGGAGCCCTGTAGAATTTACACCATCTGTTTTACCCTTGTTATTTTATGTTTGCTTTGTTTGGTATTGTTTGGTATTATATGATAAGGATTGTATGATTAAAGGTGAGCCCTAATAGAATAAGGAAACACTATCTGGTTTTGGTGCACTATCTAGTTTTAGCTCTGTTCTGTTTAACCGGTTACTGTTGGTTTTTCTGCTCTGTTTATTTGGGCGTTGGGGGTGTGGGCGGAACTGAACTTCTCGTTCGTAATTCCTCAGGGTGGAAGCCATGTGTGCGATGAAGCTCTGGGGTTGTATTGAGATAATTCTGTCCCGCCCCCCCCATGACGGACAATGTACTAGAAGTGGAAAAATCTGGCTTAGACTGTAATTTTCTCTGCTCTCTGTGTAATTTTCTTTTCTGTTTAAGTGTCAGCAGACAAATGAGTGGGTCTCTGGGTAGACCCCCAAAGGAGTTTGGATTGTGTGTTAAGTAAATGGCCTTTACCCAATGGCCGTGTATTTTTGCCAGGTGGCAAGCCTTACTAGGGAGGACTTGAGTAGTTTTGGGAGTAAAATGTTTTAGGGAAAAGACCAGAAGGGTGGGGGCTAGCTGTGAAGCCCACCCTCCTAGCTAAACTGGTAATGAAATAAGTTTGTGTCCAGAATAGGGGCGATTCAGCGAAAAAAAGCAGGATCGGGCCCAGGCAGGCAGGCAACAGAGAGATTGGAAAACAGGTTGGAAACTTTTAAGGTTGTAGTGGAAAGAAGGAGTAAGTGAGTATAAGCATGAAAATTTCAAATACTCAGGAGGATATTTGAAATGGTGATTTGAATTGGTAAGTGGCTGCTGAAGGAAAAAGCAAGTGATTTAAGGGAGGAGCATGTGATTTTTAAGGGAAAGTGAAAAGTTAACTCTTTAGTTGCTGGAGGGAACAGCAGTTGTACTTTGTAAAAATGCTAAAGAGAAAAGTTTTTGGTGTCTTTGAAATGTTTGTAAATAAATTCAGGCAAAGAAAATATGGGGTAATTCTCCTGAATTAACAAGAGTATTCGTATATTTTAAGTAATGATTGACTGCCCAGAAGGGGGTAGACTTCTGTTTTGTCTTTCAGATAATCAAAGAAAACTAATGCCAGCTGAACAGCATTCAACATATCATGCATTTACTGACAGAGTAACAATTATGTTTTGTGTTCTATGTTCTGTCTTGTGGTGTTTGTCCCGTGGCCAAAATTGTTGTGTTTAATATTTTTATGGGATGGTCTAATTTAAAATCAAGTGGCAGTGTTAAATTGAAATGCAGATACTTGTTTTGTTCAACTTAGAATACAAAGTGTTTGGATATATCAGAAAAATGTGATATACTAAAGTCTAATACATTTTCTTAAGTAAGAGAAAGAAACTTTATTAGCCAAATCTTTTAATTGAGAATGGTTATTAAAATTTGCATACTAACAGTCTTTAAAAGCAAGGACATGGAAAGTTAACCCACTCCCCATATTGTACATGGGATCCTTCTGGCTACCTCAGACTTCTAGCCAGAGGGCTGGGATGGTGGAAAGCTATTGGACTAGAGGTTGTATTAAGTGAACTCATCAAAGTGGGTGTGCTTGTCCTGGCCTGTTGTTCTAAAGCTCTGTAATAAGGTTATTTTAGTAAAAAGGTATATGTGGCATACATTAAATAAGACTAATGTACTGTGTATGTGTTCATTGTTAACAAAAGGTGTATAAGTAAAAGTTTCCTTTATAGGTTAAAGAAAAAAAAATGGGAAAAGGAAAAAGAATGAGTTAATTGAAGAAAAAAATAATAGCTAACATGCTAAAATAAACTGGCCAAGATTTGTGCTGAGACAAACTTAAAGTGGCCAGATGCCCTTCCTTTGGCACTAATAAGTATAAGAACCATTACTTGGCTAAAAACCAGAAAAAGGGGGGACTTCAATTTGCCCATGCAACTATAAAATTTGTAAAATCTGCAAAGACACTAATGCAATGTGTTAGGTTTTTTTTCTCACAGGTGAAGAAGAAACAACCCAAAGATCCTAGCAGCCCTACCATTCCTAGGAACCAGAAGACTGGGTCTACATAAAGATCCATCAACAAAAGACTGCCTTGGCTCCACGCTGGAAAGGCCCTTTCCAAGTCCTGTCTACCAACACTGCTGTGAAGTGCCAAAGACTGACTGCTTGGACCCAGGATTCTCACTGCAAAAAGACCCCTCCACATCAGAAGAATTTTCCTATTGATGATTAGCCTATTCTTTCTTCTAGTTCTACTGTGCTTCTGGACAGCTTCTGGACAACCTCTCCCTTGTCCACTGACAGACCAACTGTGCCTTTAGACTTTTCTAGAAAAAGCAAAGCCATTACAGGGTGATATGTGCTGGAAACCTCTCCCCTGTAGGATGCTAAACCACAATTGTTTTGGGAAAGAAGAAGAAACACTCACTCCACTGACATTGCCAAAGTCCAGGAATTCCTGACTAAAAGGACATTGAGAACTGACCCTGGTGAAGAAACAAAGAATTGTACACTGGCAAGGAAGAAATTTATGGGACCCATGATTGGGAATGTGGTATTAATTGACTTTTGGGGTTTAATCTACAGGCTGTGCCCTGTGTTTTGGATAAATCCTTCAGTATGTATTGCCCTCCTAATTGGATTTTAAATGACATTGCCCTTATCCAGTTTTCAAATCACTTCTACATACCCAGATTGCTCACAAGGGGCTGCCATTAGATTAGCACAACAGAGGGCCTGGGTTATTTCCTCTGGAAAGAAAGAGAATTGAGCAGATCCCTGTGGGCTAGGGCCAATATCTTAAAAGACAAGAACGTAATAAGAAATTGGGCCAACTAGAAAAGGCTACTAGCCTTATTTTTGAAACTCAGCTATCTTAAATACAGGCTGGAGTTGGTGAGTTACATGTCATTTCAGCCCTTAGTTCTATAACCCAGAAGTTACTGACAGAGATGGTATTGAATATCACTGAGGCTGGGAAGGTATTGCAGTGGGATCTAGACCAGACTTGGCCCACTGCCCTTACAGATGCATCAGGAGTACCATCTGATCTGTGGTCATGAAGACATACTTGGACACTTTCTGGATGGAAGTGGGGACATTCACAGTGCTCCTTCCAAGCATATGGACCGGTTAGAGTGGGTGTGGTTCCCACATACCGAATCCTGCTGGGTCCATGAGGAGCATGCATATGGGACTGAATTATTCACCAAGACATCTGGGAAATTAAACCACTTGGTATACCTACCTGATTTATAGTCAGTGCCCCAATCCCTTAGTTGTTAAATGAACATTCCACTCTTTTGTCCATGCATTCATTCCTGGGTTGGGGGTAACTAAGCTCAAAAGAGCAGTTGTACATATATCTGTAAAGCTTCATTGTTTTTTTGTTTTTAAAGTTTGAGAAAACTCGCCAAAAGTTTGTTGAGTATTCTCAAAGGGGGGAATTGTTGGTGCCACTAGGCCTGAGTAAACCAAAGTTGTGACTTTGGGCCTGAAGTGAACCAAAGTTCTTACATGCTGTGAACTTTAACCAGCCTAAGATGCTAACAGACTGCAAGCAAAATGTGTAGCTGTCAGCAATCTCCACTTGCAAATGTAGGAGTTTGAAACAGCAGAAGCGGCGGGGAGGAGGGGGAGAGGGGGAAGGAAAATCTGTATGCGTTTGTTCTGTGAAGGCCATAGATAAGCTTGTGCATGAGAACCTTTTCTAACACGCTGAAATGTAATGCCTAATGTAGCTGCTGCTGGGAAGGGAGGGGTGAGGGGGAAAACCGAACAAAAGGCTTACACAAACAAGTGGGGTATAAATGCTGGGACCCCGCCTGCGCGCGGGTGTGCAGGATTTGAGAAGGCTTTTCTCCCTGGCACCTTTCTTTGGGCCCAAATAAACCTGGTTTTGCTTCTCCACCCTGGTGTGATAATTAGTGCGACGCACACCGGGCAACGAATCCCGCTGTTGCTCCGCCTTGGGCTCTTTGAGCCGGCAACAACAGGAAAAGGCAAACAAGAACCCCACTTGGCTAGTTGGGTGCCGCTGGCAACTCTTGCAAGTTTATTGTGAAACTCATGTTATTTGGTGTTTCTCTTAAAGCCTCGGCTCCTCATCAGGTGATCGCATGCTACTCGTAGCAATTCAGTGTAAAAAAGAGGAAGTTTCTAGCCCTCATGATAATGTGACATCTAAAAGGCTCAGAATCCAGAAGGTAAATAGAAAGACCCTAGATGTATTCTTTTAAGCCAGTCTCCTGAGTTTTGAATACTTGGGTTGGCAACACTACGGGGTGCTCCATGTGGATGTTTGTGGGAGTGAGAACTCCTGGCTCTTAGGGTATTTCTCCACTGCCATTAACTCAGGCTCATTCTCAGCTGTTGCCCCTCACCCCCCTCCTGGCCACACACAAAGCCCATGCACCAGTGTTCGGTGGTGCTTTACACCTCGGCTAGCTGGCCTGGCTGGGAATACAAGCTAGAGCATGGGTGCTGCTTTCACTTGGGCTGGAAACCTATCCACTGTGCCATGAGGACACAAGCTAAATCACTGGTAGTCTGCCAGTGCCTTCCCACAAGTTTCCCCATGTGCCCAGGAGTTCTCCCACAATTTACTGGGAAATACTCCCAGAGTGGCTCAGCTTATGGCAGCGCAACGAACCATGGGAGCTGCCCCCAGAAGCCCTAGTGAGAGAGACAGGTGAGTGCAACACCAGTGTGGACACAGTAACTTGGGTAGGGCAAGCTCAATGTTGCAGGTCTCCAATACCTGGGCTACCTGTGCAGGGAAGACACAGCCTCAGCGGCTGTGAGCACCCTAATGTTCCCCTGCTATTGCAGGGCTCTGGAACCAAAAGTGCTGCAGAGCAGGACACAGAGCAACCTGCTGCTTTGTTTTGGACACAACAACCTTTGCTGACCCTCTGTCTGTCTAGGTCCGTCCATAGCCTGTACGACATGAGCATCTTCCATCATGAGCCTTCCAAAGACACCTGACATGACAAACCCATTCATGGATTTGTCCCTCACAGCACCCTGGGAAGTATCATCACCATTTTACGGACAGCAAACCAGGGTGCAGGGTGGACGGTGACTTGCCCAAACCTACAGAGGAAGTCAGCAGTCGAGTCAGTTGAATGTGGGTCTCCAGAGTCCAGTGCAGTGTCCTAACCATCAGAGCGCCTTGTCCCCTTCACCCTCAGCCTGTCTGGCTCTTCCTCCCTTCACACTCCTCATCTCCACACCAAGCCTGCTCATAACTGTACTGCAATGGCTGGGGCACCGTTGCCGCCAACAGTAAATAATAGTCAATCGAGTAGCTGTCTAGGAGGGTGCTTCACAGGGGGTAGAAGCTGAGTTTTACTGTGACTATTTATCATCAGGGATTAGCTGGCAGGTTGCTTCCCCGGTCTCTTTAGTTTCTTTCTGACTCATTTTTCCCAGGCTCCTTAATGGGAGATTTCTTGTCATTTCTGATATTTGGAGAAGTGTCTTTCCTGTGGTTTGAACAATTGAGCTGAAAATGCCTTACAGTGCAGGATCTCCTCTGACACATGGTTTGCACAGTGGTTCTTGCTCTCGGTCTAGCTTGTGCTCACTGACTGTGTAGTTGGGAGGGTTTGCCTGGGTTTTGAATCTATCACTATGGTCAGGGTTCTTCTGGGGAACGTTTCTGCTCGGGGCTATTTAGCAAACCAGCTTTGGGGGGAGGTGACTTCCCCTGGTGTTATCTGGACCGGTGATCTGCTAGGTCACTCCAATCCTCAACTCTGGGAGCCAGCCTTACCCTGCTCCACTGTGAGACCCCCCACTCCTGGGCTGTTCACGCACAGCCTCTAGCATGTAAGCTGCTCCCTGCTACGTGAGTGAGCACTTTTGGCCAGCTGCTGCTTGGATTGTGCAATCGAATGACACTATCCAATATCTCTGTTCCCAGACACAGCCCTAGGAACCTCCGTCTTGCAGTGTCCAGTTATGCCTGCTGGACGCTGCAAACTTATATGAGTTCATCAATTTAACAAAGAAATTGATATGTACCAAGCTTGTTGTCCCAAGGGGAGTCTCAGACACACTTCAAACCAAATGCACTGCTTCAGGTACAATAAACCAACAAATTTATTAACTACAAAGATAGATTTTAAGTGATTATAAGTCAAAGCATAACAAGTCAGATTTGGTCAAATGAAATTTAAAAAAAACGCATTCTAAGCTCATCTTAACACTTTCAGTGCCCTTACAAACTTAGATGCTTCTCACCACAGGCTGGCTAGTTGCTCTTCAGCCAGGCTTTCCCCTTCAGTCGCTTGCTGGAGGTGTCTGTAGATGGAAGTGGAAGAGAGAGGAAGAGCATGGCAAATCAAGACATTTATAATGTTCTTTCTTCCCTCTTGGCTTTGCCTCTCCCCCTTCAGGGTCAGGTGAGCATTACCTTATTGTAGTCCCAAACTGACCAAGGGAAGGTGGTGACTCACTTGAGAGTCCAACAGATCCTTTGTTGCTACCTAAGCCAGTGTCCTTTGTTCCTGTGAGGCTGTGCTGAGTTTGTCCCATACATGCCCTGATGAGGTGTGAACTGCCCTTCTCTTCCTGGAGAGTTTTGCCTGGGCTTGTTTTAAGCCATGAGGACACATTTTCAGCCTCATAACTATATACATGAAATTACAGCCTATAACATTACTATAACAACAATGCTTAGTGCATCATGAGCCTTCCGAAGACACCTGACATGACAAACTTTGCATTGGATACCAGACAATCATATTATAAGGATGAACATGAGGGTGCAGGGTGTTCCCCTGAGGTACAGAGCATCACAGGCGGGGGAGTTGCTCTGTTTTTCCCAATATGCTGGCAGCTGACTTCCTGCTGTTTGGTCTAGTGCCTTGAATAGAGCTTGGTGACCCCTTCATACTGAAGATTATATGCAACATGTTTGCTCCTTTCCAATTTGGGAACTGTCCCTGAACAGACCAGGAACTCATTCAATGGGTGGAGTGCCCTCTGGAAGGGGACACTGCCAGTGCTGGTTCATTTATCAGGAAGGGATCTTTTGATTTGGGTTTCATGAGCTGAGCAGTTACCAGTCAGGGTTTGTGCTTCTTTTGTGGGGACAGATCCTGCCCCTCTCCTCCCACCCCCAGTGCACAACCTGTGTCAGGAAATGTACAAACTCTGCAGGAGGGGATCAGCGAGGCCCAGGGAGCACAAAGAACTTATGAATTCACTATGCTGTGTTAAAAGATAGCTACTCCTCTTCCCCTGCCTGGGGAATAGGTTTCTCAAGTGGAACTTGTTCCTACAGCTCCCCTGCCACCGTAGTGACGATCCAGTGCTCCCAGAAATACCTGTATACACGCTGATGAGATGGTGACTAATTGAATGTAAGAATTTGCAGATATAAGTTAGGGGGCAGCTTGTCAACTTATCCCTGAATATATATGGTATTCACGGTTTCTCCCCCCCCATAAGTGTGGTTGGGGAAAAATCTCCACCAAAATGGGAAGAAGGGGACAGCAAGGAGCTGTGAGAATTGGGTCAGTGGTTGGAGGCTATAAATAATCCCTGAAGGATGTTTCAAACTGCAACTTTACAGAGTAAGTATATATGCGGGTGTGGAAACATACAGCTAGCCGGCAGTACTCCCAGGCAATGCTCACCCTTCAGCCTGGGCAGGCACCATACACACAGCTTACGCCTGCGGCCGGGCTTTGCCTGCTAGAGAAGTAGACTTTGCTTTTTTTCACCCCTTTAGGACAGTTAAATAAAAGAGCTCTCTGGGAATGCAACATTAAGGCTGCTCTGTTAAACACACTGCAATCAGGAAAGGTGTGGTAAGGCTGATTGCACACAGCATGGCCAAGCCCAAGGGCTCAAACGTTAAGCATCAGCCCCCCCAAAACCGTGAAACTGGCTAAAAAAAAATCACAAGATCTTAAAAAATAATAAAGTTTGAGTCTTTGTCGCCTGATTTTTGAGCCATATGGGGTGTCATTTTCTCCACAACCACAAAGGTAGAAACTTACTTTATTCTTAATGAAAGCCAAGAGTTTTATGGAACCACCTGACTCCAGGAGCTGTAAAGAAAAATACTAAATATTGTGAATCTCATCATAAGCCAGCAAGAGTTGGCAATACTGTCTGGTGGTGTACAAGGGGGCAGAGTTAAGGTTGCACATTCACACTTTGCTTCTCCCTTTCAAGTGTGCATCCATAATGCTGCATTCACAGCAGGTTTCACATTTATATATTGTATACGGGGGGTTGGAACAATTTGTATAGTGGGGGCGCTGAGAGCCATTGAACCAAACTGTAAATCCTGGATATGATGGAAACCACTGCAAGGCAGGGGGTGCAGCAGCACTCCCCCGCATGCCTAGTTCCAGCACCTGTGATTGTGTATATAAAATGAGGCCAGATTTCAAAGGCTCAGCACCCACAAGCATGGCCAGATTTTCAGATGAGCTCAGCTCCCACCATGCCCTTCTATGTGCTGAGCTCTTTTGAAAATTCTGGCTTCAGGCGCGGAAGGCCCAGGCTGTCGTTCTGTCCATTCTGGAGAGCACAACACATGCTGGTCCATTTGTAAAAATAAATTCCTATTACTATAATTTAGGGAGATACAAATGGGAAGCAGCCCTGGGTGAGCTAAGAGGGGTGCTCTGGAGCTCGCTGTGCTGAGTGCCTGCATGTGTGGCAGGGCACAGATCCTGGCAATAGAGCTGGCTGTGACGGGAGCTGGCTAAAGCCTTGGGGGCAGTGATGGAAGGGTCTACACAGCACATGCAGTCAGTGTGAGGAGCTGGCATGTTCCTGCAATGTCAGAAGTTCACCAGCAGAGGGCAAGAGACTCCAATTTTTCTGCTGAAGTGCAGCTGGCGCCCATCCAGGGCCCCTGGCACTGGATGCTCCGGGTGTGCACAGGTGATCTTACTTGGAGAGATTGCCTACACCAAATGCTTGCAAGGAGCGAAAAGCTACTGGGACAGACTGGGGCTCTTCTCAGTCCTCAGAGTCCAAGGCTGCAACATGATAGTTTAAGGCAGGTTCAGTCTGATCCACACTGCAAGGCTGAAACATCCTTTACTTTGTGTGCTACCATGTTATTCCCCATCCCAAAACCTTTGCCCAGTGTAGAAGGGACCTAACATTGCTCACTCTCTTACCTTCCTGCTCCCTTTGTAATCCTCAGGCTGGGTCATAGAATCATGGAATATCAGGGTTGGAAGGGACCTCATGAGGTCGTCTAGTCCAACCCCCTGCTGAAAGCAGGACCAATTCCCAGCTAAAATCATCCCAGCCAGGGCTTTGTCTAGCCTGATCTTAAAAACCTCTAAGGAAGGGGATTCCACCACCTCCCTAGGTAACCCATTCCAGTACTTCACCACTCTCCGAGTGAAAAAGGTTTTCCTAATATCCAACCTAAACCTCCCTCACTGCAACTTGAGACCATTACTCCTTGTTCTGTCATCTGCTACCACTGAGAACAGTCTAGATACATCCTCTTTGGAACCCCCTTTCAGGTAGTTGAAAGCAGCTATCAAATCCCCCCTCATTCTTCTCTTCTGCAGACTAAACAATCCCAGTTCCCTCAGCCTCTCCTCATAAGTCATGTGCTCCAGCACCCTAATCATTTTTGTTGCCCTCTGCTGGACTCTTTCCAATTTTTCCACATCCTTCTTGTAGTGTGGGGCCCAAAACTGGACACAGTACTCCAGATGAGGCCTCACCAATGTCGAATAGAGGGGAATGATCACATCCCTCGATCTGCTGGCAATGCCCCTACTTATACAGCCCAAAATGCTGTTAGCCTTCTTGGCAACAAGGGCACACTGTTGACTCATATTCAGCTTCTCGTCCACTGTATCCCCTAGGTCCTTTTCTGCAGAACTGCTTCCTAGCCATTCGGTCCCTAGTCTGTAACAATGAATGGGATTCTTCCGTCCTAAGTGCAGGACTCTGCACTTGTCCTTGTTGAACCTCATCAGGTTTCTTTTGGCCCAGTCCTCTAATTTGTCTAGGTCCCTCTGTATCCTATCCCTACGCTCCAGCGTATCTACCACTCCTCCCAGTTTAGTGTCATCTGCAAACTTGCTGAGAGTGCAGTCCACACCATCCACCAGATCATTAATGAAGATATTGAACAAAACCGGTCCCAGGACCGACCCTTGGGGCACTCCACTTGAAACCGGTTGCCAACTAGACATGGAGCCATTGATCACTACCCGTTGAGCCCGACGATCTAGCCAGCTTTCTATCCACCTTATAGTCCAATCATCCAGCCCATACTTCTTTAACTTGCTGGCAATAATACTGTGGGAGACTGTATCAAAAGCTTTGCTAAAGTCAAGGAATAACACATCCACTGCTTTCCCCTCATCCACAGACCCAGTTATCTCCTCATAGAAGGCAATTAGGTTAGTCAGGCATGACTTGCCCTTGGTGAATCCATGCTGACTGTTCCTGATCACTTTCCTCTCCTCTAAGTGCTTCAGAATTGATTCCTCCATGATTTTTCCAGGGACTGAGGTGAGGCTGACTGGCCTGTAGTTCCCCGGATCCTCCTCCTTCCCTTTTTAAAAGATGGGCACTACAGTTAATGTGCTCTGCCCCCTTTGGGTAGCCAAGGCCCACCAGCCAAATGATCTATCTGCCGTCTCAGCCTCCCAATCCACTGCCCAGTCAGTGCCACTTTCCCAGTGGCTGGCAGGGGAACCCAGGCCCGCCCACTACTCCATGTTCCTGACCAGAGACCCTATGCCCAGCAACCACAGTCTGCTGAAGCTCCGACCCTGTTGTTGGTATTTCCCTGGACTCTTTCCTACCTCTTTTCCCTACCTTCTGGGTTTACTATGGGAGCTTCCTCTGGGCCCCGTGACTACTACCTGCTCTCGGGTTCTTGCCAGTCTGTAGTCCAAGACAGGAGCCCAGTGTTGTGTATTTGGTTGTCATGGTTTTGTTGCTATGGCAACTGAGTTAGATTATTATGGGTTAGCTCAACCGGTTTCAACCGGCTGAGGTGCTCTCTGTATATATGTAAATAAAATGGAGGTTTTGGTTAGCTGCCTGCTCTCTGGCCTCAAGTGATTGCTTCCTACACCGGCTGCCCCAAGGATATAACACCCAGGGCTTCCTGTTCCCCTAGAACTCCTTCAATTCCCCTCCTCATTCTAGGGAGTAACTGCAGCCCCTGTCCTGCTCACAACATCCTGGTTTTATAAGCCTTGCTTGTGTTCTCCCCCAGCTGGGCATCATCAGGCCTTGGCTCCCCTCCAGGTGCAGCCTAAAGGTTAATTGGCCTATTTTACCTGTTCAGGCCTTGGCTGGGGTGGGCACCCCTTCACACCCCCAGACACCCAAGTCATGCTCCAGTCACGCAGTGCAGACAACGGTATATGTACGGATGTTTGCACAATGCTCTCCATGAGAATATCTTGTTTTCTGTTACTGCTCCCTGTTAATTAACTCAATCCCATGGGAACCATATTGGTTTGACAGGCCTTGCAACACTAGAGAAGAAAATCTATTGTTTTAATAACAAGACCCTGCAGAAGGTGAAATCGAATCCTTTCCATGGAGAGGTTATTGGTTTAGGCCCAGAAATGGGGACTCCATCAGCAGGGTAGCCCCTCACTGAAAGCCTGTTGGTTTTTCTGTTTTACTTATTTGGTTTGATCAGTTTTGCCTTCCAATGGGAGACCCCACGCCAGCGCTTCACTTTTCACCCAGGTCTTCCTGCACTGTGTAGGCTTTCACTTTTAAAAAACCGAGCTTCTAGACCATACATTTGTGAAGGAAAGTTCCCAAACAAACCTGAACTGATGTGCTGCTTTCATCCTGCATCTGCAGACAGAGCTGAGCTGAGGGGAGTGATCAACCCCCATTCAGCTCAGTGGAGGGTTGACTCTAGGTGCTCCTGATTAAGACTACGAGTATGTCACAGAGGTCATGGAAGTCACAGATTCCATAACTTTCCATGACCTCTGTGATACTGGAGCCCTGCAGCAGCCCAGCCACTGCTGGCAGCAGGGGGGCCTCCCACAGCAGCCCAGCCGCTTGGGCAGCGGGGGACCCCCAGCAGCTCCTAGCAGCTGCAGGCAGTGGCACCCCCCCAGCTCCCAGACCGGCAGAGCAAGGGAGAATCCCCTCACCAGCTCCCAGCTCTGCAGGGCAACAGGTGATCCCCCACCCCAGCTCCTAGCCCCTCAGTCAGGGGTCCCTCCCAGCTCCCAGTCACTGGGCAGGGGGCCACATGTAGTGGGGCAGAGTGCTGGACCCTCCTCCCTCCCCATTTTTGTCAGCTATGTTTTTAGTAAAAGTCAGGGACAGATCACGGCTTCAGTGATTTTTTGTTCATTGCCGGTGACCTGTCCACGACTTCTACTAAAGATCTCCATCTGAATAGGAACAGCTATCAGAACAGCTAGTGACAAACAATCAGTTCTGGGAAGCAAGTGTGTTTTTATGAGGTTAATTGTCCCAGTCCAGGGAAAAGATTGTTCTTTGTCTGGCTCATGTTTAATATGTTCTATCAAACTGGTAATTTGCCTCCTAGATTATAGGTACATCAGTGACTCTTTTACTAGCCCATCTGGATGTTAAATGATTATGAACATATTGTTTTTCCTGTGTGGAGGGATAAATTGCCAGTCCCTGATATTCATTACCATTTTCATTGACTCATGAACCAGAACTAAGTTCACTGGTCTTCCTATTGATAGAGGCAAAACCCAGAATGGAACAATATGACTGTAAGGTCACCCCGAAGTCCTGAAGTGTCTGAGTTCCTTTATCACCCTTCTGCTGTTAGTTCTCTCACTTTCATTTATCTTATTATTTTTTATGAGACTGGAAACTCTGTGAAATTAGGCTAGCAAAGGGGAAACATGGCTGGGTTGGGTAGAGAGCTGGGATGAGCCATTTAAACGGGTAGCAATGGACAGCAGGGTCATATATGATGTATCTCAGAGCGGCATTGGTGTAGAGCAGTTATGTTTGAAAACAAAGAGAGCAATAACTGCCAGCAGGAATGAAAAGGCCTTTAATCTTGTGAGGTGCTAACATTTTCTCTGAAGCTTCCAGAGGTGGCCCCCGCTGGAGTCAGGACTCCCCGGCTGGCTGGAGGAATGCGCTGAGGTGGTGCAGAGAATCCTCTTTCTAGAGGGCTGGTTGGTGTGTCTTGAATGGTATTGAGCCAAACATTTGGAACAGGAAGTTGTCAGCAGACAAGTGCTGGGATCATCTGGGTATATCCTACCTAATCAGAGCCTTGCAATTGCAAGGGCCTCAGGCATTGGCGGCCCTCAGTCTCTCTTGTTCTCTGCCTGTGGCACATAATCTCCTGAGGACTTTCCTGCTTTAGTGTAACTAAAGTCTTTGGGCTCTATATGGGGTAACTGGGTGAAAATTAATGGCCTGAAAATTAACCACTCCAAAAGGAAACGTATGCAGTCTGATACCTTGCCAAAAGCACAAATAACAATCAAGGGAGAACAAACAGAAGTTGAGCAATATGTCTATTTGAGCCAAGAAATTAACATACGCCATGATCAGGAAGGTGAACTCTTGCGAAGAAAGCAAGCAGGTTGGTGCTCATTCAGTTCTATCAGGGACGTCCTCCAAGGAAAAATCAACAAGGCAACACGCGCCAGCCTCTGCAACTCAACATTACTACCAGCAATGTTGTACAGCAGCGAAACACGGGCGCTGACGAAGACAGAGGAGCAGCAACTGTCTGTCACGGAGAGGGTGATGGAAAAAAGAATTCTGGTAATTTCAATCCATGATCGAGTCCCCAGTGAAGTGATCAGACAGCAGAGTGGAGTGCAGGACATCATTGTTGAGAGCAGGCATAATAAAATGCGATGGGCCGGGCATATAGCGAGGCTCACTGATAATCGATGGACTGCAGCTGTCACCGAGTGGTACCAATGGGAACTGAAACGACCACTCGGCCAAGCTCCAAAGAGATGGGAAGATCTTATCATGAAAAGACATGGCTGCACATGGAGAAGGAAGGCCAGGATACGAGAAGAATGGAAGACATGTTGTGATCGGCACAATCTATATGAGGGCTGAAGGACCGATCCATCAAGGTGATATTCTGGAAGTCAGGATACATGATTTAATGGTGCCTTCTGGCCTTATACTCTGTCAAGCTCTGACGCTCCTGTTTCAAAAGCAAGGGTCCCTACCACTCAACCTAGGTAACTCTTCTTTATCTGTAACAGTATAGGGCCTATGAGTCACAGGGTATGTCTGCACTGCAGTGTTAACTGAGCAAGGAGCTGAGTGGCCACACTACAAAGGTCAGACTTGAGTGTCCATTTGACGGCATCCACAGATGCTGCACTCACTCTGAGAGTTGCTAGGACTGCTGGGAGCATATCCCATGGTTGTTTGTGCTTCAGTAAGCTGAGCTGCTCTGATTCTTTCCCTGGGAATTGTGGGAGAACTTGTCTGCCCTTCTAGGCAGATGGTGGAGAGGGAATTGTGGGAAGGCATTTGAGGACTATCAGTACTCCAGTCTGCAGCCTCCCTGTAAAGTGGGTGGGTGACTGACCAGAGTGTAAGCAGCACTCCTGTTTTAGCCTGTAGCCCCAGACGAGCCAGGCAGCCTGCATGTAAAGCACCACCACACTTGGGGCAGAAGGTTTGTGTTTGGACGAGAGCTGGATTAAGGGAAACGCCTGAGTTAACTGTGGAGTGAAGACAAGGGCACAGCTGAACAATGCTGATTTCATCCAGTAGAGGGAACTGTTGTGCACTTGGGTGCATGCACGCATGCGCAGACGCACACAGGCACACACTAGCCAGTTTATGACAGCATTGTCCTTGTTTTACAGGTGTCTCCATCTGACTAGCAGCATTACTCTTTGCCATCTCCCATGCTGGACCAGGACGTTTTGTAGCAAGTGAACATTTCTGGAACATACATTATGCAGAATTGCTTCTCTCTGACTCTGTCTTTCCTTTGGCACCCTGTAGCGGGGCAACTCCCGAGGCTGCAGGCCTTGTGCAAGGCCTAAAGAAGGTCTAAAGAAGGTACTGGGGCTGCAGAGGGGCAGCCCAGGGATAAGCAAAGGCAGCAGGTCCTAACCCCCTTGCCGATGATGAGTGGCCATGACAGACTGCAGTTTGCCCCAGTGAGCGGCACTAGCCACTGAGGCAAGGTGGGTGAGAGGGTTGGGGGTTCCCCTGGGAGGGGAGACCCAGAGCATCATGGGGTACTGCTGGGGCAGCACCCCAAGGTAAAGAGCACCGGAGTCCCGGAGGGACACAGGGGCCAGCGGCAGGTGAGACACTGGCCAGTAGGAGGCGCTCCGATGCTGGAGAGCTAATTCCCAAGACAACCAGCAGGAGGCGCTTTGCTACACATCCACATTTATTTCTGCTCTGTGGGATGGTCTGTCTCTGTTATCTATCAGCTTGTGAGCTTAATGACTTTACCGAATTCTCCTCTACAGCAGCTGTGGCTGTGAAACACGCTAGCCAGGGGAGCTGAATGAACTACACTGAAGCTATTCACCCGGACCATTTGGGATCTATCATTGTTACTGAAGAGAACATGGAGACCAGTGAGTGTGGAGACCAAAGAGGACTCTCACTCTGCCATGCCTCTCCGAGGTAGAGATGCTGCTGCCAGCCTGAGACCCACAGGAAGAAGAATGAGATGGAGCAATGGAGTTAGGGGTCAGGGAATGACAGAGGCACAGCTGGGCCCACAGCTCAGTCAATTGCTCCTGCCTAGCTTGTTTTCCTTGCGTCTCTTTTTTTTTCTGCCTGTTTTTGCCCCTTAGTGAATTGTTGTCACCATGGTATATAGGAGGGTTAAATACATTGCAGAGGGGAAGGTTACTTAGGCCTTGTCTACATGGGAATAACTACTCTGGTATAATTTAGCTATTCTGGAATACCTCCTGTGTAGACACACTATTCTAGAATAAAAGTGATACTCAGCAAAGGAGTAATTATTCCAGAATTTATCACGGAACAAAGGGTCCACACAGGGAACTATTCTGGAATATCTATTGCAGAGGAGTTATTCCAGAACAGCTATGCTGATCAATTTCCCCATATAGACAAGCCCTTGCTTCTTGTCAGTAGAATTGACTTAACTCCAACATAAGCTGCGTGCAGAATAAACCAGAAGCTACACACTACATTCTGAGCTGGTTCTCAGATAAAATACAGCATGTTCCCGTAAGTGGTGAGATCCGCTCTCTTGCTGACAGTCCCATTGAAAGTCCTCATCTTGCACACTTTCTGACTATAGCAGGCGTCAGAGGAGGAAACCTGCCAGGGGCGACATTTGCAATGCAAGTGCCTTCTAACTTAACTAACCTTGACAGTGTCCTTTTAGCTGTACTGTCCAAGTGGTAAATTGATACCATCTCTCAGAGAGTCAGACCACTTTTCCCATAGCTTCCTGGCAAGGAGTTGTCTGAAGCATTTGCTGTTGTCATTCAGAGTTTCTTCCAGTTCCCTTGTTCTTTTGTTCTTCATCTCTATTCTGTTCTATTTCCTGCTTCTCTTGTAGCCTCCAGTTCAGAGAAATAAATCTCTCCATCTTGCTCTCCGATATATTAGTAAAGCCATGCAGATGCCTCTGGTATAGGGTGACCAGATAGCAACTGTGAAAAAATGGGATGGGGTGGAGGGTAATAGGCACCGATGTAAGCAGAGTCAGGATGAGCTCTACCCTGACATCTGGTGGTGAATTGTGGCGAGTGTGGAAAAGAACTTTAGGGGCTGATCTGGTTTGCATAGGCACACCCACCCTGCCTAGCATGAGCCCACAGCAGCCCAAAACGGTCACTTTGACAGCTGTGGGATCCCCGGTTTCTCTGTTATTGGGGCAGAAGGAATAAAGTGTTGTTACCCTGATTATGTGAATGAAGGACTACAAAACTGTTTTATGACAGAGGGTCTCACCATCAACTAAGTAGCACTCGCTAGACAAGGGACATGGGTTCCAAAACCCTGGGGAATTGAGAAAGATTGGGGACAAGTATTTATACTGGATGGTATGGGCTGCTTTTGAGGACTTGAAACACTGATTGCATCTCCTTCTCTCTCCACTGTGGAATAGCAGAGCTAATTTTGATTCTATTAAGGGTTTAGTTGCAGGCTGCTGTGCTGAATTCATTTTGGGCCAATGGTGCACTGGCACTGGGGGTCTCCTACTATGAGCTGACATCATTAAAGAGCTAAGAGTTCTGGGAGCTGAGATCACTGTGTGGTGTGCTGACTAGTGGAGGAGCCTGAAGATATATTTCAAAGTGGCTGGCAGAGCAGTTTTGCAGGATGGTGAGCAGAGCTGAGCAGTTTGTGGCCCGTGGGACGGTGAGTGGAGTGGAGCGGAGCGGAGCTGAGCTGAGAAGTTTGCAGGCGGGTTGGAACGGCCCATGGGATGTGGAGCTGAGCTGAGCAGTTTGCAGGCTGGTTGGAGCAGCCCCGCAGGATGGCGAGTGGAGCGGGGCGGAGCAGTGCATGGCTTGGTGGGAGCAGCTCACAGGACAGCTTGTGGCGCGGCGTGGCTTGTGGTGAAGGCTGCAGCAGAACCCCCCGGAGAGGCGGGGCAGTCGGCCTGGGACCACGTAAGGTGCCCCTTAACACAGTGTGTGCCCAGATGTGGGGGAAGGGGGTGTAGAGCTCTGCAGATAAACTTTTGAACTCTGGGGCTGCACTGACCAGGGACAGAGACTTTTGGGTGGTTGGAATTTTGGGGGGATTTTTGGGTGCTGGACTCATGGGGTGTTGGACTTTAGGATTTTGAGATGATCTTTTGGGTGGTTGGACTTAAGACCCTGAGGGGAAAAGGACCTGCCAAACTAGCTTGGGGGTGAGTCTTTTGCTGACGATTTGTGTTATGAATCCTGTTTGTGGTGTTTCCCCAACATAATGCCGCAATGTTTCCCTCTTTTATTAAAAGGATTTTGCTACACTCAGACTCCGTGCTTGCGAGAGGGGAAGTATTGCCTCCTAGAGGCACCCAGGGGATGGTATGTAATTGTCCCAGGTCACTGGGTGGGGGCTCAAGCCGGTTTTGCATTGTGTTATTGAAATGGAATCCCTAGATACTGAACCCGGCCCTTATTGCTGCCAACTCAGACCAGCAGAAGGGTTACACTTATATAAGAAAAAGTCCCCAAAAACGGGACTGTCCCTTTAAAAACGGGACATCTGGTCACCCTACTCTGGTATGTCAGCTCAATCCCTATGAGTGTTTGCTTTGTTTTGGAGAGATGTTCATCAAAGACCACGTCCACAGTCCAAAATGTTCTCCCCTGAACGTGACTGCAACCATAAAAACAGGCAAGGGGCTGAACCTACTGCCGCCTGCCTGTAACCTCATCATATCCAGTGTCCAGGCCTGGCCCAGTTCAGGAGCCGCTGCTGGGACAGTTTGCAGGTGAGGGAGTCTCTGTTATGGAAATACACAAAGCATAATCCTCCCAAAGATGCAAACCCTTATGCACTGGGCTTCCCATCCAACTCAATGTCTGCAGGATTGAGGCCTCACTTGCTGTCTTTTTCTGGTGCTGTTGGCCTCCTCTGTCACTTTCTGAGATGCTCTAATGCTGCCCTGTAAACTTAGGCCTCGTCTACACTTAAAGCTTATACTGGCTGACCTATGTCAATCAGGGATGTGAAAAACCACATCCCCCCCAGTGACGCTGCTGTGCTGACACCACCCCAGTGTGGCCACGGCTAAGCAGACAGAAGAGAGCTTCTGCTGGCATGTGTACAAGGGCACCCCTTCGGCCCACGCAGACCGCTAGGAGACTCTGCTTGTGAACTCCATGTGTGGTTCACTTTCCCCATCGCCTTTACAGCATTGGGCAGCACATTGTCTATAATGCATAGGATTCCTTAGACCACGGAGAGGAGAGGGAGGAACTTTGTCTTGGCTTCCATGCACTCAAGCTCTTTCTCCCCTTTCCACTTCCTTCCTGTGTCTTCTACTCCCTGAGCTAATGAACTAATTAGTGTTCTAACTCGCCCCAGCCCAATCTAATCTGTCAGCTAGGCACAGCTCAGTCCCTCAGGTTTACTTGGGGTGATTTAATTGGGGATGCAGTGATCAGAGTGCTGGTACAGGCAGCTGCCGTTGCCCAGCACTCTCACAGCACAGCGAGTGTCCTTCGGGGAGGTCTGCTCCCAGACTAGCGGAAATCCCTGTCTGGCAGCGCACGCTGTGTCTGCCCGAGGGGCAGTGCCAGCATGGTTTCCATAGTGACATACCCCCAGATTTGTCAGAAAAATGCCTTCAGTTAAACAATAACAGCACAGAGATGAGCTCACCCAGCCACCCAATGCTCCCCAGGAATGATTCAGCACTGCGTCTTCCCTCACCCCATTCATCACAGTGCACTAAGAACTACATAATTTACCTCCCCACTCACTGCCATATGGGAAATTCAAAGCTTTCCTGGAACCACTGAACACTCAGCCCAGGTCCACATGCAGTTATTACACCACTTTAACTCTGCTGGTTATGGGTGTAATCCTACCCATATAGTTATACTGCTACAACCCTTAGTGTAGACACTGTTATAACAGGATACAGTTACTTTAGGGCTTGTTGATGTACGGGGCTGGTGTGGGTGGAATATTTCGTAGCCTCTTTCGAAAAGCCGTACCGCTTTTGAGGAAGGGGCTAGAGATTATTAAACCCACACCAGCCCCGTACATCATGGGGGCCCCATGATATCCAGGAAGGGCGTATCCAGCCTGGGCTTTGTAATAGCTCCTGTAGATGGTGGGGTCGCCATAATTTTTTGGGATCGCCATAATAGTGTTTTGCTTTTTAGAAACCTCACGCTCAAGCAGATGCAGCTTGACAATCACCTTGCCAAAGCGAAATGAGACACGTCTGTTCTGATCTGTCTTTATTTCAATGGTGATGGTGTCAATGTGGTGTTTACTGACAGGGACGTAATGAGGTTTATCATAGGTGATGGTAACAAACTTGTTGTAATGCTTCAGTGTAGACACTATAAGCTGATGGGGGGGGCGTAGGGAGGGGTTGTTCTCCTGTCGCTGTAGTTAATAGGAGACTTAAATCAGCTTAACTATATCGCTTAGGGATGTGTCTTTTCACACCCCTGAGCAATGTAGCTGGGTTGATCTAATTTTCTAGTGCAGACCAGCCCTTATACATATATAGCGTAGTCCGTCCCCCCCCGCCCATATGGGAATAAGTTATACCAGTATAAGGGCTGGTCTGCACTGAAAAAGTACATTGGCATAGCTAGGTCGTTCAGAGGTGTGAGAAATCCAAACCCTGCGTGATGTCGTTGAGCCAACCTAAGCCCTGGTGTAAACAGCACTAGTTCGATAGAAGAATTCTAGCTATCACCTCTCGGGGAGGTAGATTAACTACAGCGACTGGAGAAGCCCTCCAGTCACCGTGTAAGTGTCTATACTGAAGTGCTGCAATGGTGCTGCTGTAGCATTTGAAGTCTAGACACAGCCTGAGCATCTTGATACCAAAAGAAGTGCATCCACACTGGGGGGTGGGGGGGGGGTGCAGCCACACCTACCCCAGTACAGTTAAAGTGATACAACTTTCCAGGGCAGCTTCTTTCTGCTTTTTCTTTACAAAACTCAAGGAAATTAAAAGAAAAATAACCCTTACAGTCATGTAACATTAAGGTAACATATTTACATAAACCAACACATTGCATACATAACAACACTGAGCTTACATATACATAAACACAGAAAGACCAGGGAAACAAAAGTTAAGATTTTCATAACAACATTAACTCACCCATCTGTATTATTTTTAGTGACAAGTGAGGTTATTAGCTGTGTACACAGCATGGGCAACGTGGGTGACTTAAGGTCACTATGCAAACTTTAACCTGTGCAATCTCTATTTTTCTGAGGTTAAACTTATAACCGTAATGTTGTATTATCACATCCTTTCCCCATTTCATTATTACTTTAGAGAGGAGTCAGAAGTTAAGGTGTTTTCCCAAGGCCATCCAGTGAGTCAGCAGAGCACAGCATTTTCTGGCTCCCAGCCCCAGGCTCTATTCACTAGACTTGCAGTTCTCACACTGTGGCATGCAGGCGGCAGTCCCGTGGTATGTGAGCTGGCTTACTATAGTATGGTATCAGAATAGGAATTGAGTAAAGGTGCCAAGGTAGGGTGCCAAGTACTAAGTTTCAGATGTGGTCTGAAAGTCTGAGTGAGAATCACTCCCCTAGACAATGCTGCCTCGACCTTTATTCGGTGACTGAGCTATTAATGGACTTGGTGTATTGTTTTCCTCCCTGACACTAGCCTAATTACACTGAATATCTGACTCCACGAAGAAGTCTTATTTGCTGCCTCTGATGGCAGTTGTGTGGCTGCCTGGGGCAGGTTGAAGTCTCAGGGTTCACCAGGGATGCTGGCTGTGCTGACATAGTGAGCCCTGTTCAGAGATCTCATGTGAGCTGTTGCAACAGTTTTGGACATAGGCAGGTTCAATCGGTGTCCATCCACTCAGGGATGGATAGACATGCAGGAACACTGAAGGACAATAATGGAATTATTCTGACTGCAATACAGAATGTGACTGACAAGTGAGGCAACTCCAAGGGGGCTAACATTCTCTTCAGACCGGCCAGGCCATACTGGGCAATTCTTGGTTCCAGACAGCTGACTGCCACTGTCTCCGACAAGTTATCCTGTCCTGCTTACCACGAGGAACAGTTGCTAGATAGAAATCATACTGTCATTGGTCTTGGTGGAGAATTTCAGTTTGACAGATGTGCCACTCCAAAGTAAAAGGCAAAACAGAAAGCGAACAGAGGGCTATATATCCTAACAGCTCTTCACACTAGCTCTTCTTTCTGTGCTTCCCACCATCTCAGCTGCGTACATGAGAAGGGTTCTGTTGGACAGATCTTGAATTAGATTAACTATTAGGCAGTTGCAGCTTTAAGGCACAGTAAATATTCAATACAGGCACAGCAAATGCCACCCAGTGAAATAACAAGATATGCACTGCCCTGAAACTGACCAGCCAGGACAAGGCAAACTTTTCACAGTGGTGACAGTGAGCAGAAACAGTGTCCAGCAGTGGGTGGGAGGGCAAACCTGATCAGGGGCTGGAGGGACGCATAAGGGTGCAGAGCTTAATGTTTAAGGAGTGAGGGACAAAGCAATGGCACTTGTTAGGGATCTAACTAATCCTTCCCCATGCAAATGCAAAATCCAGCAGAACTAAGTTGCTAACACGAAGTGCTGACATCTCCTGGTGTACAGCCTTATTCTGTATGAGGTGACCTGTGGAGGACTTCTAAACGTGGAGACTGTGTCCTTTTTTGCTTCTTTATAAAGTGCAAAGAAGACCTGGCAGGTTTAAAAACAAAGTGGGAGTGGGTCTAGTGGGACTGCACCAGTTGAAAGAGCAATAGTGCAGATGTTCACACTAGCTGTTTGATGTCAGGTTTTGCCCTATATCCACACTCAGCACTCTGATGGCTGTTGCAGTTGTTACTACCCTCTGGTACCTAGCCAAACTGCTCCCTGAAGCAGTGGTGGTGGGATTTTGAAAAGGCCTTCTGGAGACCCAGGGGATTGTAAAAGAAGGAGATAACCTCTCATAACTCCCTAGGAATTGCAGCACTTGCAGAAAATATTCACTGTACAGGCTGTACGGCCAGATCTCTCTCTTTGTTCAGAGACAGTTTTTGGAATCACTAAGTGTCTCCAGGGACCCAGGGACAGGGTGGGGTGTTCCAGCAAAACACCTGGAGTGCCAAAGACCAAGACCAGCGGTGCACAGAATTAATGCTACAGCTCAGTGGGAGAGGCCCCATCATCCTGCACCCCAGCATGAGCAGCTGTGTGAGTCCCTTGGCAAACGTTACTGGACGAACTGCCACTTTTGAGTCAAGACCACAATCAGCCTGGTTCTTCTCAAGATCTGGCTGCAGAGCTGCTGAATGAGGAAGGAGAGTTTTTTCTACTTCTGTGAGGATATAACCGTGCAGCACCAGGACAGGAGTTTTACTCCCCGTGGAAAAGAGAATGGTGATTTCTCTGTAGAAGCTGTGGAGCCTGGGGTCACTTCTGATCAGTCTAGGACTGGGAAACCCGTGGTAGGTGCTGTTGTGGTGGAGATATGCATGGCAATACATAGAGTGTTGTAGGAGGTTGTGTCAAGGTTATAAATATGGGGTTTTCAACAGTTTTCTGTCCAAACAGTGGTTAACTTGCCAAAATCCTTGCTGGTAGACAAGGCTAAAGCATTTTAAATACTCTGGGAGGGATTTCAAAAGTGTCCAGCATTGGCCTAACTCTGTTCTCATTATCAGAGGGGTAGCCGTGTTAGTCTGGATCTGTAAAAGCAGCAAAGAATCCTGTGGCACCTTATAAACTAACAGACGTTTGGCAGCATGAGCTTTCGTGGGTGAATACCCACTTCTTCAGATGCAAGTTCTCATTGAAATCAATGGCAAAATACCCATTGACTTGAATGGGACCATAGATAGGTGAAGCTGAACCCAGATATGACAAAAGTGATGCTGGTGGGCAGAGGAAAGCATTTTGAAGAGTTTGCAGCAATGGTGCAGTCTCCTTTGGTTGAAGATGCTGGTGCACAGCCAGACTTGGTCAATTCAGGATTGCTACTAGATTCCCCACTGATGTTAAGCTCTCACATAGCAGCGTCCATGGGTGACACTTTCTACCAACCCTGTTCAGCTAGGAGTCTCTGTCACATCCTGGCAGATGATGATCTGGTTTATTTATATACCTCCAGTCTGGACTATAGCACTACAGAACACTGTACCGTGTCTCCTCATCAACATGGACCACATCACATATCTCACCCATCCTCTGCTCTCTACAATGGCTTCCCCTGGAATATCAAGTTAAGTTCAAGGTCTCAGTCCGTATCTTGCAGGGGCTCCACACCTGGGCCCAAGATATCTAAAAGATGACATAAAGCTCCAGGATGTGGGCTGTGGTTGACAACATTGCTCCTCAGGCACAATGAAACTTTGTACCACAAAGGTGAAGGATCCAGACTTTGAAACTTTCTGCTATATGCCTAGCTAATGTGATCAGAGCAGCCCTGTTCATAACATTATTGTTTATTATACAGTAGAGGCCCCAAATGAGGATGGGGGACTATTGGGCCAGGCACTGTGAAAATGACAATCTAAATAGACAAGACAGACAAACCGTGGGAGGGTAAACAAAGGCAGATTTGCCCTAGGTCAGTGTCAAAGCTGAGAACAGAACCTACGTCTTCTGACACCAAGTGCAGTGCCTGGACCACATTGCCTTTCACATAACAAACTTCTGAAAAAGCAATGTTGGCGCTCTCAAATATTGTGCAGTTAAAGGAAATGTTATTCGTAGCATGAACTGTTTAAAAGACGAAACATGAAATGAAAAGGGCCTATTCAGAACCTATATTACTCAAGCCTATCCTAGTGGATGGGTTCATGGCACTGGGAAGCTTTTATAGAGAAAGGTAAAACTTAACAACTGATGGGCAGGAGATCATAGCCAGCCTCCCAGCTCCTTGTGGCTCCTGGGAGATGATACTTCCACAGCCCCAGCCTTCTCCTCTCTCTTGAAGATGTGGTGCAAGCCTCTCACGTGCTTGTGAATGATTCTGATCTCACACTGTGCATTAGTGTAATTACATTGATTTCAGTGGCTATTCATTGCTAGAGTGAGCCCAGAATCCAGTCAAGGGTATTCCAGGACCATCTTGAGCCTGGTTACAAAGCATCTCCCCTCTATTTCCCTTCTATTATTATTTTTGTTTCAGATTTATTACCTTGTTATATGTTCACAATGCAATATAAGACACTTATATAATAGATTGAATGAAAGATTGACCACATTCATGTCCAGGTTTCCTTTAAGTCAGTCTTCAAATATGCTACACTCATTGCAGGCCACTGATAACAGAAGAGCACCTACATTTGACATTTTGAAATCATGAAAGGGCATCAGCCTAATGGTTTCTAAGTAATTAAGGACAACTCTATTAACTCCTGTGCAGTAGCTCGGTTGGGGATGAGACCTCCAATTTTAGAAATTAAAGTCACCAGCTTTGTTTATGGGATTTTAGCCAAGAGGATTGTTGAAGGTGGGTGGTGTCAAGCCCACAAAGAGCAGGTGAAGGTGCTATACTAGGAGTATAATAATGCAATGAAAATGGACTTTACCCAAGTAGTTCTCTTTCCCTAGACAGGCAGTGGGATGCCATGGAGGGAGCTTGGAGCTGGGATCTAGAGCACCTCTCCTCCCAGCCCATCTCTACCACTGACTTCCTGAGAATGTCACTTCAGTATCCTGTGCCTCTGCTCCCTGCCCCTGCAATGGGGATCATGAAGTTGGTCTGAGTGCTATGAGGATTGTGCAGTCAGCCCCCTGATCAGTGTGGGGTGTCATTAATAGTTGAAATGAAGGCAGTGGGGCCTTGCTGGAGATCACTGTCTTCAGCAGAGGTTGCATGGGGTCAGGGTGCAGGGGAGAGCACACTCACAGCCAGGACCGCCTGGGAGGGCGGGGCAAGTGGGGCAATTTGCCCCAGGCCCTGGGCCCCGCAGGGGCCTCCAAGAGAATGCTCCGGCCCAGGCCCCACCTCTGCCTTCCCCCGTCCCCCGGCGCCTCAGCGCACCGCGTCCAGGAGTGGCCCTGGACAAAGCTAAAGCAGCGTGGCTCTGGTGGGGCCTGAGCTCCGCCCTGCTCGGAGCCACGTGGTAAAGGGGCGGGGCTGTGAGCTCCGGGGACCTGCTGGAGCCAGGCCGCTGCAGCGCTGGCCAGGGGCCAGGGCAGCTCCTGGACACTGCGTGCTGAGGCTCCGGGAGAGGGGGGAGGCGGAGTTAAGCAGCATGGCAGGGAGCCGGGAGTGGGGGTGGAGAAGGGGCAGGGAGTCCTGGGAACAGTCAGGGCACAGGGACAGGGCAGAGGTTCAGGGGGGGCAGTCAGAGGACAGGGAACGGGTGGGGTCCTGGGGTGGTGGTTGGGGAGGGAGTCTCGCGGGGGCGGTGAGGGGACAAGGAGCAGGATGGGTCAGGGATTCTGAGGGGGGCAGGAAGTGGGTGGGGGTCGGATAGGGGGCAGGGCAAGGCTGTTTGGGGAGGCACAGCCTTCCCTACCCTAAAGCTCATTCAGCAGTTTGAGGCTTGCAGACAGCTATTTAACACAAAGAGCCAAGCTGTTATCTTTTCCATGGGGGAGGGATCACTTGAGAAGAGCAATATCCTACACCACCTACCTCCTTCCCAACCCTACTAAGGGAGACTCCCCTCCCCTGCATTCCCCGAGGCTCCAGAGGTTCTTCAGGTAATTCAGTAGTTCTCAAACTTTTGTACTGATGACCCCTTTCACATAGCAAATCTCTGAGTGTGACCCC
This sequence comes from Mauremys mutica, assembly GCF_020497125.1. Classification (NCBI taxonomy): domain Eukaryota; kingdom Metazoa; phylum Chordata; order Testudines; family Geoemydidae; genus Mauremys; species Mauremys mutica. The sequence goes on along the minus strand of NC_059084.1, from coordinate 29,587,679 downwards.
CCTCCTTATAAATTAAAAAGACTTTTTTATATATTTAACACTATTATAAATGCTGGAGACAAAGCGGGGTTTGAGGTGGAGGCTGACAGCTCGCAACCCCAATAATAACCTCGTGACCTCCTGAGGGGTCCCGACCCCCAGTTTGAGAACCCCTGGGTTAATTTAATTTTAGCACCCTGTGTCCATTCACATGCATGTGCTATTTTGAGCATTTCAGTTTTCACAACATGGGCTCATCCCAGATTCTGGAACAAGCTCAAATGCTCAGTTCGTGGAGTATGTACATAAGTTATACTAAAGACAAACCCACAGTAACCGTCTCCAGTTTGTGAGGGACCCCATGGAGCCAGTCTCTAGGAAACAGATACATTCATGGAGGTTAAGTCCATTAATGGCTATTAGCCAGGATGGGTAAGGAATGGTGTCCCTAGCCTCTGTTTGTCAGAGGGTGGAGATGGATGGCAGGAGAGAGATCACTTGATCATTACTTGTTAGGTTCACTCCCTCTGGGGCACTTGGCATTGGCCACTGTCAGTAAACAGGATACTGGGCTGGATGGACCTTTGGTCTGACCCAGTATGGCCATTTTTATGGTCTTATGTTCTAAGCTAAATGAACCCAAAGTTATGGAGACAGATGTGAGTCAAGGAAGCCAGCAGAGGATCAGAAACCTGGAAAAATCTCTGACTGGATGGGCTCAGGCGTTTGGTCACAAGCTGAGGTGGTTCCAAAGTTTTGGATTTTTTTTAAGCAGAATTTTTGTATTGTTTCTTTAAACAATCAAACACAGCAAGCAGCAAATATTTGGCCATACACTTCTGAAACCATGTTCAGGTTTTGGCAGACTAATTTCAGCTTTTCAATTAAAAAAAACACAACAAATTTTGAAGGAAAGCAGCCATTGTCCGTGATTTTTTTCTGCTTTTTAAAAATCCCTAGTTTTCGATCAAAAAAAAATTTTGACGGAAAATATTTGTCCAACTCTTTTAATGAGCTTTAGTGCCTTTTAGCACTAGCTGATGCTGAGAACCAGTGATACCTTGTAAAGGTGACTTGAAAAGAAGTTTTTCTAAGAACTGGGTTTGTGCTGAGATTTAGAAGGTTTTTAAATTTTTATTTTTCTCAGGGCTTCCCCTTGGGGGGTGGCGCAAGTGGGGCAATTTGCCCCAGGCCCCGCAGGGCCCCCCATGAGAATATAGTATCCTATAGTATTGCAACTTTTTTTTATGGAAGGGGCCCCTGAAATTGCTTTGCCCCAGTCCCCCTGAATCCTCTTGGCGGCTGTCCTCACAGCTCCCGCTCTTCGCTAATTGCAGAGGGAGACTGGCCCCTCCTGCTTTGCTCTGCTGTAAACCCTGCTCCTCAACAGTGCTGAGCTCAGGGCAATATGGGGGAGGGAGTCCCGCTCAGACACGGTTCCAGGGGGAGACCATAGCCAACCCTGCGCAATGACACGGGGGGGGGGGGGTACAGTAAGTAGTAACACTGGGGGGTGTCATGGGGGGCGGGGTGCCGTGGGACAGGGGGGAGGGGTACTCTGTGCAGCGCCCCGAGGGGCTGAGTCCCGCCGCGGCACTGCCCCGGGGGCAGGTTACTCCCGGGGGTGGGGCAAAGCGCCCCCAGGCGGAGGCTTCCCGGCCCGGGCTCCCCTGGCGCGCTGGGCCGGGGGGGCGGCTCCGGGGGCGGGCCCTGCCGGACGGGTCCGCCCGCCCGCCTCACTCCCCGGGCGGCTCCGAAGCGGTGCGGCGCGCCCTGCTCAGTGCCCTGCCCGCTGCCCGGCAGGAGGATGGCGCTGCCGGCCGAGCGCGACGGGCTGTTCCGGGCGCCACAGAGCCTGGTGCTGGAGGCCCACGTGCCCAGCCTGGCCGCCTACCGGGAGCGCTACCGCCGCTCGGTGGAGGAGCCGCACGGTGAGTGCCGGGGCGGGGCCAGGCCTGCCTGGGCACGGAGCCCCGGCCCAGCGGTGCCCGGCCGCTCCCCGGGCTGGGGCGGGACCCCGCTGCCCTGCCGGGCCTGTGCTGGGCGGGAGCCCCCGGGGCAGGAGCCGGGGGCAGCCCTAGTGTGCCAGGGGCCCGCGGGGCAGAGCTGAGCTGGAGCCGCCCTCGGCTGCGGCCAGCCCCGGGCCTGTAGGCGCGGGGTAAAACCAGCGTGCGGCGGCGGGCGCTGGGCTTCGCACCGAGACGAGTGCGGGCAGTTCCGCCGGACCCTCCCGCCTGGCGGGCCGAGGTGCCGTCGAGCTGTTGCTGCCTGAACCAGAGCAGAGCCCCTGGTGCGCTTGACCAGCGCTTCCTCTGGAGCGAAGGCGGTGCGGGGCTCCCGGGGTGTGTTTACTTTAACAACTGACCCCCAAGCCCAGAGGTGCTGGGGCTCGGCCCTGGCACACATTAAGCCCTGTGCTAGTTATGCACCGTTGTGCCTCAGAGCAGGGCCTTCCGCCCTGTGTTTGCCTAGGGGAACCCTGGCTGTAAAGCCAGACGGTGTTTTCTAAAACTGAAACCCGTTCTCTGTTCGTTACCTCAAATCCTTCCCCTCCGATCTCCATGCAGCAGGGCACTGCCAGCGTGGGGCGGGAGGAAGGGAGCGCTTTTCAGCCACAGGGCTGGGCTTTACCCAGGCGAGTGAGCACTGTTACCTCTGTTAAAGACGGAGAATCTGAGGTACAGAAGCTCTTACTTCCCGGGCAGCAGGCACGTTGCTAGCAGCGCTGCTGGGAAGGGAACTTGGGTCTGTGGCTGCAGTCCCATGCCGGAGCCACTGCCCTGTGGTGCTGCCCAAGGGCTGTCTTATGCAGTGCGAGGAAGCAAAACTGCTTGAGAGTGATCTTGCTGCGACTGGTTGGAAAGTAGAGTATGCCAGAATGCTGGTGACCTCTGCCACCCCCAACCCTGCCTTTCTACCTCTCCCTAGAATGAGCCTTATCTTTGTGGGTGGGAAAAATATAATAATCGTATTAGTATTTCTGCAGTGCCCACTGTGCGCTAGATCTTTTTCAAACAGGAAGGCACAGTTCATCAGCTGGGCAGATTTATGGTGTATGAGCAACTAATATCCATTTGCGTCAACACCACAAATATATTTAAATGTCTAAGTTACTTAGGCGTGACATAGTTACGATTAGAGTTAGCGTCTCATTAGAAACAGGCTGTGAAACCTTCTCTAACAGCTTCAAAGCTTCAGGAAGTGGCAAGATCGATCCCCTACAGCACCCTAGAGGATCCCTCTCCTGGAGGGTTGGGCATGAGGAAAGGCTTGACATAAACTCAGGAAGGATTTTCTGAACCTTAGATGCGGTGTGGAGGAAAGCACGGACATTTGTGTCAGATGCTGGCAAACAGGCAGTGAGGTGGAAGGTCCGGGGAGGACAGGGAATGAGTCATGGGTAGAGGGGGCAGAGTTACACAGGGCTTCGAAGGTGGTAACAAGCTTGAATTTGATATAGTGAAGGGAGGGATTGAAAGATGGGGGGAGAGGATTATTATGGTGGAAACTGGGCATGAGGGGAATTGTCTAAACAGCAGTATTTTGTATGGTTTGGCAGTGGGGAGGGACAAATAAGGGTTTTGAGGAGGTCATTGAGGAGGCATTTGCTAGTGGAAGTAGGCTGGCTGTTAGTCACCTCCCACTGTCTCTGCATGCCATCTATGTCTATGTTCTCCTAGGCTACACCTCACAGGTATCTCTCTGTTGTTCTCAGATGTAATGTACTCGGTACATTTTCCAGGGCTGTCACTCTGTTTTGATACTTCCTTATAACTAAATGCAAAGTACTCTGCTTGCACAGTATAAGTAGGTGTAGAGTTTTTCATCAGAACTGTGCATGTTGTGTCAAACATTCTCTTGGGTAAATGCCTGTGCGTCTAAACCTGTCAGTGAGGGTGGTGCTGTCCATATCTGAGCTCATATTAACCAGTCCATATAATGGACATACGGTTAGTTTTCGAAAACGACAGGAAATGGTGGTGTTCTCAGGAATTACTCACCGTGATTTGAAGCTCAGAGTGGGATAGTGGAAAAATCTGCTTCTTGAAAAAGGGGTGGGGTTTCGTTTTGGAAAGAGTGGGCGTGTTACACAATCTGCATGGTGTGAGGACACAGCTGGAGATAGATCTCTTGAACATTAGAAGAAATTGCCAGTTTGAAATGTAACCTATTATCTCCAAATTTTGGAAGAAGGTAAAATGCTTTCACATACTTGAAGAATAGGTTGGTTGCAACTGCACCACCATGTCTTGTAATCTCAGTTGAACCAGTTTAGTATAAGAGTGAGTATTAGAGAGGGACTTGATGAGGGTGGTAAAGGCTGAAGTGTAGCAGGTTTGCAGCTTCCACTGAATTTGACCCTATTTTTGTTTCCTATCAAGGACCATTGAATTTTATCTTCAGATGTTAAATGTGTCTTGATCCATTTTTGTCACTTAAGATTTGACTGTTACTTTTGCAGAATTTTGGGATGACATTGCTAAGGAATTTTACTGGAGGAGCCAACACTCTGGACCCTTTCTGAAGTACAATTTCGATGTGACAAAAGGAAAAATCTTTATTGAATGGATGAAAGGGGCTACAACCAACATCTGCTACAACCTGTTGGATAGAAATGTCAACGAAAAGAAACTTGGGGACAAAATTGCTTTTTACTGGTAATGTTCTGCTTTTATTATAATGTAGAAAGTGTCTGCATGTAATCCTGGAGCAGTGGTTCTCAACCTGTGGTCTGTGGACCTCAGGGGGTCTGCAGACTATCTAAGGGTCCACAAAGGGTGACTATGAAAATAAAGTTTCAGATTCCAGAAAAGGCATTCCATTTTTCTGATCAATGAAAACTATGTGAATACCCCCCCTACAAGTCAAAACCCGGAAGTGTTGTCGTTACTTTAGAAGCCCACAGTTTAGCGCTCTTTCCCACTCTGGATCAAATGACATGCCGAGCATGTGCAACATTTATAGTTGCATTCTGTTCAGTCAGTTTTCAGTCTAAAAAAATCTCTGGTAGGGGTCCGTAGACCACAGGTTGAATTTCCAAAGTGGTCCGCTCCTCCATTTGAAATTTTTTAGGGGTCTGCAAATGAAAAAAGGTTGAAAACCATGGTCCTAGAGTAAAGTGTATAACTGATACTGACTTCTATTAAGGTACATGTTAAAATATAATGACCTGAGAGGTAAATGATGGGGAGACTCCGCTCTTTCCATAGTTACGATTAGCGTTACCTTCCCATTAGATGCTGGCTGTGAAACCTTCTCTAACTTCAAAACTCCAGGGTGTGTACCTGCAAAAACATGAAGTGGCGAGATCCCCTTCAACACGTTTTAACCTTTGCTGGCTTGTCGGAATTCCAAAATGGCCTGGCCTAGAATTGAGCATGTATTCTAGGAAGCTTGCCATCAGCAGATGCAGATTTTCTAAATAATGTAAAATCTATGCTGAGAAGATGGTGCATTGCTAGGGGCCTGGTGGTCTAGATGAGTAAGTGCTGGAGTGGTAGGCGGCACCTCCCACGTCGTAGTCCTACCTCAGTCACTGGCTGATAGCACCTACATACCCTTGTGAAGCAGATAAATGTCACTTTACAGATGAGGAAACTGAGGGTCAGATATAAACTTCTGCAAAGTCACAAAGCAAATCAGTGTCAGAACGAGATTGAAACGCACCTCCTAGCTCCAGTCTTGTGCCGTTTGGGCAAGGCTGCAGGCTCAAGGTGAAAAAGGCTGAATTTTGTGTGGAAAGCAAAGTAATCTATGGATATGTCAGTGCAGTTGAGTCCATGTGCCTTTCGTACATTTTTGTTGAAGCAGTGCGTGTTTTGCTCTTAGTCCCAGGTAAAACACTTGATTGAGGAAAAGGCTGAAAGTTTAGGCCAGTAACAGGTCTGAAAACATTTTCTATAGAGTTATTTACACCTGGAATTCCCATCCTAAACCAAAAAAGCAATTGCTAGAAAACCTGGAGATTTGGTGCTAAGGTGCGATGTTGAAGAATACTCACTATGAGTGACTCCCAAAACGTGGTAGTGGTTAGGCTACCGTACTCATCTTGAAGGGGTCGCGTGCTTCTGAATCACTTGAACCAGACTGCATCTGTTTATATCGCATGTTCCCATGACTCCTAGTTTTTTTAGGGTCACATGCAGTCCACCAAAAAACATGTACTTGGTTATAATATACAAAAGCTGGGTGTGCTCATTCCACACTGCCTTTCAAAGGGACACATGCCTCCAAATACAAAGATATCAGACACTCAGCTCCCCCACGGACAGATATGAACCTTTTAAGCATAGAATCCTCAATTGTGGGTCTTATGTGGCAAGAACCAATGGTACAGCTCTGAAGTGTAGCGCTGTAGTCAAAGTGGTACAACCCTCTAGACTGGATGCATTTATATTAGTATATTGGACCACGTCCACACTAGGGGTTCTTTACCAGTACAGGTATACTGATCCTAGTGTGGATGTAGCTTATACTGGCCAAAGGTGTGCTTTTACTGGTATAACTTATTTCATACACACCCTGAGCAAAACAAGATATACTGTAAAAACACAATTCTGTTGGTATAATTATGTCCTCACTAGAGGCTTCTGCTGGCATGCTGTGTCGATTGGGGAATATCACCTCTTCATACTAACTGACACAGCTATGCTGGCAGAAGTCTGTAGTGTAGACATGGCCCCAGTAGAAAGGTACTTTAATACTGTTGTAACTATTCTTGTATGGGGAGGAGACTGGTATAAGTCACCTTTATACCAATATAACTGTATCCACACAAGAACTTTAACCAGTGAAACATCAGTAAAAAATCACCCCACCCTAAGAAATAGTTATACTGGTAAATTTTTATTAGTATAGACAGGCCTACATATTGGTGAAAAATATTTATTTACATACATACTGAACAAATTCTGCAGCTTTTCTAAATTTAAGATGACTCTTTAAATTCCTTTTGTAAACTCATTCAGGTAAAAGTACACACCTTACAAACTGTATGGCAGGTTGGCAATCGGGCCAGGATTTCTATGTGCATGAGCATGTTTTGTTCATTCAGGCTGGGCATTTGGAGTTCATATAAACCTGCATATAGAAGGTTCTGACCTTCAACCTTCAGTAAGGGTAAAAAATGTTGTTTCCCTGAAGTTCTTTGGATTTGATTTGACAGGCTTTGTAAGAGTGTCTGACACACTCAGTGGATGTCAGAGATGTAAATATTGATTCTGGACATCTTGCAGAACTGATGTGGTGGTGGTAAAATAAATTTTAGTAGCACACAAGGGTCATAAATTAAAATATTGTTGGAGAAATCTTTGGCTTGCTTATGAACATTCTAAAGCCGGCATGACCTGCTTGTTCTGAAGCTGGCGTTAGAATGTCTGTAGCTATAAGATGTGCATGCAGCGGTTACTCCTGGGGGGATTCTGCACCAAAACATTAAAAATTCTGCACACTATTTTAAAATTCTGCATATTTTATTTGTCAAAATAACACAATATAATCACACCAGTTTCAATTATTTTGGTAATTTATTTCAAAATACCTCTCAGCAAGTATGTTTGTAACAATACAGATAACAAAAAAGATTCAAGAAATGATTTTTGACAAATAGATTCCTCACTAAGTATATTAATACAGAACTGTGAGGAATAATTCATTTTAACTACACTACAGAAATGTATTTCCCGCACCCTGTAGAAGCAGTATAAAGAATTGGACGAGTCAGGGGTAATGAAGGAGCTGAGGGAGAAGGAAGCTGGGAAGAAGCCTGGGGGTGAACCTGGAGGGTTGTTGGATGTGGGTGGGAGAAATATGGAACAGGGTTTTTTGGGGGGTTGTTAGGGAGTTGGGGCACTTCCCCCGTGCATTCACTAGCTGACCCCTAGCCTCTCCCATTTAGTCGGGCACATCTGCTCCTGTTCCCATATGTCCCACCGCTACCCCCTCCATTTCTGTCCCCATGTGGCCCTGCAACCCCACTCCTATTCAGCTCCCGCCCCAGTATGTCCCCACCACTAGCCGTTCTGAACCCCAATCTATGTGACCTCTCCAGCAGCTCCATGTGCCCTGCTCTGTCTGTCCCCCCGCCTCATCCTCTGCCTCCTCGCCTGGCCCTGTGGGCAGGATGCTGTGAAGAACGTGACCTCCTCCTTCCTCTCCATGGCTAGCTGCTATGGCCGGTGAGCTGGTTGCCCTCTGTTCTGGTGCCACAGCAGCACCTGGTGGTCGAAAGGTGTAACTGTAGTGCCTCTCCTGCAGAATGTATTTTGTGAGGAGAAAAAAAAATCTGCAGGGAAACATGGATTCTGTGCATGCGCAGTAGTGCAGAATTCCCCCAGGAGTAAGTGGTACAAGGAACATAAGGCACATGTGGCTATGGACCTGAGGAGAATATGGCACAGTAGCTATGGAGTCGGCCTTTAGGAAGTCTGTAAGCAGGGGTTGAGAGTGTCAGAAGGAGAGCATTGTACATTGGAAACATGCACACAACTTAAAGTGCTTATACCTCCCCCAGAACTAATTATAACTATTCCCTCCACCCCCACATTAGTGAAAAGCACTCAGCCATCTCTGGAATACAAATGTTGGGAGTTTAGATCCAAGTATTTCTGAGTTATGACAGGTCAAAAAGACTCTGAGAAACTCTTCTGAAAGTCCAGACAGCCCTTCTAGGGCAGGAGTTCCCAAAGTGTGGGCCACGGCCGAAAGGTGGGCTGCAACACAGTCCTGCATGGTCCACCATGGGCGGAGTTGGGGGGCATGGTGGGGCATTGCCCCCCAAACTATAGGTTGGTGGAGTGGTGGCCCCTGCCCAGGGCTAGAGGAGCCCAGCACCCCTGGAGGGTGAAATGGAGGCGGAGGGTCAATAGAAGGGGCCGGCTCCGAGAAGTGGTGGCTCCCATGGCGGCTGAAGGAGGCAGGAGGGTTCGTGGCCAGCCCCACTCCCGAGCTGCCTCACCCAATGTGTGGCTGTCGGCCCCCTGGAGTATCAGCCCCACAGTCCTCATAGGGATCGAGGATTAGTGGTGGATGATTGGGACCATCAAGGTAACAGCCGGGCCCGACCTGAGTGCCTGCCTTTGCTCAGCACTGGCAGCCCCCAAGTCCTTCCTGGGCAGGGGGTGTCTGTGAGGTGCACCAGGGTGCTGGGTGGGTGACTGAGGTGTAGGGCTGCCAGGTGACCAGCTCAAGGCACTCAACACGCTGCTGAGGTGGAGGGTGTCGGTGGGGACTGGCTGTGGCACCTGCTGTGTGCATGCCCCCCTTGTCCTCTTGCTGACCCCAGTCTCTGCTGAGACAGGGGGCCATGCATGCCCCGGGGTGCTCCTCTACCTGATGGATGCATGTTAATAGTGGGCCGCGGTGCCTATTGCAGCTCCACAGGTGGGCCTCAGGGAAAAAAGTTTGGGAACCTCTGTTCTAGGGAATCCCTAGATCGGGAAATACCTTGACTAATTTCTGTCAAACTTACCATCAATCTCTTGTCTTGGGAGGGCTCTTGTCAGGCTAATTTGCAGGCAGATGGTTAAATTTTGGCAAAGTTAGGTGGGAGAGAATTCAAGATTATGATGGAATATAGCTCATTGATTGTGGGAGAATAACTAGCTCCAGAACATGGTGCAGATAAATATGCTACACCTCTACCCCGGTATAACATGACCTTATATAACATGAATTCGGCTATAACGTGGTAAAGCAGTGCTCCGGTGGGGCGGGGCTGTGCATTCTGGTGGATCAAAGCAAGTTCGATATAACGCGGTTTCACCTATAACACGGTAAGATTTTTTGACTCCCGAGGACAGCGTTATATTGAGGTAGAGGTGTATGTGGTTTTTGTCCTTTCTGGAGAAGAGCAATTGGCAATGATGGTGTGTAATGTAGGGTCTGGTAATAAACACATGGGAAGGGAATGCCAAAAGTTAGCTCTTGGGCCTGATTTCCTTCCCACACCTGACTGAGAGTGATGTTACGCTTTGGTTGCAGTGGCGTTACTCCCAGTTTACACCAGCATGAAAGAGAGGAGAATCATGTTCCATTTCGTTAGTCAGAAGTTGCTGGTGGGGTGATATAGCTCTGCTAATTGTCACCAGACCTCCCAGAGGAACCGTATGCAATTGACTAATGTTGAAATTTGTAATAGAAGACTGTTGTAAAGTGGCCAGAGCTGCAGGGGGTGGGAATTGAAAGCCAGAGCAGAGTTGCAGGCTTGGTGGTATGTCAGGGTCGTAACCGCTGGCAGCAGTGTAACTGTTGCCCACATGGGGTTGCTTTTTCGGCACAAAGGGCAGCAGTTATCTCTCTGATCTCTTGCCTCTGCATGCATGGTGCATATCACTTTTATTCCCTTTAAAAGGACTCTCTTTGTCGATAACAGAACTCCAGCGGGAATAGAGGCAGAAGCCAGCTTGAGTAAATGCAAGATGTTTTCAGTTTCTCCCCCTTGCAGATCATTCCTGAGCATCTCCTGCTGCCTAGGAACATTTGAAAGTACTTTTATTTCCTGTCCCCCGCCACTTGTGAGTCCTCTTCCTGTGATTGGTTTTGCTGCCATCACCTAAAAAGCAACAGAAAACCAGGAAATGTGTCCCAAATAACTCATTTGTCTGAAATAAAAGATCTTTGTCCTAAATGCAGCATTGCAGTTAGTTACCTGGTGCTGAGGCGGCTTTGAGATCATAGGGTTATGTCGTCACTGCCTCAATAGTTTGAGGTGTTAAAAATAAACAAACAAACTAGGCAAGAGGGTTAAAAGGAAAAACTTGGTTACCTAATACCGCCCCAACCTCTAAATCCCAAGGTAGAAATGTGCTCTTCCAGGGATTGCCCACGTCTATTCCACTCTAGGGGTGTGCATACCATCTTGAGTGCACTGGCGCACGCGTACCTGGAGTGGATTAAATAATGCAACACATCTCGAAGAATAACAGTTACAATATAGGTAAGTAACTGGGTTTTTTTTAAACCTTGGCCTGTGTGTAGGACAAACTGTAGCATGTAACTTGGCCTCTTGAAGAGAGACAGGCTGCGCATTGTACAGTTGCAGTGACAGCCATTTGGGATTTAGGGGTCTGGGGATGTATTCAGGGAGGGGTGGGATTGGAGCTCTAGGGGTGCTGCAAATGAGGACCAAGGGGCGCTGGCAGAGCAGTGAGGGGTGCCTAGGATTGGGGTAGCATTGGCATGCTGCTGGTCAAGTGGGATAGTGGCACAGCTCTGAGAGTTCTACAGCGCCTGCCGGCTCTGATCATTTTAAGAGCGTTTTGGTTACTTGCTTTCTTGAGCACTAAATATGAATCATCGTTTTTAAAAGGGGGAAGCAGAGACAGTAACACATTCTGGCAGTTTTACTGCAGCTCTGTTAAAAAAAAAAAAAAAAAGAAAGAGGATATTACGATTAATGGACTTGCCCAGTCTGAATCTGGGGTAAACATAATATGCTGTGTTAAGAAGGAGCAAATATTAGGATGAATTGTAGAGGGAAAAGTATCTGGTAGAGTTGCTACTGCTTCAGCTGATAACCAACGTGTTTGGGCATTTATTCCAAAATTCTTCAAATAAATCTCTCTGAAAGGAAGAAAGCTAAGTGGGTTTAGAAATGCACTGCTGGAAAAACCAGACAGTGTTCTCTGACTGCTGCTAAGTGTTGTTAATAGGAACCAGGAGACTGGAGAGATTAGTTATTTAACACAGCCTGCCAATGTGGGACAGTAGATGACCTGGCTGTGGACGTATACATGATGGCAGGACTTGGGGTTTTTCTGCACATTATAAAGTTCTCCAGAATCTAAACTTGAATTTAAACCAAGCATTTTGCCCAGCTGAGGCCCACATTGACAAATTTTCAAGAGCGATTGGAACGTATTGCTGTTATCAGTTTTCAGAGTTGGCAGAATGGCCCCTGGAAACTACAAGCACATTGCATGCTGGTGGCCACCTCCATCTGAGCAGCCTCGTGCACAGCTTAGGATGAAGCGCTGCATGCAGTGTCCATAGGCTACACCTCCATACTACAATGATGGTAGCTGTAGGTTGTGTTTTCACCATGCCTTACTCTTTAAAGTTTCTGACCCGTAAGGCTTCCAAATGCCTTCACACCATAAATGGCCAAGGAGCTTTTGCCTTTGCTTCTGGGCAGCCTGACACATCAGGACACACCTCACACGTCAGTGTCATTTGTGTATTAACTTTGAACCCCAATTATGGTAGCAGTCTCTCTGCCGCTAGCCCAAAGCAAGCATTGGGCCAGTGTTGCTGTAACATTGAGGGTGGATTTTCAGAAGCATTCCATGTTGGCCTAGCTCTGCTTTCACTGAAGGCTGTTGTAATGCTCCCATTGTCTTCAGTGGGGCAGAGTTAGGCCATTGCTGGGCTCCTTTGAAAATCCCACTTTCTGTCTCACTTTGGGCAGGTGACGAATGCAGGCTCCTCGACGCTCACCCTTCAGTTTAATAACTCCCTGATTGATTTATCTTGTGCTCAACTGCTCGGCCTCTCTAAACATGGTTGTCTTGGTGCAGGCACAGCCCAGCTGACCTGATGCTCTTTAAGAGAAAAAAATGCCACTTGGGAATTGGAGAGGGTAACATTTGTTTACTAAGAGCTCTGTTGAAATAAAGTATCTTTCAGCCCACATTTTACTGCCTATGATGTTCTAAGGAGCTCAGCTGCTTTGGCCGATTGGCCAGTACCAAACCATTGTGTATGGTGCTGCTGTTTCACATACCGTGCTGTTGGTAGCCCCCTGCAGTCCAGCCCTGTCAATCATTTTGGTGCTCTCCATCCTTCCAGAAATAACCAGCTAATGCACACACACCCAGAGTGGCTGGAATAAAGCTGTAAACAGTAAAATATATCAAATATATTTGAATAACCCAGACAGTTGCTGCCCTTAAAAATGAGGGTAAAAGTAGTGCTTGTGTTGTAACTAAAATGTGTTGTAGCCTAGTGGTGCAACCTGAGAGTTCCAGATTCCAGGGGATTGCTATGAAACTCAGTGCAGAAGCAGTGCCAGCTTTTTCAGTGCAAGAGTGACATTCACTGAATCTTGCAAGAATATTTCCCTGCTTCACAGAGCTGTGGCGGGTGAACCCATTAGTGGGAGCCCCAGAAGCACCAAGACAGAGCTGGATATTAAAACATGAAACAGAGAGAAGCCTTTATGTTGTGGATCAAACTTACTCAGCATCTGGGTGGGGATGGTTTCTGCCAGTGACTCTTAATGACTGGCTGTCTTTTGAAGAGGCACAAAACAGGAAATAAGAAAAACCCTTCAAAATTTTCAGTCTATTGAGGGATCCTGGAAGAAAACCTGGAAAAATGACTAAATAGGCTCTGTCGAAGCAAACGACCAGACGAAGCAAACGGTGTAAAGAGTGTCCACTGAAAATGGGCGCAACCCTGGGGAGTCTCACAACATATCTCCAGCCCCAAGTCTAGTAGTGTGGAGTATTGGGATGGACATATTTATTGCCCAATATGCTTCCATAGCTCATATGTCAAAAGGCCAGTTCCCGGGTGTTCTTACTGCAAAATGCTTCTACACTATACTGAGGTGGAAGCCTTCAGTGCAGGAAACTTCTCAGAACTTTCCTGCCAGCCAGACTTTCCAGGTGCCATAATATATACTGCCAGTGAAGGAAGTCCACAAGCTGCCTGATCCTAGGGGCAACCACAAATGTTTGTGGAGTGTCCTGGCGAGTATATAAACACTGACTTGAGTTAAAATCTAGTGTTGACAAACTCATGGGTGTGACTTGCCCAGTGAGCCTGTCCTTAAAGTAAGGGAGTGGTGGAAAATTTGTAGTGTGTAACTGAAGTCAGAAGCTGGACTGAGAGAGCTTTAGCTATGTTGGGACACTGCATTTCAGCTGAGTTTGCCCTTGGTCATTCAGCGGTAATGCGTATCTCGTTCTGTGGAGAGGACTGATTTCAGGTCACGCCTGCATCACAGCTGGGACTGGTCTGAGGCACTCACTCTGGGGTGCTTCAGCTCCTGGATACTGAGTAAAGCCAAACTAGTCTCAGTTTGGGAATGCTGAACTTTTTGTTCTTCTGTTTAGCAAAGGCCATTGAGATCCTGGTGAGCTTCTCTGAGTGTTGTCTCCTAGCTGGTTTATAGAATAATAGATTATTAGGATTGGAAGAGACCTCAGGAGGTCATCTAGTCCAATCCCCTGCTCAAAGCAGGACCAACAGCAACTAAATCACCAACTGAATGGTTAGCTGAAAGGCTCTCAGCACTAGCAGTGGCAAGATTGCATAAGAGCTCTTCCCAAGCTGTGGGGTGGGTGGGTGGGTGTATGTGTGTGTGTAAAAAATACAGTGGAATGGCTTCCCAGCTCTGTTTGGATGTGACAAAGGTGGGGAACTGTCATTTGGTTTTGCTATTTATATCAAAAGCACAAAGGATCAGAGAAGAGATTGAAAGGAACTTGGTATTTGTTCTCTTAGTGAAGTTATACGGATAGATCCTCCATATTCAGCTGTTTGGTATTAGGGTGCGGGAGTTTATCTGATTGTAATTTAAAGCTAGTGTGATTAAATGAGATTAGCTTTTGATAGGTGTGGCTGCAGCTGAGATGGAGCTAGGCAGAGTCTCTTGGCAGCAGGGTCACGCATGGTAAAATGTTTTCTGATCCTGTTGGCTTGGTCTAAGGGGAATGGTGGCTAGGCCCAGAAAACACAGTTGCCAATGTCTGAAACTTGTTTCCAGGGGGCAGTTTTCCAAATCAGGTTGGGGTCTGGTGTCCATCAAACTCCTACCCACCCTAGAGTGAGATGTAGATCTAGGCCATATTAAAATATACATTTCTTAATGATCGGAGCTTCAGAATTCCAGCAGTTATTGAAGAAATGGCCTGTGACTCACCCTCAAAATGGCCTGTGTCGTAAACTCTCTGCCCCAGCCATCTCATCAGAAATGCTGTAGTTACAGAGGGGACACTTTGTGACAATGCATAAACACATCAGAGCAGTAAAACCCCATTGTCAATTTAGCAAAGTCTGTATCAGCCCAGTGATAGGAGTGATTCGTTACAATTCTCTTATAACAGACTACTTACTAAAACCTATAAATCTGTGCTTGACGCATTGTCTCGCTTGCCATGCCATGCCAGACGTTGTTATCCAGACAGCTGAGCTACAGGTTTTTTGGTCATTAGGAATTGTTTTTTCGCTTCTGAAAGCTGAGCAAGAAGCAAAGCGCGAAGTCTGCATGGCAGGTATAGACTGCTAGAGCGTAGAGAGGTGCCAGGAAGTGCTTCTGCTGTGTTCGTAGCATTGATGGATGAGCATGCTGAACTTGCACATTGGTTACCTCAGTGCTTGTTGCAGTGACTTGTGTGTCTATCAGATTGAAATGTTCCTGGCAGTGACACTGAGGAATATGTGAAGAGAATAGGCTGGCACCAGAATAGCGAACTTCTTGCTTTAACAGAAGGTTAAAGCAAATAGAGGCATGGTGTGGGCTGAGATGTGACCCAAGGCATCTCAGTGTAGAAGGTAACTCCTGACCAGAACGCCTGTCCATAAAACTAACTCCAACCTTCTTACAAAGTAGTGACCCTCCCTTGTTCACGAGTCCTGTGTGTAAGCCAGGTCACTGAACTGACATCGACATTGAAGATCTGCAGAGCTTATCACCTTCCAAGACTTGAGGCTGGGACTTTTTCTTCTGCAAACAGTTGGTGTCTCAAACATCTAGAATGGTGCAAGGAATTCTTACACTGCTTTGAAATGTTAGTGGGGGCACC
The DNA here is from genome assembly GCF_020497125.1 of Mauremys mutica. Classification (NCBI taxonomy): domain Eukaryota; kingdom Metazoa; phylum Chordata; order Testudines; family Geoemydidae; genus Mauremys; species Mauremys mutica. Next base: position 29,571,951 of record NC_059084.1, on the reverse strand, counting down.
AACAGTAGCCAGCGAAATCCAGAGCCTGGCACTCGGCAGGTGAAGGGAGGGGAATTCCTTAGGGCCAAAACAGACCTGAGCTGCCACAGCAGGGAAGCCCAGTGCAAGAGGGCCTCCGTGCAGAACAAATCAAGGTTCCACTCCTTGTCATAGGACGTAGCCTCTCTCTGAGGCTGGGCTGATAGCAAGACGCAGTTGGGAGCCTGCATAGGAATGTTTCCTTCCATTGCTCCCCAGTGCCATGTTTGTTTTCCTTGCTCTGTGGTCGGATATGGCTTGGGATGGTGCTGCCCTCGGATAATGAGAGTCCAGGGCCATATAGGAGAAAGACCAAAGGGAAAGGGCAGTGACTGCTCAGTCTCTTTTTTCTGGTGCATGGTGCCTTTAACTAAGGGCTTGTATACACATGGAGCTATTCAGGAACTGTCATTCCTGAATAACCCCATGCATGGATGTGCTTATTCTGGAATAGGTGTTTTGTTCCTGCATAATTTCACCCCACTTGCAAAGTGCATTAAACTAAAGTTACACAGGAACAAAACACTTCTTCCAGAATAAGCATGTCCATGTCTAGAGCTATTCAGGAGCAGCTGGCCCTGAACAGCTCCATGAAGAGACAAACCCCAGAGGCTCACAGTAGAAGGACAGAGCGGAGTCCTCAGCTAACAATCCCCTTTTAGCAAAAGACCCCATAGATAATGTTCACCCACGTTCACTTGCAATACTGTTCATGTGGAAACTCCCATGCACAAGGCATAAGCAAAAAGCTCAGCTAACTACCTGTGTTAGGGAAGGAGCTTCTGGTTTTGATTATTCCTGAGGTGATTCTTCGGAGTCCTTTTTCATCGCATTGTTGTCATTGGCAGAGATTCAGTTCCAGGCTGCAAAGGAACATTAGTTTGAGTTGCTGTGGCAGTTCCTATTTCCTAAGTATGATTACCACCTACAATTTTTCTTATGCATCTTGTTTGGCATTCATTCTTGCTCTCTGTCCTGGTAGGGTGTGTACAATTTATGGCTCTTGCAAGATTTCTTTCCTGAAATTGCAATGCATTAGCAATGATATATCTCTGGAGACCGTAACTGAGTAAGAAGCCAGACTACTTAACACAATACAGTCAGAAAAATAGATTACCAATACAGTGATTAAATTTGGTGGTCCAGCTTAATTAATGGCAGCTTAGATGAGGAAAAACATTTCTCTGTTAGGAGAGACCTTAAAATAATTGTCAGAATGTGACATTGCAGCCATTTATATGGAAATAAAACTAGCTTTTTTGTTTTGCTGAATGGATACCCATATCCAGAAACTGCATTTGGTGGTATAAAAAATGTTTAGGGGTGAGCTTTAGATGTGTGGCGTGGAGGGGGTTTCTGCCTTATGAAGACCAGACAGAGTGGCACATTCTTTTATGCCTTGGGATCAGTGACTGACTCTTGTAATGCGGACAGAGTCTAACGGTATCTTTGTAGCCAGTTAGTGACTTTCTCATCTGACCTGGGTGAAACACACACAGCTGAGTTGAACTCACATGGCAGCTTTTCTGCCTCACAACTATGGCTGTGCATGTTTGTATGGCCAACACTTTCCACGCTGCTTAACCATGATTGTATCAATGGAGTTTATTCTGGGAGAATCTGGGTAGCTATTCCATGCTGCCATTCCCTCTGATTGAGAACCACTGCAATAGACTGCTTGTTTTCTTGCTTTCACTAGAGTGAAAACAGTCGGGCTTTCTTTAAGTCATAAGAACTGCCATACTGGGTCAGACCAGTGGTCCATCTAGCCTAGTATCCTGTCTTCTGACACTGGCTGGTGCCAGATGCTTCTGGCAATTGGAGGTTTAGGGATACCCAGAGCATGGGATTGCATCGCTGACCATTGTGGCTAATTGCCATTGATGGACCTATCCCCCATGAACATAGCTAATTCTTTTTAACCCATTTATCTTTTGGCCTTCACAACATCCCATGGCAATGAGTTCCACAGGTTGACTGTATGTTGTTTGATGTGTTACTTCCTTTTGTTCATTTTTAAATCAGTTGCCTATTCATTTCATTTGGTGACGCTCATTCTTTTGTTATGTGAAGAGGTAAATAACATTTTCATATTCACTTTTTCCACACCTTTTATGATTTTATAGATCTGTGTCACGTGCCCCCTTAGTTGTTTCTTTTCTAAGCCAAAAAGTCCCAGTCTTTTTAATCTCTCCTTGTATTACGTGTGTTCCATACACCTAATCATTTTTGTTTTCCCTTCTCTATGGATCTTTTGCAATTCTAATATATCTTTTTGAAAATGGGATGACCAGAACTGCCCCACTGTATTCAAGGTGTGGGCGTACCATGGATTTATATAGCAGCATTATATTTTTCTGTTTATCATCTAATCCTTTCCTAATATGGTTTCTAATGTTAGCTTTTTTGACTGCTGTTGCACGTTGAGTGGATGTTTTCAGAGAACTGTCCACAATGACTCCAGGATGTCTTCCTTGAGTGGTAACAGCTAATTCAGACCCCATCATTTTGTTTGTAGAATTGGGACTATGTTTTCCAATGTGCATTACTTTACACTTAACAACATTGAATTTCATCTGCCATTTTGTTGCCCGGTCACTCAGTTTTGTGAGATCCTTTTGTAACTCTTCGCAGTCAGCTTTGAATCATAGAATCATAGATTATTAGGGTTGGAAGGGACCTCGAGATCATCTAGTCCAACCCCCTGCTCAAAGCAGGACCAATCCCCAAATGGCCCCCTCAAGGATTGAACTCACAATCCTGGGTTTAGCAGGCCAATGCTCAAACCACTGAGCTATCCCTCCCCACCATCTTGAGTAATTTTGTATCTTCGAATTTTGCCACCAAACTGTTTTCCCATTTTTCTTAATCTAGATCATTTATTAATATGTTGAACAGGACAGGTCCTGGTACAGATTGATGGGGGACCCTGCTGTTTATCTCTCCATTGTGAAAACCGACCATTTATTCCTACTCTTTGTTTCCTGTCTTTTAACCAGTTACTGATCCATGAAAGGACCTTCCCTCTTATCCCATGACTGCTTTACTTTGCTTAAGAGCCATTGGTGATGGACCTTGTCAAAGGCTTTCTGAAAGTCCAAATACATTATATCCACTGGATCACCCTTGTCCACATGTTTATTGACTCCCTTAAAGAATTCTAATAGATTGGTGAGGCGTTATTTCCCTTTTTACAAAAGCCGTGTTGACTCTTCTCCAATATACTGTGTTTGTCTGTGTGTGTGATAATTTGGTTCTAGTTTCAACCAGTCTGCCTGGTACTGAAATTAGGGTTACCAGACTGTAATTGCCTGGATCGCCTCTGGAGCCTTTTGTAATAAATCCACATTACATTAGCTACTCTCTTCTATCCTCCAGGTACAGAGGCTGATTGAAACGATAGGTTACATACTAGTTAGTAGTTCCTTCAGAACTCTTGGGTGAATACCGCATGGTCCAGGTGACTTATTACTGTTTAATTTATTAGTTTGTTCCAAAACTTCCTCTACTGACACCTGGATCTTGGACAGTTCCTCAGATTTGTCACTTTAAAAAATGTCTGAAGCTTCCCCTTCCACTGAGCAGTAATTGTGAAAGGAGGGCTGAGTGTGAATGATTAGCTTGCTGATGGTTCACTTACTGTTGATGTTTTGTATTTGCGAGGGCGTTTTGGTGCATGAGTGGCTTTGGAGTGCAGTCATCCTGGCAACCACTTCTGGAGACCCCGGTAATTGTAAAGACCAAGAGTCTGAAAAACTGGGACATGCATAATCAGCCAGATCCTGTTCTGCAACACTTCCCTAGTACATTTTCCTGTATGAGGCACTGAAGTGAACTTAAATGCAGATGCACATCCTTGAAGTTGCTGAAGTAAATATCTGTACTTGCTGTTACATCCACAGCTGTTGTATGCAGGATGACAGGTACTACTTAACTCAATCTGCAAATAGGGTGTAAATTTAACCATGAGAGTAATTAACCAGTGGAACAATTTACCCAGGGTTGTGGTGGATTCTCCATTGTTGGCAAATTTTAAATTAAGATTGGATGTTTTTCTAAAAGATCTGCTCTAGGAATTATTTTGGGGTAGCTCTCTGGCCTGTGTTATACTGTCCAGACTAGATGATCACAGTGGTCCCTTCTGGCCTTGGAATCTATGAAAAAACACATGACCCGTCTAAAAGCCATGGCGGGCGTGTTTTCTTGCTTTAGTTAAACTCTCCCAGACTTAACATTTCTGTGCTGTTATAATTGGCCCAATTGGGGAAATATTTTAGTGGCTTTGGTTTTCGGTAGACAGGTATCCTCAAAACCCCTACTATAACTGGTACCAGTTAGCCTTCTTGTTCATAAGGCGTGTCACGATAGCAACTGAGTGAGGCAGCAAACAATGGAAATATTCTGGAGTTTACAAAACAAGTCGGTTTGTACCTTTGCAACTCAACCAAACCCAGGTGCTTTGTTTGGTAAGGAGTTGGCTTTGCTTAAGCCAGGGTTTCTCAAATAGGGGTTGCCGCTTGTGTAGGGAAAGCCCTTGGCGGGCTGGGCCGGTGTGTTTACCTGCCCCCATCCCCAGGTCCGTCCGATCACGGCTCCCACTGGCTCCGGATCGCTGCTGTCCCTACCCAAAGAAGAAAGTTAAAAACTCCCAGAAAGAAAGAGGGTGAATGAGATTCCTGGCCCAATCCCCAAGTTACAGACCCCCTGGGCAGAGCTGATGGAAAGCCAGGGATGCAGAATTCCTGTGGAAACTGCAGAAACAATCAGTCTGTAGAAGTCTGTGTTCTCACTAGGAATAGGCACATATCTGTGGCCAACCTGGTTCTGGGTTTTTGGGCTTAGAGTACTGTAGCATCCAGAGGGTCCATTGATGGCTATACTGGTGTACCCAGTCACTGGGGAGGACAGGGCTGGGCTCAGCTTCCAAGTGTGTTGGTGCAGCTAGTAGTTCAGGGAAAGCAGACATTACAACTAAATTGCTTAGGCTAACTTCTGCCTTTGATGCCATCTTTCTTAGAACACCAAGTGAGGAGAACCCTGGCCAGAGGGCAAGCCAAATAAGTCTAACTTGTTTGAGAACTAGAAACCCTCATGAAGGAATTCCTGCTCTCCACATGACTCTCCTTTCGGAAGTGGTAGTTTGTATACCTGTTGTTTCTGTACACAACTCACTGTTGCTTCCACCTGTAACTTTGCTGGTTGGCTGTAGTGAATAATACTGTGGTAGATTAAATTGTTCATGGAAGATTATTTTAAAAGTTGAGTGAACGTTCAAAAGAAGAAAATATCAAGTACAGTTTGAGCTACAGAATGAGCCAATCTGCACCTTGAAGGCACATGCAGATGTGGGTAACTTTTTCTCTTGCTACCATGGTGTTTTTCCGTGGCAAGATAAATAGGCATGAATCTCTCGTCTTCTGTCTGCATGGATTTGTGCCAGGCTTTAAGTGATTAAACTCAGTTTCTATGACTGGCTGAAAGCTCGTCTAAATTACTATTTGTCCTCATTATGAAATTAACCTTGGAGAGAAAACAGATACAGATCTCTGAGATGAAATTATTCTGGGCAGACAAGAGAGCCACAAGTAAGATACTTACTAAGATAGGAATGGCGTATGTACCACCATAGCTACTGCAATGTAATCCACTTAAATACTTGCTAATGTCATAGATATGCCTGCAAAATGAGCAGTGCATTTTAGAGCAATGGGTTTCTGTTGTGTATTGGAGGAAAATAAAATATCTTCAGTAAATCTTCAGTGACACAGAGTAATGGACACATCAGGATTTTTGCTTAGCTTCCTCCAAATGCTTCCCTTTCCGTGTTTTGGATGTCTCAATGGGATAATCTTGTAGTTGCTGGTGGCAGTTATGTCAGTATCACTTTCCTAGCACCAGCAGAATGAAAATAGTTCCATATTATAATACACATCAGTTTCTTGCTGGTGCTGTCTCAAAAGTCCAGTTATGCAAAATATAAAGCTGTTCTAATGACCCTCGTCCTTTACTGGGCAGGGACAAACGACGCATGGGGGAAATGGACCTGGGGAAGTGGAGAGGTGAGTATGGGGAGGGGCTGGAGCTTGGAAAGAGAATGAAAGAGTCCAATAGAAGGCTTTCAGAATATACATTAACACTTCAATCTTGTGCAAGTCATCTGTGTTTGTATACAAAGACTTTAATCCAGGAGCAGATAGTCAACACAGTCACTGATGAACAGGGCTTGAAAAATGCATATTACCCCTCCTAGTCCTAGGAATAAGCCTGCTACTCTGGGCAAAAAATTGCTTGAGCCACCGTGTTCCTGACATTTTAACAGTTCTTGCTGCTTCTGTGTGTAGCATATTGTCAGTTCTGTGTAGGGGATGGTTTCCTGACTATAGCTTAACTACCAGGGCTGGTCAAATAGCAGAAAATAAAATTTCATAGGCTAATTTCACCAATGCTGTGCTAATCTATTTACTGAATAGTATTTGACTCATTACGGAGCTGGTGAAATGCCACAAAATGTTGGGCAAATCCATCTAGTAGTATATATGAATCCTGCTCCAATAACCCACATTACTACATCCCTTGGAGTTGTCAGACCTTCTCTTTTCTTTCCTTCTTTCCACTCCCCAGGTTTTTGCCTTTCACAGAGTACGATACATCTCTTCCTGAGTTGTCTTCACCCTCTGCTTTTTTCCTTTTTCCTACCTTTTGTTGCATATTTTTCCTTTGTTTTCCCCTAAATCTTTCTGACTGCTTTATTTCTGTTCTAACACCAGACCTTTCCAGCCTCCCCCATTCAGGTACTCCACAGATATTGGAAACTTTACCAGACATGCAATAGCCAGAGGACTAAACCTATTAACCCCAGAGGTATGGGCACCTCACCAATCGGGGACAGTGCATCGGAGAGAGGGCATCTCCTGACCCCTCTGTCTGTTGAGAAAGGGAAGCGTGCTGGGATTCCTCTGAGGGTGCTGTCCCTGGACCCTGCTCTGGGGACTCCTTCTTTTATGTTATTTTGTTAGTGTTTGATAAACATCAAGTTCTCTTCCTCTGTCCTTCCCAACACCCTGCCCTCCTTCTTTCCTCGAACCTCCTGGTTTCTGTGCAGGTGCTGAATCTTTGCTACCTTACACCTTCCCCAGTCTCCTGGTGGCTGCAAGGGGGGAAGAAGAGGGTTCTCTCCCCTCACATTTTGGGCTTCACTTTTGAGTTCCCTTCCCCTGAGAATAGTTCTCACACCTGTCTCTGCAGTTAGGAATGTTTGTAAGCTGTTGAAGAATGACACTGACCTGATGGCTGTCAACTTCAGGGCTGTCCACCTGGATCTGAAAAGCCGCATTGTTAAACTAGCAAGACTGGCTAGTTTTCGCTCCTGCAGCTTATGGAAGCTCTGGGCAGCAGCAGCAGCACTGGAGCAGTCTGTCTGCAGACTGAACATTACATTGGTTTAACCTTGGTTCATGTTTGAAGGGTTATCTTTGTAACCATAAAGGCCAGAAACATTTGTACAGAATCTAAGCTTTTATTTTAAAGGGTTGACACTTGCCTGGGGAAGCTTCCTACATGTTCTGGGCAAAAGGTTTTTAAATCCTGCAGGTAAATGGCTCCAAAGCATGAAGAGGACAGAAATAAAATCCTCTCTAGGAGACTCTCAGCACTTGTCATTTGTTTACATGATAGAGCTTTACGTCTTGATTAACTTCTAACAGGATGTGCCCGCTGTTTGAAGCTATTGAGATGGGCCACCATACAGAAAAAGTAACACACACACACAAGAGAAACCATCATTTGTGTAGTGTGCAGTACTAAAGAGATAACCTTGACTTGCACAATCTTCTGGAACATGTGCCAAGCTGCACCTGATCCTTATTGCACAGATTCCCAGGATTTGAGGAAAAATTACAGACACTCTGGTAAATCAATCCTTTTATTTTCACTCTCCTATATAAGAACTGGCTTTTCTGTGCAGTATTCTTTCCAACCAGTGCTGATTTGGGACAATCATGTACTCAAACTCATCAGTTAAAATGTCTCTCACAGATAACTAGCTCAAGAATTTCTTCCTGTTTTTCTTTTTCTTTTGGTGTCTTCCCATGTATCTTCTATCTATTGGATGCTCTGTGTTACGCATGCCTTTTTCCTTTTCCAAGGAATGTGTCACTTGTCCAGTAGAGCTTTTTGTGAGCTGGAGAAAACAAACGAACCTTAATCACAGTTTTATAACTGCCCAGCATTGCTGCAGCAAGTTTTTCGGGTTCACTGACCTCTATTCTAATGGGATTGCTTGTCTGTCAGCCTTCCGGAGAGCCACTGTCTACCCCTACCTGCTGCAAGGCAAGGAAAGCACATGGATGATGCACAGATCAGTTGATATTCAAGGTTTAATGTGAGGCTTATGCCTAGTTAAGGACACTCTTGCAGATGCATTCCCTGCTCTTTAGCTGTTTGGGGGCACAGCTGGTAAACTAGTTTGTCACCTGCTGAATCTAACAAGATAATATGGATAAGAAGTTAACTGTTATTGTTGACAAATATTGGCAGAGATATTAAGCCGCATGAAGCCAATCTCTGAGAGATCAGTGTCAGACTTATATGGGGGGCAGATTATCTCACATCTGCTATGGCAGGGCTTTTACACCTTCCTCTACTGCAAATTATATCAGATCTCAGTGGTTCATAAGCCAAATTAGCCATTAACATTACCGAAAAGAGCCACAGCAGTGTGAATTCATTGCTTCATTTACTGTCCTGCTCTGTATTCAGACAGAGTGTTTTAATATCATGTGCTGTCAAGAGCCACAGGAGACACATTAAAAGAGCCACTGGCAGCTTGAGAGCCTCAGACTGAGTATCACTGCTCTAAAGCGTCCAATGCTGGCATGGTCAGAAGCAGGGCACTGAGCTGTAGCCCTTGGGTCTGATCCAGTCTGTCCGTTCCCATATTTCTGTGTTGCTGATTTATAATAAACTCTGTGGGTTAGAGCTTGACACCCTGGCTTCCAGATGGAGAAAAGTACAAACACATATGTGCAAGATTTGGACCTACAGATTGTGCTGGAGAATGTCGGTATCTGTGCCCTTGAACCAGCAAGGGAGCCGCTGGGGTTAAAGTCATGTACAATAGAAACACTGTGTGGCTGCTATCTATAACCACACTTACATGTAGGCTTGGCAGAATGTGACTTTCAGGTTTTATAATTGTGGTGGATAATATCCAGGTTTATTTTTAAGCATTTTTAAAGATTTTTATCTATTTTAAATTTTCACTGTGGGGTCAGACAATTATTCAAGGACAGTACACATTGGGGTTCAAAAGGTTAAAGCTTTATAAACTGTTAAAACACAAATGGTCAGCATCACATGTCAAATATACAAAGTAAATATCCTTAAATCAATTAAACATTGCTGTTACTATTCCTTTGCTTGTTCATTCGTAACAAGCCTACTTCAAAAGTCTGAATGAATCACTGGATTTTGCGTAATCCAAGGAGCATTTTTCGTACATTACTAGTGTCTTGTAAGGTATCAAATGAAAGCTGGTAACACACTGGTAATTAATATCATTGTGAAAACGTGTATGTTAACTCTAAATGAAGAATTATGAATAGTTACTGATATACTTTAAAATTTGTAACCAAACAAAGGGAGAAACAGGTTTCCTTCCAGACAGGAGGGAAGGTAGTTATCCTCCTGCCTTTAATGTAAATTAAGCATTGTGAAATCAACACATGGGAGACAGCGGAGGTAATGTCTGTAGGATGACCAGACAGCAAGTGTGAATAATTGGGACGGGGTGGAGGGTAATAGGAGCCTATATAAGAAAAAGACCCAAAAATTGGGACTGTCCCTATTAAATCGGGACATCTGGTCACCCTAAATGTCTGTGAGTGTCCAGTGATGAGCTGCATAATGCAGAGGAGCGCTCTTCCAAAGGGTTTGGGGATTAGGGTGTATCCAGTCAGTTTCTCCTAGGAGGGCTGGCAGAATCCTAGGGAGTTTGGCTGGCTGACAAACGGGTTACAGGTAGAGCGCGGCAAATCTGTGGATATCCGCGGACCATGTTTGTGGATTGGATGCAGGTACAAATTTCGTATCCATGCAGGGCTGTAGTTACAGGGCGCTGTTATCAGTTTAACACCAACAAATCTGTTTTGATAAAGGAGAAAGGTAACAAGGTCGCCTATAGTTCTGGACGGCCCTGAGAAAGCATCACAATTGTAGACCTGCCCTGAAAACAAGCTTTTGGGAATGAAATACATTGTTTAAAAAAGGCTTAGCAGTAAGGTGTTTTCTCTAAACGGCACTTACTGTGTATCAACCAATAGGCACAACATACATTCTCTAGGCTGGGCGTAGTTACTACTGTAGTTAGGCTAGCAGAGTCGTGTAACCCAAAGTTATGGATGGGGGAGACAGAAACTTCCCCCGGCCTATATTTATATAGTAGTCAACGCTGAGTAACACTGTATACGACAGCCAAACAATTTGCAAGTGTTTGTATTTGATTTAAACGTTCTTCACCTGAGATTCTGTTTTTTGCTTAGTGAAATACAAAGGTGTAACTGGAAGCATTTCTGTAAGGGGCGTTAATGGGTCCTTAGAGAAGGTAGGTAGCCTCCCTACTGTCCAGTGTGAAACAAAGGCCATGCTGCTCTGCTTCACTAATGTGCGTATGCTGGCTGCTAGCTACAGAGGTGTGTGTTGAGTGAATGTGTAGTTATTAATTGAGCCCCATCCACTGAGGAGAGAATTTCTGTGATGACTTCATCAGCGGTGTCCAGGCAGAGTCTTCAGTCCAGCAAAATCTGATACTTCTAGTGAATTTTATTGCATAGCTCCGCAAACAAGATGAAATAACCCCACCAATCTAGATATCTACTAGACAAATCTATGCATTCTGGTGCAGCGTCCTTCTCCAGCTGGGTGACTTCAGGGCTGTAGGAGCAGCACAGAATGCAGAGCAGTGTTTGGACTGGAAAGAACAAGTGTAATTTTCTTAAAAGCTCCTGGCAGTTTCTCAAGTTCTGAAAGGCTGTAAGTAATATAAATGGCCCATAATTTCCTGCCTTGCTTTAATTAGACTGACTGGCCAAAAGGCATCATATTAATGCAGAGCTGACTCTGATACAGGAGAGTGGGAGCTGCCTGCTTGGTTTTTCTGTGTGTGGACAGGTTCTGTTTGCTGCTTATGACTGTAGGTTGCATTTTAACATTAGTGAAATGTTACTCGTAAAGGCAGTGCTAAGGACCTTTGCAGGTGATAGAAATCTTTTTAGGCTTAAAGGGACATGACAAAGACAGTTTAAAAAAAAATCCTTACCTAGGTTAATCCCTTGGGGTTCTGCATGGGTTTGGGCGTGAATCTGTGCAGATTCAATTGCAGAGTTGGGGCTGAAATTTTAAAAATCAAATGTGCTTTTGTCATTTAACAATCTCCATGGATAACTCGTCCAGCAAGGTGGTTGCGGCCAGCAGCAGGGACACCAAAAGTCTCGTTAGAATTGCACTTAGTTTTCAGATATATTCTGAAGTTTGTGCTGTGAAGCTCTGTTCTCCTTCAGACGATTAGCTTGCTGGGCAGAATGGAATGGGTACTGGGGGTGGGAGGCAGTGTGGCCTAGTGGATAACCCACTGGACTGGGACTCTGGAGATCCACTTGTAGTCTCAGCTCTGCTACTGTCCTTCTGGGTGACTTTGGGCAAACCACTTCACCTCTGCCTCAGTTTCCCCATTGGTAAACTGGGCCTAATGATATGGACCTCCTTTGTAAAGCACTTTGAGATCTACTGATGAAATGCACTTTGAAAGAGTAGTGTGTTCATACTGGTGTCTCTTATCCTCTGTTTGTAATAACTTCATATAAACTTGGAAATACCATTTTCCTGCCCTGTGTTGGGTAACTCTGGATTCTTGCTACCAGGACCATTAGAAACAGGGAGTGAAACAACACCAGCTGGTTCGATTCACACTTTGTTGATGCACAGCATCAACAGTGGCAGCAGCGCCCAGGCAGAGAAATGTTTGCTAGGTCAGTTTGTGCTTCCTCTGCAACAGTAGGTGCACAGAAGCTGCAATGGCGTGTGAGGGTCTGAACTTGTTACAGTTAAGGGTGAGCTGGACCTTTGCCCTTTATGTCTCTGCAGGCACTTTTCCTTTCCTTCTGTGAGTGCAGTGTTGTGCTTCATCCCACTTCTGGACTGGATTGATCAAGCGACAACCTCCGCTGGTTACCATCTGTAGCACCACAGCTGCTAATAGGCGTCTCTTTGGGAGCTTGTGACGAGTATGAAATCTCGGTGACTCGGGACAGCTTCAGACATGTCTGAGCTAAACGTAGCCTTTCGTTGCCAGGGGAAGTAGGCCCCACTTGACCCAACCCCCCCCCCCAACATTGGGGCTGGGCGAGAGGATCTACCTGTACAGCTTCTGCCTCTGTCACCCGGTCTGTGTCTCTCTCAGCTCACAGGCAGTCTTCTGTACTAGTCAAGGTCTGCCCTGCAACGCTTGAACCTGGTCAACCTGCTGCTCACAGGTGGGGCCAGCCAGAGCCTTGGTCAAGAGTGAGGGGGGGCTACTGTTGAAGGAGCTGACACCTATATTGGGGTTAACTGTTTGCCTTCCTGCAACCCTCCAGAGCCCACCAGGACCAAGTGTTCCATAGAGCCACCACCCACTCAGAATCGAACAAGTGGAGGTTCACACACCACTCCAAATAATAGAGCTCCCACGTTCTTCATGCTTCTTACCCACAGGTAAAGGGGTCTTGTCTGTATTACTGTGCAGCCCATGTTGGTGGGCCAGGAATAGCTCCTTACTAGGAACCCCAGCACTTTGGGCTGGACTTCTCCTTGGATTACTGTGTCTGCCTCTGGCTAGTAAATTTAGTCCCCTTGGGAGTTTTGGCTAAATCGTCCAAGGCCTCTTCGAACAAGACTACGATGGGCTATGTTATGGGTCTAAACAGTCAGTCATGTTCTCCTAACCTTGTCACAGAGGTTGCGTGTCAATCTGAGCAGCACTGAGCTAGCAGGGCCGGCAGGCAAAGGGTTAAGATACCATACAGAGCTCCAGGCGTTTGCACATAATCTAAATGATATGATCTGTTCAAATGCCTGTCCAGACTAAAACAGCCAGTCCAGCCGGTGTCACTTTCCGCCCACATCACCAACCAACCAATTAGCCATTCCAACCACCAAACAGGAAAATAAAGTACCCCGCCACCCCCATTTCCAGCGGATTGATGGGCCTTGCAGCTCGTCCAGGTGCTATATAAGGAGTGTTCTGGACCAGGGAGGACAGTCATATCCAAAGTGGAGGGTCCTTTGCAGAAAACACCCTGCTGCCAGTGCCAGTCCCCTCCCAACCCGGGGGCTGAAAGCTTGGGTGCCTCAGGAGATCATTTCTCAATGATGTGCTGGCTGTGCCAAGGCCGCCGCCTACACAGACACTTCTTGTGCAAGTGCTTTATTTTGGAAGTAGTCTCCTAGGCCTGATCTGCACGGTGAAACTGCACCGATTGAAGTAAACTGGCTTCTGAGGCCCGGTGTGCACACAAACCTGCCCTGTTTAACTAACACGATACTTTAGACTGACTTTTAGTTAAACTGCTACAAGTCTGTGTGTAGAGAATGCCTGACTCTACTTAGTGAAACCCATGCAACTCCCTTGTGTGGAAAGTTTCAGTTGGTTTGAATGCCCACACAAGGGGATTGCATGGACTGGAAGGGGATTTAGAGCCAGTGTAGTTAAAGCAGTCATAGGCGGCGAGTTCCATACCCACATGGTGCTCGGGTACAAGCAATATTCAGAGCCTAGGGGCCCAGCTCCACTAATATTTAGGGCCGGGGGGGGAGATCCGGCCCCACCTGTGCCTCCCCCCCACACACCTTCCCCGAGTGTCCCCGGGCCCTGACTTGCTGCCCACACCCGCCTTTCCCGGGCTCCAGAGCAGTGAGGCCCTGACACACTGTCTCTTCAGGGCCTCCCTGGAGCAACTGCGGCCGCAGGGTCCTAGTGCCCCCACTCACTGCCAGGGCAGACTGACTCTGAGCCTGCCGTTCCCCCTCAAACCCTTCCCTTTTCCGGCAGGACCCTCCAGCAGCACAGCCCCCTCCCCCGCGGCCCACAGTCACTGCTCCTGCCCCATGCTGAGCAAGGAGGCAGCCCCCTCCCTCAGCCCCAGTGAGGCTACAGTCAGGGGCAACAACAGGGGAGGAGGCGCACGCAGCACCCCCCGGCACCCACCATGGTGGAGGTGGGGGAGATTCCTGGACCTGAGAGAGGCCCTAAAAGCACATCCAGTGACAGTGGTGGGGGTGAGTGTGCTGCTGGGGGGGGCAGGAAAGGGGGGCTCCTCCCCCAGAGCTTGCTCCTCTCTGGCCCCTGTCCCGGAGCAGCCTGCCTGCACCCCAAACTCATCCCCAGCCCTGCCTCACCCCAGAGCCCACACCCCAGCCAGAGCTTTCACCCCCACCACATCCTCAACTATCTGTCCAAGCCCTGAGCCCCTCCAGCACCCCAAACACCTTATCCCTAGTCCCAGCCAGAGCCCTCACCCCCAACACTCCTACTCTCACCCTGAGCCCCTCCCACACCCCAAGCCCCCCATTTCCAGCCCCAGACAGAGCCCTCACCCCCTACACCCCTACTCTCGCCCTGAGCCCCTCCCACACTCCAACCCCCTCATCTGAAGCCACACCCCACAGCCCTCACCCCTGCATCCCATCCCTCTGCACCCCTCCCTCACCCAAACTCCCTCCCAGAGCCTTGGGCAGGTGGGGGGCAGAGTTGAGGAGGACAGAGTTTGGGCACCACCAAAATTTCTACAAACCTGCCGCCCCTGAAAGCAGTGCTATTCCTGTGTGTAGCCCAGGCTGAGCTTTGCAGAGGTGCTTTCTGCTGCTCTGTTGCACTAACATTCAAACAGTAAAAAGGTTGCCAAATTAGTCAGAACTTCTAGGAACTACTTCTGTGCCAAACCTCCCAGGCTCCCCTACAGATTGTGATGTTCAAATCAACTTCCGCTCCCCACAAACGGAAACCTCTGTATTCGTTGTCAGGAGGAAATAAGATGTCAGGCTGACTGCTGAGGGTGGGCAGAAACAGGCCTTTTGGCAAGACTCCTAATGAAAAGTACGCCCTGCATTTGTCACTGTAGAAAGCCAGAGCACCTCAGGTGTTTGCTTAAGTAGCTGATGTGTATTGGGTTGGGGAGAGGCAGGAGATGTGGAACCTCAGCATTAGTAGGTGAGGAAGGGGGAGAATCTCCCCATTAGGAGACGGCTCTTATTAGATCTTGTCCCTAACTAATCTGAGGCCTGTCCTTGAGTGTAGCAGACAGTGATCCGCTACAGTAAGTTTCATTCCTCTGTGCAGTCTATGGGTATGTCTACACTACCAGAGTAGTTCGATTTTACTTAACTCGAATTTGTGGAACCGACCTTACAAAGTCGAACGTGTGTATCCGCACTAAGGACAGTAATTCGACTTTGTGAGTCCACACTAACAGGGCAAGCGTCGAGATTGGAAGCGGTGCACTGTGGGCAGCTATCCCGCAGTCCCCGCTGCCCATTGGAATTCTGGGTCGAGCCCCCAATGCCTGCTGGGGGAAAATATGTGTCGACTGTCGTCATTCAATCGTCACTCCCGTCCTCCCTCCCTGAAAGCGCTGGCGGGAAATCTGTTCACGCACTTTTCTGGTCAGTGACAGCGCGGACGCCACAGCACTGCGAGCATGGAGCCCGCTGCGATCATCGCTGCAGTTATGGCCGTTGTCAACTCCTCACACCTTATCGTCCACCTTTTTCACAGTCAGATGCTGAGAAATCGGGCGAGGAGGCTCCGGCAGCGCGGTGAGGACATCAAGTGTGAGAGTGGCACAGACCTCTCACAAAGCACGGGACCCTGCGCCGTGGACATCATGGTGGCAATGGGTCATGTTCATGCTGTGGAACGGCGATTCTGGGCCCGGGAAACAAGCACAGACTGGTGGGACCGCATAGTGCTGCAGGTCTGGGATGAATCACAGTGGCTGCGAAACTTTCGCATGCGTAAGGGCACTTTCCTTGAACTGTGTGACTTGCTGTCCCCTGCCCTGAAGTGCAAGGACACCCGGATGCAAGCAGCCCTGACTGTGCAGAAGCGAGTGGCCATAGCCCTCTGGAAACTTGCAACGCCAGACAGCTACCGGTCAGTAGCGAACCACTTTGGCATGGGCAAATCTACCGTAGGCGTTGCTGTGATGCAAGTTGCCAACGCAATCGTGGAGCTCCTGCTCTCAAAGGTAGTGACCCTGGGAAACGTTCAGGTTATCATAGATGGCTTCGCCGCGATGGGATTCCCAAACTGCGGTGGGGCTATAGATGGAACTCACATCCCTATCCTGGGACCGGACCACCAGGCCAGCCAGTATATTAACCGAAAGGGCTACTTTTCAATGGTGCTGCAAGCACTGGTGGACCATAGGGGACGTTTTACCAACATCAACGTCGGATGGCCGGGCAAGGTTCATGACGCGCGTGTTTTCAGGAACTCTGGTCTGTTTAGACGCCTGCAGGAAGGTACTTTCTTCCCGGACCACAAAATAACTGTTGGGGATGTGGAGATGCCTACAGTGATCCTCGGGGACCCAGCCTACCCGCTAATGCCCTGGCTCATGAAGCCCTATACAAGCGCCATGGACAGTGACAAAGAACTCTTCAACTACCGGCTGAGCAAGTGCAGAATGGTGGTGGAGTGTGCTTTTGGACGTCTCAAGGGGAGATGGAGAAGCTTACTGACTCGCTCTGATCTCAGCGAAACCAATATCCCCATTGTTATTGCAGCTTGCTGTGTGCTCCACAATCTCTGTGAGAGCAAGGGGGAGACCTTTATGGCGGGATGGGAGGTTGAGGCACATAGCCTGGCTGCTGATTACGCCCAGCCAGACAGCCGTGCAATTAGAAGAGCCCAGCAGGAAGTGCTGTGCATCTGGGAGGCTTTGAAAGCTAGGTTCCTCAGTGAGCAGGGTAACCTGTGACTATTAAGTTTGTTTACAGAGAAGCTGAACCTGCCCCCGTTTCTTTACCCAGTTAATGTTGACTATCCTCTGCAGTTACATACCCCGTTCACCCCGTTCCCCCCCTTCCAACACACGTTTAAAAATAAAATACATGGAACTTTGTTAATTAACACCGTTTTCTTTAGTACTGATTTCGCGGTAAAGGGTTAAAACTGGGATGCAGACTGTGGTGGGTAGGGTGTGTAGTGCTGCAAAGACCGCTTCTAAACTCGAGGAATGACAGGCTCCTGCTCCTAGAGTGGTGCGCGGTGGCGGACTGGTTGTTTCAACGGAGCCTGCCACCCCTCCTTCTCGGGACTCTGTGTGTGGGGGCTATGTGACTTTGTGGCGGGGGAGGACGGTTACAGATCAGCTGCTGCGTGGCTTTGTGATCCAGGAGAAGGACCGCTGCATAAGATCTCTAACCACCCTCCCCTGCCACAAAGTCACATAGCCCCCCCCTCCACAGAACATGAAAACCACCTCCCAGACTGACCAGAGTGCCTAGTGACTGCACTGTGTGTGTGACCTGCTGCTGAACCTGCCCCCGTGTCTGTACTCTGGTAAAGGTGACTGACCTGTCCAATTACCAACCCCCTTCCCCCCATGAAACACAGTCTCCTCTGAAAGAACATGACAGAAACAGTAATTAACAGAAAAGTCTTTTTTATTATCACCTAGACAGTTAGGGGATGAAACTGGGATGGGGGCTTGGGTGAGGCAGGAAGGAAAGGACTTCTCAAAATTTAGGGAATGAGAACTTTTTGTTAATTGAGCACTCTGCAGGGGTGGAGTGACAGTTTTCACGGCCCCTGGTGCCCCTCCTTCTTGTTACTTTGGGTGAGTGGGGTATAGGACTTTGTGGCAGGGGAGGGCGGTTACAGATACACTGCAGTGGGGCTCTGACCTCCTGCCTGCAGTCCTGCAGAACATCCACAAGGCGCTGGAGCGTGTCCGTTTGCTCCCTCATTAGTCCAAGCAGCGTTTGAGTTGCCTGCTGGTCTTCCTGCCGCCACCTGTCCTCCCGTTCGCTGTGTGAGCGCTAGTACTGCGACATGTTCTCCCTCCACTGGGTCTGCTGGGCCGCCTTGGCTCGGGAGCAGCTCATAAGTTCTGAGAACATCTCGTCCCGTGTCCTTTTCTTTCGCCGCCTAATCTGCGCCAGCCTCTGTGAGGGGGATGCCGGGGCAGGTCGGGAAACAGTCGCAGCTGTGTGATGGGAAAAAGGGAGTGAATTCCTTACAAAGATACATTTTTGTGAACAATGAACATAGTCTAGTCTGTCTCTGTGAACAAGACCTATCTCATGTGCACTCAGGACAAGTTCGAATTTTCGGCCTTCGCATTCATTGCCTGGGGTCTTGCACTGGAGATCAGACAAGCGGGGCAGGACAGCAGAATTCGTGGAGCAGGCAGACATGGTAAGCCGTAGACTTTTGGCTGCTTAAAACTTAATGTATAGCAGTGCCTTCCTTTCACGCTCAAAGCAATGGTCATAGCGTTTGCAAGTTCCTGCTGCCGGCAATCCGGAAAGCATGAACTCTGCCCCTGTTCCACCCCCTCGCGGCTGTCCCCGGGAAAGATCCCTGTATGCTGCCCCTCTACCGCCTCCACCATGTGGCTGTAAACCAACGCTTATTGTTATGTAAAGGAACAGTCTAGCATTCCCAATACTAACATTCCCCTAATTCAAAGCAGGACGCCCTGAGCGAGATCACCCTGAGGAGGATCACTGACAGAGAGAGACCGCATGCTGCGTGAAAGCCAGCACAAACCAGGGGCCTATGCCACCATGCTCGTCGAGGCAATGCTCCCAGAGTACCTGCTGATAGCCTGGCGCGGAAAAGTGTCCTACCACGGAGGACCCAATAAGGCTGCTCTCCCCAGGAACCTCCTGCGGAGGCTTTTCGATTACCTCCAGGAGAGCTTTGTGGAGATCTCCCAAGAGGATTTCTGTTCTATCCCCATATATATTGACCTTCTTTTCACATAGTTAATACTCCTGCTCTGTTAAAAATAAATGTTTACATGTTTAAAGCACGTACCGACTGATCCTTCCCCTGATTCAGGGTCCGGGTTAACGGCTGGGGAGGGTTGGTAGGGGATCTCAGTGAGGGTGATGAAGAGATCCTGGCTGTCGGGGAAATCAGCGTTGTAAGCGCTGTCGACTGCCTCGTCATCCTCATCTGCTTCCTCATCTTCCCCGTCCGCGAACATCTCCGAGGAACCGGCCGTTGACACTATCCCATCGTCAGAGTCCACGGTCAGTGGTGGGGTAGTGGTGGCGGCCGCACCTAGAATTGAATGCAGTGCCTCGTAGAAGCGGCATGTCTGGGGCTGGGATCCGGAACGTCCGTTTGCCACTTTGATCTTTTGGTAGCCTTGTCTCAGGTCCTTGATTTTCACGCGGCACTGCGTCGTACCCCGACTGTATCCTCTGTCTGTCATGGCTTTGGAGACCTTCTCGTAGGTCTTTGCATTCCGTTTTTTGGAGCGCAGCTCTGAAAGCACAGACTCATCGCCCCACACAGCAATCAGATCCAAGACTTCCCGGTCAGTCCATGCTGGGGCCCTCTTTCTATTCTGAGATTGCATGGACACCTCTGCTGGAGAGCTCTGCATCGCTGCCAGTGCTGCTGAGCTCGCCACGATGTCCAAACAGGAAATGAGATTCAAACTGGCCAGAGAGGAAAAGGAATTCAAATTTTCCCGGGGCATTTCCTGTGTGGCTGGTCAGAGCATCCGAGCTCGGACTGCTGTCCAGAGCGTCAACAGAGTGGTGCACTGTGGGATAGCTCCTGGAGCTATTAGCGTCGAATTCCATCCACACCTACCCTAATTCGACATGGCCATGTCGAATTTAGCGCTACTCCCCTCGTTGGGGAGGAGTACAGAAATCGAACTAAAGAGACCTGTATGTCGAACTAAATAGCTTCGTTGTGTGGACGGGTGCAGGGTTAATTCGATTTAACGCTGCTAAATTCGACATAACCTCCTAGTGTAGACCAGGCCTATGAGAGAGCTTCTGCATCAAATGGAGAGGCTGTCTCCCATGGCGTGTATTAAACACCCAGTTCAATCTGATCTGTTTCTGATTTCTCTTCGCATGGCCTGTAGGGCTTCCGTCCAGGCTTAATGTTTTGTGCCAATCCCCATTTTCTGTGGGACCATTTTTTAGGACTCACTCCACCCACAGAAAAGTCTCTCTTCTGCATCAATACTGATCAATAGGCCAGTGTTTCTCTGTTGTGCTTGCCAGGAAAAATAACCTTCTCCCTTTATCTATTGGTTGTTCATTTCATCATAATCTTAAATGATCCCTGTTAATGCATTTTGCAGAGGATTTTAGCTGAATGTTTCAGCCCATTTTCTTAGGTTATAATTAGGAATGTGGGCCCATTAGAGGCACACGTCTTTCCCAGACTCTGGCATTACTGTTACATTGGCTGCTTCTGGGTCTCTCGTCCATCTTGGCTGGGGAAATCACGTCTCAAGCAGCTTCATTTGGTATTTCAAGTTATTAAATTGTAGCTTTGTACAGTGGGTTGATAAAAACCTTTCTGATTCCTCTGAGCATTCTGGACTGGTTAGGGATATACCACAAGGGCTACAACCTGGTCTCCAGCAGATGAGCGGTTGATTCCAGCTTTTCCCCTCTGCTTGTGCCTATGCTCAGGGGAAGGGCTACTGGGAGAGCAGAGGGATGACCGCCTGTACAGCCCCAGGTCCAGGAACTGGCTTGGTCCCTAGGCTATGGCGGGTTTTCCAGTTACCACATTTTGACTTGATTATAAAAGTTCTGTGTTGCCGACCAAACCTTCCTGAAGGCAGGGCTGGCTCTAGGCACCAGCAAACTAAGCACGTGCTTGGGGCATCACATTTTCAGGGACGGCAGTCCGGACATCTTTTTTTTTTTTTTCCCCTCTTCCGGTGGCAAAAGCCTAGAGCCGGCCCTGGCAGTAGCTGGGCATTGTGCGCGGGGGGCGCCCTGGGGCCGCTGTGGTTTGTGCCGCGGGGGAGCTGCACCCGCATGTTGTGGCTGAGCCAGGGAGGCTCCAAGTGGGGGACACTCAGGCTGGGGGCTGCCCTGTGGGAGCCGCTTTCAGGTGCCACAAGGCGGCCGCCCCCCAGTGTCGCAGCCGGGGCTGGGCGAAGCAGCCCGAGCCACTCAGGGACTGCGGCAGGGTGGCCAGAAGCAGCAGCAGCAGGGCCATAGAGGGTGGGGTGCTGCCGTGCGGGGCCCACGTTCCGCTCTCCAGGGCTCCGCTCCCTCTGGGGCTACGGCTCCTCAGCACCTTCCCGGGGCAGTCCCCCGGCTCTGCCCTCCCGGGTCCCGGCCAGTCCTGGAGGCGGGAGCCCCGGCTGGAGGGACCCTGAGCTGAGGCGCGGCCCGGGAGCCCCGCTGCTTACCCCGACTCTGCTAGGGCTGGACCGGCTGGAGGCGAGGGGGGAGCGGGCAGAGTCAGCACTGGTGGGGGGGAGCCTAGGGCTGGGATGGCAGGGGGTGGGGTGGGTGGGGGAGGGCACTGGTGTGGGAGGAGTGAGAGCCCAGGGCGGGGGGGCAGCCAAAACATTTTTTGCTTGGGGCGGCAAAAAACCTAGAGCCGGCCCTGCCTGAAGGTTCCTGTGTCTGCGCTGCTGAGTCATGCTGCAGGCCAGGAGCTGGCTTTCTGGCTTCCCATGTGAGCTTTCTGTTGTGCAGTTGTGTACCTCAGGCCTCTTTCAGCATTTCCTGTCCAAAGACTGCGTACTTCCCTTTTGCATATATAACTGGGTTAAGTTTTCCCCTCTCGTGCCTTAGGGAGCTCTTCTAGCCAGTTAAAGGGACGCTGTCAGCACAGTCAGAAAAGTTTTTTCCCCCCCCATAGGAGTTTGTCTCGGTTTTCCCAGCTAGTTCATGCTGGGCATTTGACAGCACTGGGTATATGGTCAGAGTGCCTGTTTCTCTGCAGAATTGGTCACTTTCTTGTGCTGTCACCCAGTGCAAGGGACTGAAAAATGTGTTACAAATCGTATCTTCCTGTATTGTAAAACCCCACGGGTTGGCAGAGGGGCTAGATTTCAATTTAGTGGCGGTGTCTAAACCTCCTGGCTTTGAGGCTAACTTGTCATTTTACGCCCCTAGAATAACAGCCTCCGTGACTGCCCAGAGCATTCAGGCAAGATTTATTTTTGCTTGTTGGCACGTTGGATTTGTAACTCCATCCATACAAACTGTGTGTATATCCAGCCTTGTCACACAACCTGGGAACAGGACTTCCCTCTCCCTTGTTCCCTGGTAGCTAGAGAACACCTCTTCCAAGGGGTCCTTCCTCCCTTGGGAGCTCTTCCTTCCTTCTCCACACCTTCCTGAAATCCCTCCCTCCCTTGTCCCCAGCCACCTATTTAATAGTGTCTCCCTAGGAGTTCACATATAGGCCTCCCTCATGTAGGATGGGGAAGGGGGAGCGGGTAGAAGGCCACAGAGCTGGCACTGGCTGGGCCTCTGCCTCTAGCTCAGCGGTTCTCAATCCGTGGGCTGCATGCAGCCCAATTAGCACACAGCTGCGGCCCAGCTCAGTTGTGTGCTAAAGGCCGTGGGGGCTCTGAGTCCTGGCTCCACCCAGCAGGCACAGGGTCCGGGCTGCGGTGGGGTCCGGGCTGCCGGCTGCTGCACGGACCCACACGGCGGGGTCAGGGTCCCTGCCCCCATGCCTGGCTCTCCGCTCCTGGCCCCTCTCGGTGGAGTAGTCTCTGGCTAGAGCGCGCTGGGCATAGGAGTTTGTGGGGAGGGTTAGGTGGGGGCACTGTGGTTCTCAACCTGCAGCCCAGGTAACACTTCGTGGCCTACAATGATAAATAGGTTGAAAGCCATTGCTCTAGCTGGTGTGTGCCCTCCCCCTCGTACTGTTGGCCAAAGGGAGATGGGGGAGATGCTCTTAAAGGCTTAGTCTGGCTCTACCCTTATGCTGGCTTCTTGCTGGGCTCTGTCTGGGCCCCCAAACATGGCTGTGCCTCAGGTCCTGCTGCACCTCCCTTGGGAGACTGACTGTCCCACAGCCTGGCAGATCTCCCTTCCAGAGACTGTTTCTTTGCTCAGCTTCATCTTGTTACTCCTTATCCTTCCCCCGCCCAGCCTGAACAACCCCTCTCTCCTTACACCTGCTTATCGGTGATATCTCCCTCAGACCTGATCCCTGCTGATAAAAGCCATGGCTGCTTGTGTAAACACTGAGTGGGGCTGTGTTTGACCATTGCTCAAGCAGGTTACACAAACAGTAGCTTACAAGGTAATCTAAGGGCTTGTCTACACTGGCACTTTACAGCACTGCAACTTTCTCGCTCAGGGGTGTGAACCCCCCCCCCCGAGCGCTGCAAGTTTCAGCGCTGTAAAGTGCCAGTGTAGACAGTGCACCAACACTGGGAGCTATTCCCCTCATGGAAACTGTTCCCAGCGCTATGCCATGACTACACAAGCCATGTTAAAGCGCTGCCGCGGCAGCACTTTAACATTGCCAGTGAAGACGTGCCCTAAGATGCACTGAGATGTTGACATTTATTCCTGTGACTCATTTTGGGGCAGGTTCTTGGCTTCCCCTCTCCTGGTGTGAGCTGCCGGTGCTAGGTGAGGCATTAGTCCCCATGCTCTTCTTCCCACACCACCTTTCCTCACACCCGGGGGTCCCTCCAGACTTCTCACCAGCGCCTTTGTCACCCCGTCAGTTGGTGCAGATGAAGCCAGCACTCCATGACTGAAGAATGCTGCAGTGAAGGTGGCTTTGGAGAAAGGGCTCTGTGCTTGCCCTGTGCTGAAGGGAGAATGGGTGTTGAATGCTAACAGCTTTGCTGGCCTTTGTTGCCCTTTGCCGTATTCAAGAGCTTTGTTAAACTTGATTCCCAATCAAGCCTGGGGCTGGGATGCTGCATGTTTCAAATAACAGAGGTCCTTGGCTCCTCCAGCTCTGGGACTCTGCAGCAGATTAAAATACCTCAGCTAATCAAACCAGCCCCTGCCCCCATGATGAGATCTCCCAGGCTTCTACGGATCATCTTTTTATAATAGATCCTTCTTTGATCCCTCACTAAGGGATGGCTTTTCCCCACCTCTCCCTGGGGTGGCAGTCATTTCTGTGTACCTCTTGCTCCCAGCTGGCCACATCTCATCCACCGGAGTGGTCCCATACTGCTTTACTGATACCTCAGCCTTTTACTCCTCCTCTATTTCACTCCTCTTGTGGCATACTTCCAGGGGTGACTGCTGTGCCACAGCTGCTCAGAATCTGATGGCTGGCTTGCTGAACTGGGTTAGCTGCAGGGAGCACATTGCAGGCATGCTCTGGAGAGCCTGCTGGCTCCCTCCTTGCCTAAAACATGGTGTGATGAGAAGGAGCTAAGAGCCCTATGGAGTTTGGCACCCACTACCTGAGAGTAATTAATTACTCTCATTACAGTTGGTATGGCAACCCCCATCTTTTCATGTTCTCTGTGTGTTATGGGGGGAGGGATAGCTCAGTGGTTTGAGCATTGGCCTGCTAAACCCAGGGTTGTGAGTTCAATCCTTAAGGGGGCCACTTAGGGATTTGGGACAAAATATCAGTACTTGGTCCTGCTAGTGAAGGCAGGAGGCTGGACTCAATGACCTTTCAGGGTCCCTTCCAGTTCTATGAGATAGGAATATCTCCATATATTGTGTGTGTGTGTATATATATATACCTACTGTATTTTCCACTGCATGTATCTGATGAAGTGGGTTTTAGCCCACAAAAGCTTATGCTCAAATTTGTTAGTCTCTAAGGTTCCACAAGTACTCCTGTTCTTTTTGCTGATACAGACTAACACAGCTACCACTCGGAAACCTGTTACCTGACACTTGTCTCCCTTCTAATGCACCAATATGTTATTTGACACCTGTTGGTGTGCTCTGGCTAACAGTTGGTGTGCTCTGGCTAACAGTTCCTGGAAGTGGGTATCTGGGGGCTGCTGGATGGGGATCTTCAGTGGAAGGCCCTTGACTCTGGAAATCCATTTTCCTTTTTGGAAACCTGCGTTCAGAGCATAGTTCAAAGCTGACCTGCTCCCTCCGGCAGC
The DNA here is from genome assembly GCF_020497125.1 of Mauremys mutica. Classification (NCBI taxonomy): domain Eukaryota; kingdom Metazoa; phylum Chordata; order Testudines; family Geoemydidae; genus Mauremys; species Mauremys mutica. Next base: position 29,546,833 of record NC_059084.1, on the reverse strand, counting down.
TGCCTGAGCATCTCCCAGAGCAGTCTTTTGTGTGTTTGTTCCAGCTTAATTAGGGACATGAGTATCTTTAGTTTGGTCAGTCACTAACTTTGCAGTGTACAGTCATTGAAAATTAATTCTGCAGGAGCTCTGTAGGCAAAGTGTGTGTGTGTATGTGTGTGTGTGCATGCGTGCATGCTCTGCCTTCTTGGCCAACACACCCAGACTGTGCCAGGGACCTCCAGAGCTAACAGCATGACCTGTTACAGCTTGAGCTAAAGAACTGTGCCTCTGTAGCTATGGGCTGTACTGGTTCATATCCTCTGTGGATCAGGCACAGAGGGGGCCCTGTAACACACACCATTGGGTTACATATGCACATGCAGCATGGGGATTCCTAAACCATAGGATTGGAAGCCCTGTGTTACGGAGCTATGACTCTGTCAAGGGCTTGAAAGTGTTAAATCTTCATGCTGTGATCCATGTGGTGTCATAAAGTTATGAAGTAACAGTTAAATACCAGGATTCAAACTGTGCTGTGGATTGGAAAAGTGTCAGGTCCAAATGGCATTTATAGATGTATTTAATTTAGTAAAGTATTTCAAGGAGCTTTTGTTTCTCCTTTGTAACAATTTTGAAAATTGGTTCTTGACTCACAGTTTTAAAGAAAACACTGTTAGGAAAAATCACACTTCAGCAATTTCTTGCCTCTGCTACTAACACATGAGGCTATTGAACTGTAAGAACTCTGTAAATTTACTCTTTGTCATTTATAGAGTCTTAGGCCTTGTCTACACTACAAGACTATTTCGAATCTACTTAAGTCGAATTTGTGGATTCGACCTTATGAAGTCGAATTTGTGTATCCATAGTAAATACACTAATTCGAATTTCTGAGTCCACAGTAACGGGGCTGGCGTCGACTTTGGAAGCGGTGCACTGTGGGAAGCTATCCCACAGTTCCCGCAGTCCCCGCTGCCCATTGGAATGCTGGGTAGAGCTCCCAATGCCTCCTGGGGGAAAAATGTGTCGAGGGTGCTTTTGGGTAACTGTTGTCATTGAACCGTCAATCACGCCCTCCCTCCCTGAAAGCTCCGGCGGGAAATCTGTTCGCGCCCTTCTCTTGTCAGTTACAGCGCGTACGCCACAGCACTGCGAGCATGGAGCCCGCTGCGATCATCGCTGCACTTATGGCCGTTGTCAACTCCTCGCACCTTATCGTCCACCTCTTCCACAGTCAGCTGCTGAGAAATCGGGCGAGGAGGCTCCGGCAGCGCGGTGAGGACAGGAATTCACAGAGTGGCGCAGACCTCTCTCAAAGCAGGGTACGCCGCGCTGTGGAGATCATGGTGGCAATGGGTCAAGTTCATGGTGTGGAACGGCGATTCTGGGCCCGGGAAACAAGCACGGACTGGTGGGACCGCATAGTGCTGCAGGTCTGGGATGAATCACAGTGGCTGCGAAACTTCAGGATGCGTAAGGGCACTTTCCTTGAACTCTGTGACTTGCTGTCCCCTGCCCTGAAGCGCCAGGACACCCGGATGCGAGCAGCCCTGAGTGTGCAGAAGCGAGTGGCCATAGCCCTCTGGAAACTTGCAACGCCAGACAGCTACCGGTCAGTAGCGAACCACTTTGGCGTGGGCAAATCTACCATGGGGGTTGCTGTGATTGAAGTAGCCCACGCAATCGTTGAGCAACTTCTCTCAAAGGTAGTGACTCTCGGAAACGTCCAGGACATCATAGATGGCTTCGCCGCGATGGGATTCCCAAACTGCGGTGGGGCTATAGATGGGACTCACATCCCTATCCTGGCACCAGCCCACCAGGCCAGCGAGTACATTAACCGAAAGGGCTACTTTTCAATGGTGCTGCAAGCACTGGTGGACCATAGGGGACGTTTTACCAACATCTTCGTTGGGTGGGCGGGCAAGGTTCATGACGCGCGTGTGTTCAGGAACTCTGGTCTGTTTAAACGCCTCCAGGCAGGTACTTTCTTCCCGGACCACAAAATAATGGTTGGGGATGTGCAGATGCCTACAGTGATCCTCGGGGACCCAGCCTACCCGCTAATGCCCTGGCTCATGAAGCCCTATACAGGCGCCTTGGACAGAGAGAAGGAACTCTTCAACTACCGGCTGAGCAAGTGCAGAATGGTGGTGGAGTGTGCTTTCGGACGTCTCAAGGGGAGATGGCGGAGCTTACTGACTCGCTCGGACATCAGCGAAAAGAATATCCCCGTAGTTATTGCTGCTTGCTGTGTGCTACACAATCTCCTTGAGAGCAAGGGCGAGACCTTTTTGTCCGGATGGGAGGTTGAGGCAAATCGCCTGGCTGCAGTTTACGCTCAGCCAGACACCCGTGCCGAGAGAATATCCCAGCGGGAAGCACTGTGTATCCGGGAGGCTTTGAAAGCAAGTTTCCTCGGAGAGCAGGGTAACCTATGACTCTCCACTTGCTTTCAAGAGAAACTGACCCTGGGCCTGTGTCTGTATGTGTCGATTTCGATCTGCGGTTACATACCCCGTTCTCCAAGTTTCCCCCACTTCCAAAGCACGTTTTAAAGCAAATTAATTGTAACACTCATTATTAATAAATCTTTGTTTTACTTTGCATTTCTGTTCAGGTGTTGAAACATGGACGCATACTGTGCTGGGCACGGTGTGCACTGATGTACAGACCGCTTGTTCCATAGAGGAATGACATCCTCCTGCTCCTACATAGGTCTCTGGGGTGGGGGACGGTTGCAAGTGGTTGTGCATGAAGGGGAGGGTTTGCAGGAAGGGGTGGGTTTGCAGGAAGGGGCGAGTGGTGCCTTCTTTGGATAGGGGTTTGGATGACGGCAGTGGGCTGCGGGTTTGGGCGTAGGAAGAGGTGAGGGGTGTGGGGGAAGGGTGAGTATCTGTCCGTGGATGAGGGCTCTTGTTGGGGCTCAGGGCAGCGGAGAGGCTCGTTGCTACGGTGGAAGTGCATGGTAAGGGCAGTGTGCCTTAACATTAAGGGGGTGGCAGGCGCTAGGACCCTGGACAAGCATACACATCACAGAATGACCCGGGGCAGCATACACCACACAGTGTGACCCTGGTGCCTACTGACTGCAGTGTGTGTGTGCCCTGCAGTTGATCATGCCCCCAAGTCTGTACCCTGGTAATGTAGGCTATACCATGCAATTATAAATCCCCTCCCCCCCCATACACAAAAAAATCCTCTGACACGAAAGATGTGACCGAAACAGTGAATAACAGCAAACAGCTTTTAATAATCTAATACACAGTGGGGGGATGAAACTTGGATTTGGGACTGGGTGAGCCTGTAAGGGAAGCACTTCTACAAATTTATAGCGTGAGAGGTGTGTGGTACATTAGCGCTATGCAGTGGTGCAGTGACAGTTCTCACGGCCCCTACCGCCCCTCCGTCTTGTACTTTTGGGTGGGGGGGGGCAGGACTTCTTGGCGGGGGAGGGCGGTTGCAGATACACTGCAGGGGGGCTCTGTCCTCCTGCCTGCAGTCCTGCAGAACATCAACAAGGCGCCGGAGCGTGTCCGTTTGCTCCCTCATTAGCCCAAGCAGCGTTTGAGTCGCCTGCTGGTCTTCCTGCCGCCACCTATCCTCCCGTTCGATGTGTGTGCGATGCTGTTGACATAGGGTCTCCCTCCACTGTCTCTGCTCTGCCGCCTCGGCTCTGGAGCAGGCCATCAGTTCCGCGAACATCTCGTCCCTAGTCTTTTTCTTTCGCCGCTTAATCTGCGCCAGCCTCTGCGAGGGGGATGCCGGGGCAGTCCGGGAAAGAGCCGAAGCTGTGTGATGGGAAAAGTAAGTGATTTCCTTGAACAGATACATGTTTGCGAACAGTGAACACAGTCTAGTCAGTTTCTCTGAACAAGACCATACAGGGCAACAAGTCTCACGAGATCTCAGGACAAGTTCGAGATTTCGGAATACGCTCTCATTGGCTGCAGCATTGCACAGGAGAGCGGACAAGTGGGGAGAGACAGCTGAATCCGTCTAGCAGACAGTCCTGGTAAGCCTTACAGTACATTCTGCTTATCAGTTAATGGATAGCTGTGCCCTCCCGCTAAAGGCAATCTGGAAATCATATACTCTGACCCTTTTCCAGCCACTCCCGCCAGTGCACGGGAAAGATCAATGTATGCTTTTCCTATGTGGCCTACAACACGTGGCTGTTAAGCGAGGGTCATTGTTATGCAAAGTAAAAGTCAACCATTCACAACAGTAACAATACACTAATTGCCCTAATTAGATGCAGCATTTCATGAACGAGATCACCCTGAGGCGGGTCCCTCGGAGTCACAAAGAACGGATGCTAAGGGAAGCCCTGCAGAGACCAGGACCATATGCGGCCATGCTTGTGGAGGCGATGATTCCCATGTACATAAGGATGTCCTGGCGCGGAAGAGTGTGCTTCCACGGAGCACCCAACAAGGCACCTCTCCCCAGGAACCTCCTGCGGAGGCTTTTCGAGGACCTCTATGAGACCTTTGTTGAATTGTCCCTGGAGGATTATTGTTCAATCCCTATATGTGTGGACCTACTTTTCATATAGTTTTTCATTGAAAATTTTATATATAGTATTTCTATTTTTTTATACCTGTTTTATAAAAAATAAATGTTTACATGTTTATAGCACTTACCGCCTGATCCTTCCCCTGATTCAGAGTCCGGGTTAACGGCCGGGGAGGGTTGGTAGGGGATCTCTGTGAGGGTGATGAAGAGATCCTGGCTGTCAGGGAAAGCAGTATTGTGTTTGCTGTCGCCTGCGCCGTCCTCCACAGACCCTTCCTCATCTTCCCCATCGGCAAACATCGAGGAGGAACTGTCCAGGTTCACTATGCCATCCACTGAGTCCACGGTCACTGGTGGGGCAGTGGTGGCAGACCCACCTAGAATGGCATGCAGTGCCTCGTAGAAGCGGCATGTCTGGGGCTGGGCTCCGGAGCGTCCGTTTCCCGCTCTGACTTTTTGGTAGCCTTGTCTCAGGTCCTTGATTTTCACGCGGCACTGCATTGCATCCCGGCTGTATCCTTTCTCTATCATTGCTTTGGAGACCTTCTCGAAGGTCTTTGCATTCCGCTTGTTGGAGCGCAGCTCCGACAGCACAGACTCCTCGCCCCACACACCGATCAGATCCAGGACTTCCCGGTCTGTCCATGCTGGGGACCTCTTTCTATTCTTGGATTGGCCGGACTCCTCTGCTGGAGAGCTCTGCATCATTGCAGGTGCTGCGGAGCTCGCCACGATGTCCAGCCAGGACGTCAGATTCAAAGTGCCCAGACAATAAAAGGAATTCAAATTTTCCCGGGTCATTTCCTATGTGGCTGGTCAGAGAATCCAAGCTCGGACTGCTGTCCAGAGCGTCAACAGAGTGGTGCACTGTGGGATAGCTCCCGGAGCTACTAAGTTCGATTTGCATCCACACCTAGCCTAATTCGAGCTAGCCATGTCGAATTTAGCATTACTCCACCTGTCGGGGTGGAGTACCGAATTCGAACTAAAGAGCCCTCTAGTTCGAATTAAATGGCTTCCTGGTGTGGACGGTTGAGCGGTTAGTTTGAATTAACGCTGCTAAATTCGATTTAAAGTCCTAGTGTAGACCAGGCCTTATTTTTGAAGTTCACCCAGCCTGAGTAATGAAAATAGCGAGCCGATTTCACTGACTGGTTTTCCCACACTGTGTTTGTGCAGCCTTTTCTGTAGAGATGGACCCATACCAAACTAACAGCCCTAACATTATGGGGAAGATATTCTAGATGTTTAAATTTTGCACCTCAAACCCATCACAAGGCTTGAGGTTCTCATTCTCGAGTCAAGTGAAACCCTATTAAACACTGAGCAGATGAAGCTAATTCTTATCAAAGGATTTAAAAAAAAACAAACCCAAACAAACCCCAAAAGAAGCAGAAGTGCATGCTGAGGCTTTGATCCTGCCCAGTCTTTATTCTTCACCCCCAGTGTTTCACCTATTGTACCATGTGCTCATTAAGAAGACAAATAACTTTAAAATTACAAGTCCAAGCAAGTGCTGTGTCTTAGGAAGCCAGAGTGATCCACACACCAAGGGCTTGGCTACACTTACAAATTTGCAGCGCTGCAGCAGGGTGTGAAAACACACCCTCTGCAGCGCTGCAAATTGCGGCGCTACAAAGCGCCAGTGTAGTCAGAGCCCCAGCGCTGGGAGCCGCGCTCCCAGCGCTGTCCGTTATTCCCCACAGGGATGTGGAGTACGGACAGCGCTGGGAGAGTTTTCTCCCAGCGCTGGTGCTTTGACTACACTTAGCGCTTCAAAGCGCTGCCGCGGCAGCGCTTTGAAGTGTAAGTGTAGCCAAAGCCTTAGGAAAATGCTTCTCTGTGATCAGTGGCCACTAGCTGCTCTGCTCCTGGGGGACTGGGTGAATTTTCTGTGGGATTAAGAGTGACAACTTGACATACAGGCCCCACGGCAAAGGGAACTTGTACATTCCTTGCAGTCGCTTTGTGTGGGGAATGCGTTCTGGTGGGACTCTAATACATACAGCGAGGCAAGGTATTCTGAGGCAAAGTTGAGGGTAATTCACCCTGGAAAGCACTTTTTTTAAAAATGAGATTACAGGTTAATAAAGGTACCAGTCTTGAAATAAAATATTTAGACTTCTACAAGGCATTTGACTTGTTACCACGTGACATTTTGATTAAAAAAAACTATAAAGATATAAAATTTAACCTGGCACACATTAAATGGATTAAAAGCTGGTGAAGTGATTGGACTCAAAATATAATTGTAAATGGGGAATCATCATTGAATGGGTGTGTTTCTAGTGGGCTACCGTAGGGATCAGTTTTCTCCCTCTGCTATTTTACATTTTTATGAGTGCTCTGGAAGAAAACATAAAATTATCACTGATAAAGTTTGCAGGTGAAACACAGATTGGGGGAGTGGTAAACTTGTCATTGATAGAGCAATTTGGATCGCTTGATAGGCTGGGCTCAAGCAAACAGTATGTGTTTTTTATATGGCTAAATGTGCAAATCTAGGAACAAAGAATGCACATCGTACTTAGACAATGGGGGGCTCCATCCTGTTAAGCAGCAACTCAAAATGATTGGGGGTTGTGGTGGATGATAGCTGAACGCTGCTGTGACCAAAAGGGCTCATGCAATCTGCTGCATAAACAGGGGAATCTCAAGTAGGAGCAGAGAAGTTATTTTACCTCTATTTAGCACTTGTGTGACTGCTCCTGTAATCTTGTGTCCCACTGTAGTGTCCACATTTCAAGAAAGTGTTGATAAATTGGAGGGGGTTTAGAGAAGAGCCACAAGAATGAGTAAAGGATTAGAAAGCATATCTACCCCTCTGATACTATCTTATGATAGATTCAGAGCTCAGTCTATTTAGCTTAACAAAGGGAAAGTTAACAGGTGACTTGATTACAGTCTGCAAGTACCTACATGGGGAACGGATATTTAATACTGGGCTCTTCGGTCTAGCAGAGAGAGGTCTGACACAATCCACTGGCTGGAAGTCGAAGCTAGACAAATTCAGACTGGAAATAGGGTGTAAAATTTTAACAGTGAGGGTAATTATCCCTTGGAACAAGGGTTGCTGTGGATTCTCCATCGTGAAATGGGCTGTTTTTCTAACAGGTCTGCTCTAGGAATGATTGTAGAGAAGGTCTCTGGCCTGTGTTATACAGGAGAGGTCAGACTAGGTGATCCCAGTGGTCCCTTCTGGCCTTGGCATCTCTGGATCTGTTTCCCAATTCCGGCCCTGTAGCTGCCTGCCAGGATTGCAGTCTCCCCACTGGTCTGACCCTCTGCAGAGCGCAGGGTGGGAAGTGTAATCTGTTCTCATTGGCTACTGCACCAGGGTGTAGTGATCGGCTCATCTTACCCCAGCAGACACCACCCTCGCCTCAAACAAATGAGCTCCTTTGGAGTTTGTTGCCAGGGAGGGAGCGTGGAGGGGACTGCTGATGTAATAATATGTTAATGGCACAGGAATTAAATGCAGCCAAGTAATACTTGAGGCAGGAAGCCAAGCCATCCTGGAACAACTCCAGTGAGCACTGAAGTGAAGTTCAGTAACTATTGAGGGAGGATCCTAGGGCTTTTCTAGCTTGCTGAGCCTCCCAGCCCCTTGTGGGGCGAGTGTTGTACGTATTCCCTGATAGGCAGCGTGGGGCACACTGTACCCCAGACAGCTTGGGGCAGGGGAGCAGACACACTGCTAGCTGTGTCCTTGGCTAAAGCAAACCTGCCCTGCTGGCCAGGACAGAATTCTGCTGGCATTGGAGCATGCTGTGCTGCCTGCCTGAGCACCCAGCTAGCATGCTGCACCTGTGGTCTGGACATGCTCCCTCCTCATGCAACATGCCCCCACGTGGGATTCATCTGCTGGATGTTTCTGCTAATGGTCTTCTGAGTGCTTTGTCTAACTTCTGCCCTGTTGCTTGAGTGTAGGTGGAAGAAGCAGCTCCCCTTCTCTGTTCCCAGTGAGAGAGTCACATTCCGTAGAGAGCTGGATTCAACAGTCAGCTTAGTCACTGAGAGCCTCCCTGGCAGATCCAAGAATGGAATTCTGGGGCCAAGTTCTTACCCGGTGTAAGCCAGTGCAACTCCTTCAAATCAGCTGAGTTGCATCAGCTTTACCCCAGCTTTGAAGAGTTCCTCGAGTCTCTCTTGACCCTGAAGTCCTGACTATACAAGGGCCACTCTCAAATTGCCTAGTTCATCTGCACTTGTGTTGGCAATGTTGACAGCTCTACTGCAAGTGGGTTGCCATCTGCTGCCATGGCTAAACCTCCTGTCACCTAACCTCGCTCAAAGTGAGTCTGACTACACAAGGATTCCCAGTGTTGCTCATGGCGGCGGAGCTGAACTGGTCTTAGCAATAGTGGGAAGTATCTGAAAATTGTCTCTAGTGTCAACAGGGCCCAAGCCTCCTGCACTAATCATTAGTTCACTTCCCACCCTTCATTTTACTCTCTCCTTCTTGCCAGAGGTCATGCTGGCACCTGTGATCAAGATGGAAATATATTTTCAGTTGCCATTGATTGACAGATCCGTTGCCTGTTGCACACCTGTGTGCAGATAGGTATAGTACTTGGGCAGCGTGTATGCATATGCACACACCTGTGTAGGTACAATTGTCCTTTCATGTGTAGATATGGGTGTCCAAGGCGCAGCTTGAGTAGAGCCCAGCATCTACCTTTGTAGGCAGTAGATTTTCAGATGCTTTAAACTGCTGGGTCTGTGCTCCCACGTTAGAATATTCTTTGCTGCACCAGACCAGGCAAGCATTGTGGTTTGGGCAGTGTCTGTCAGAGGGGACAGTTCCAGGGAGGGCTCTGCTCCCCTGAGCTGCGGATAGTATGCAGGTATGGTTCTGCCTTCTCCCCAGAGGCAGCACTTGTCCTGCTGTCTGGAGCTATGTAGGGTCCATCCTGGATGCAGGTGAGAAGGAGTTGGAGACTCACGATTCTGGAAAGATGACTGAAGCTTGTGTGCTGGCAGGATCTGGTAGAGAACTGCCAGGTGCCATCCCATTGGAAGGGCCCAGGTTGTATATTCCTTTCCATTGGCGCTAACTCCGGTCAGTGGGGTGGGAAGTCTGCTGGCTGCTATTGTTTGCATCCCCCATGTTAACCCTTTGACTAACCATGTGCCGCACCCCGTGCACTTCACTGGGGTGGATGCAGCATGTTATCAAATTAAAAACAAAGCCCTTGTTGTCTTGCTGCACTGCCCTGCCCAGTATGGCAGCAAGCACTTCCCCTCTCTCTATGGGCTTGGCTACACTGGAGAGTTGCAGCGCTGGTGGAGGTTTTACAGCGCTGCAACTTAGTAACTGTCCACACCTGCAAGGCACATCCAGCGCTGCAACTCCCTGACTGCAGCGCTGGCTGTACACCTGGTCTGCTTGGGGTATAACGAGTGCAGTGCTGGTGATGCAGCGCTGCTCGTCAAGTGTGGCCACACACCAGCGCTGTTATTGGCCTCCAGGGTATTAGGAGATATCCCAGAATGCTTTTAACTAAATTACTCTTTGTTTTGTTATGATGCCTCTCTTTGTTTTGTTGTGAACTCGGGGCTCCGGGAGCTGCTTATCTAAAAAACAAACACAGCTCCTGTTTGCTGTGATCAATCTGTAACTGACTGTGAACAATCAATTGAGATAACCCACTACCTTGCTGTGAATGAGGCAGGCAGGGGGATGAATGTCTACAGCTTAGTGTTTGCTTGAGGAGAGAAACAGCGGGGGGAGGGGGAGAAAGGGAGTCTGTTGGAGCAGCTGCTTATCTGGTCTGCAGGCTATTTGCAGTTAAGAGTGAATGTTCAGATTTTGCAAGGCAGGGAGCTGGTGTCGGCTCCAAAAATCCACTCTCTCTCTCTCCCCCGCTCCCTGTCACACTCCACCCCACCCCCCTCTTTTGAAAAGCACGTTTCTGCCACTTGAATGCTGGGATAGCTGCCCATAATGCACCACTCCCAACAGCGCTGCAAATGCTGCAAATGTGACCACACTGCAGCGCTGGTAGCTGTGAGTGTGGCCACACACCAGCGCTTTCCCTACACAGCTGTACGAACACAGCTGTAACTCCCAGCGCTGCACATCTGCAAGTGTAGCCAAGCCCTGAGTGACAGCTCTCGGCTTTCATCCCATCACCACCTCTCCTGCCAATCATGACACATTCTGAGCCTCTGAATGTGTTCCTCGGCTGCGGCAGGGAGCGTTCATGTTAGTCAGTACAGACCCAGTGGGGACTACAGACAGGGCACTGCAGTGTGGGCGAGCTTTTTAAAAGTCTTTGGGTGCTTCTCCGCATTACCCCAGCAGTCAGGTAAACGGTACTGGGAAAGAGGGGAGCCTTCCCTGTCCTACTCTGCTCCTTCATTTTGCATCTGTTGCGGCATGGGGTTTCCATCCTGGCTGTGGCCGAGTCACCAATGGTGACACTGGCCTGGGTTTCCAGGAATCCATGTTTGCATGCCCAACTGGGGTGGTCCCGTGCAAGATGCAGTGCTGCAGATCTGGGCTTTGTTCTCCAATGCATGTGCTCACGAAGGGATGTGCTGCATGAGTTTCTTTGTGGCAGGGGTGCCTATTGGCTCTTGCCATCTGTACTGTTTGTGATCCTCCCCATCCTCAGAGACTGGAAATTCAGTGCTGCTTAGGGAATTCAGATTGCTTCCGTCCATGCTGCCCCCCTATCCCGGAGCTGGGTTTCAGCTTGGCTGTGACTCTGGGTTAAATCCTACTGCTCTTGCGAGTTTGGCCTGAGGTGAGAAGGGTAGGCTTGGCCCTTTCTGCTCAGAAGGGCAGCTCATTAGAGACGATAAGCTGTACTGAGAGCTGCGTTGAAGCTACACAGCTACTGCTTATCCTTGTAATCCTCTCTGAATGATTCTTGATCTCTGTTTTTGCAGGGAAGGGAACGAACCCGGGGATTCCATGAAGATCTCATACAGCGAGTTGTTGCACAAGGTCTGCCAATTTGCCAATGTTCTCCGGGAACAAGGTACCTGACTTAGCTCACTTTTATGCTGCTCTGATGTGGGAGGTGGTATTGCCTAGGGGCGAGGGCACCAGACTGGGACCTGGGTTCCCAGCTCTGCTACGGGCCTGTATTCTGTGCACCCGTTTCACAACTGTAAAATGGGGATAAAGATACTGACCTCTGTAAAGTGCTTTGAGAGCTACTGATAAGCACGATACAAGGGCTAGAGATTATTGTTATTAAATCCATTACTGTGTTTAGTTAGGTTATAACTGACACCTTGCTAGGAACTTACTAGAGGTTTTGATGATAGCACTGGAATTTGGTTGCATTGGTACCTCTTTAAAGGGGCATTGCATAGAGTGGCACCCTGGTGCAGTAACCTTTCCAGGTGCCTTACAAGAACTTCAGTGATTACAAAAGCAAAGTGTATGTGCGCACACTTGTGCATCTGCATATACATGGCTTGGAAATCGCTGGCATTCATATTGTTGCCATTTCACTATAAAACTTTGTAAGCACTTTTGGTTCTTTGGCTTTATACTATGCCAGTCAGTCATTATTGTCCAAGCTAATGTCACTGGGAATCTTCAGTGGGGCCTTGCATCTTTATTAAACACATTAATGCATACAGGGTTAAACATTCAACCCAGTGGCTCCTGTCAGCTGAGCTTTAAACTGAGAGCTTCTTTGCATGTGGCAGTGACGTTGATTAACATTCTGCTAGTTTGTGGTTTTGTATCCTATTTCCTGTCTCCTGTAGTGGTTGTTTCCTATGCTTTCTCTAGGAGCAGCAGCACACAGATCTCTGATAGCCTCGTGTCGCTGAAATCTTAGCTGTTCCACCAGCCTGCTGGCATGGGAAATATCTTCTGTTTCTTTTTCACAGGAGTAAAGAAAGGAGACAGAGTTTCTATCTACATGCCAATGATTATTGAGCTGGTTGTTGCCATGCTCGCCTGTGCCAGGATTGGAGCGCTTCACTCCATTGTGGTAGGAGCAACTGCTGGGAATTATGCTAAATTCAGAGCCGCTGCTTGGGATATAGATAGTTTTCCTGTGGCGGAGTGACAGAGGACTGAGAAGAGTTGGTAAGCTGGGCAGTGATTATGAGATGGATGGTGGCTAAAATTAAGGTGCCATTTCCTATCCCACTTGCCCTCGCTAAAAGACTTGAGTTTAAAAGTGGAGCAGCTTTTTGCTTTGCTTTGTGAGCTGTACTGTGGCAACAGCCTGGAGGGGGACATCATCTTGCCCTTCTCCAAAGGGAGCCTCAGATATTTGACTGGCCCATTGGAGCTCAGTGCGCCTCCTGGTCCTCTGGCAGTATCTGTTAGTACTCTGAGGGTCACTGTTGCCTTTTTGAATCCTGTAGTTCCCAGCATTTCAGCATCCTTTGCTGCTGAGTTGAATGATTGTGTTCTTTTGTCAGTTCGCAGGTTTCTCAGCAGACTCCCTTTGCGAACGGATTCTCGATTCCAATTGTTCTCTCCTCATTACAGCAGGTAAAATATTCCCCTCCACCTTGCAGGTCTGTAACCATGGCCTTAGCTGTGGAAATACGTTATTTTTAAAACTGGATTAACTATTAATGAAGGAAAAATATATTCCTGCAAATGGGGTATTCTGTTCAGATGGGGTGGAGGAAGGAGTTGTTTCTGAATAGAATTCCCAGTTCCGGGGTACATTCCACTGGCAAATGTGCTTTAGTAACTGTTTCCCCTTTCCTGATAAACAGTGGAGAGTTAAAAGCAGCCTGTGCACTTTGCTCAGTGGCTTGTGTTGCTGCCAACTCTTCATAGCAAGTGTATTTTAAAAAACTAGCTTCACGTCAGCTTTTCTCTTTGAAATAAATTGGATGCTCCTTGATGCAGTTTCCCGGATGCATCATTTATGTGGTGCTCTCCCACCCCTCCAGTAAACTGCAGCATTTTGAAGAAGTCCTGTAATGTGTTGCTACACATCTTAACTTGTAAAGCAAGATGTCAGTCCATCTGGAGTGCTGTGAGATTTGCATATTAGTCCCCGGCCTTTTGCCCAGCCATGTTCTCTGTAGCACTGGTTATATTATTAATCAACCAGAGAAATGGGAAAAGCCTGTTAGATTGTGCAGTCTGCGTTCTGACAGTGTAGGATTGTTCCCTACAGAATATTCCCAGGTGTTTTGGTCAGCCTAAATGTGAACCTGTCCCAAGGAGGGAATTTTACCACTTCTCTTGGAGGAGTCTTCTGTAGTTCAACTGATCTTGTTAGGCAACCTTTCCTGACACCTGCGCAAATATTCTCTTCCCCATTTCGTTTGGTCTTTTCCAGTCATCCTCCCAGAACCATTCGTTCCCCTCCTTAATACCAATAACCTTCAAGTATTTGTAGGCTGTCCTGGCTAGTGAGCTAGTTTAATGATTCACTTACTGTTTTGTAGATGCCTTTTATAGAGGTGATAAGCTGATTAACCTGAAGCAGATCGCAGACGAGGCCCTGCAGAAATGCAAAGACATGTAAGTTCCTGTTCGCCTGGAATGAGGGGATCTTAGTCAGCTGAGGCATCTTTTTGGTGTAGACCTAAGCCTACGAATACCCATGTGGAGGGTGATGAAGAGTCTGGAAATAAGCAACCCCCTTTTGGTGGGTCCTAATGTGTGCCCAGATATACACTGCAAAGACACCTCTTTACCTTGAGCTGCTGTTCTAAATGTGCATATTGTACCTTGTGCACCTTATGGCTGTGCAGGCCATTTGGTCTTGGGTGTAACGTGTGCTCAGTAGCCATTGATGGAGCTGATCTCACCTGGTGCCCTCTGGCTGATTTTTTGTTGTTGTTGTTTGTTTGGCAAAAAGCAAAACAAAAACCCAGACAATTGACTGAAGTTTTTCCTTTCCAGTTGCCTGGGAAAGCCCCTTCCCTGAGCTGCTAGGAAATACAGTCCCGGGATCTGGCAATGACACAGGGAAGGGAGATGAGTGGTGGTGGGAGAAGTGATGGAGGTGCAGGTCTCTCCCCAGCAGTGGAATGATGGCGAATGCTGAGTCATTTGCTGTGGTAGCCTTGCTGTTTGGTTATGTGTCAGTTAGATGTTGAGGCTGGAAGCTCAGGTGCTCAGTTCGAGGGAGACACGAGGTGAATCCAGTACGACTCTGTGCCCTCCCTGCTCTGCCAGTTAGCTCCTTGAGACAGCGGCTGTGGGAGCAAACACGTGCCGTTACTGGTGGAATGATTGCTTTCAGCAGTAACTAATCGCATAAAATCAGCATGTTGGCCTCAGAGAGCTGTGCAGCTCCAACATGCTCAGCCAGTGCAGTGAGAGCCTCATTCTCTCTGCAGCGGCCTGTATAACGGGTCCGTGACTGCCCAGCCTGGTGGCTCTACGGGGGCAGGCTAATGACTCCTCCTTTCCCTTTGCAGAGACTCCCCTCTGAAAAACTGCATTGTGGTCAAGCACTTGGGAAGGGAGGAGGAGCTGGTGTCAGATGGGATATGCAGCAAATCGCCACCTCTGAAGAGGCTGTGCCAGGATGTACAGGTGGGTTCCCGCAGGAAGCTAGGAGGAGGGATTCCCTCATTGCTCTGGGTGTGAGCCCAACAAATCGATCAGTACAACCACCACTGTGATGCTTCTCTGGGCGTTTATGTGCAGACTCTTCCCTGCTGCTTGTTCCCGCCCCTTTGGATTTATGGTGCAATGTGACCTCTCAAGAACCACCACCCACCCAATGAAATGATTGAGCCCCTCCTGGCATCCTGCTGTTTCCTTTAACCTCCCTGACAGCTTCCCAAAAGGAATGGCTGGGGTACCCACATTAGTGCAAGATTCTTTGCGCTGAGCAGCCCAGGAGCTAGAACAAGACATGTTCCTCTCCCTGAGGGGAATTTTCCTTCTGAACGAAAATAGCCATCTCCCCTCCCAGGCACAATGACAAGTCTTCCCAGAAAGTGCCCATATCCCTGACAGCTGAGTCCGATTCCCAGCCTCGCCTCTATCTCCCTGCTGACAGCATGGGGAGAGGCGGCTGTATCAGCTGAGCAGCGGCTCAAGCTGTGGGTAAATGGGAGCTTTCACTGAGTGGCCTGGAGGCAAACCAAGCGCACAGTATTGTAGTAGCTGACTAGAAAGGTCAAACAGCTGCAGTTGCTCGGCACGTGACATTTGCTTCTTGAGGCAAGGCACAGGGTCTTGTTTGATCAGTAAATGTCCAGCTTTCTCGGAGGCAACCAGTCTGCAAGCCAGGGCTTTCCCCCATCTGAGAGAAACCAGCTGCCTATAAAATTATTTTAGGGACCCTAGGGCAAGTGTCCTCCCTCCTTGCAGATGGAGTTGAAGGCAGCGCAGCTTGGCAGGGTAGGGAGAGTGGAATTCTCTAGGTGATTAGCAACTTCATTGCATTCTAGAAGATCGCTTGTCTCTCCGGGGGAAGGATCGGGCGTGGGAAGTACCACCTTTGGATAGGTCCCTGGGCATTGCCCTGCACAGACTCAGTCTGTTTTTAGCATGTTTCCTGAGTGCAGTCTTGTTTGTTCTCTCTGTGGTGGGAGAACTCTGTGAAGTGTGGCCTTGCTGGGCCTGAGGGCCTGCTGCGATTCTCCAGCACAGCTGAAGGTGCCTAAGGGGCTTGGGGCCAGATGCCTGGAGAACACTTCAGGCAGGCATAGGCGGTAGGTTTGTATAATTTTTGGTGGGGCCCAAAATGGTGGTGCCCCCCCCACTCCCGCCCTGTAAGCCGATATAAAATGAAGCTACAACGCGTCAGTGCCACAAGATTACAAGGTTGGAGAAGGGGTAGGGGGTTCCAGGGGCCAGTCAAGGGACAAGGAGCAGGGGGGGTTGGATGGGGCAGAGGTTCGGAGGGGCAGTCAGGGACAGGCAGCAATTGGATAGGCATGGGAGTCCAGGGGGTTTATCAGGGGACAGGTAGGGGGTGGGGTCCTGGGGGGAAGTTGGGTGGGGTCTCAGGAGGGGGCAGTTGGGGACAAGGAGAAGGGAGGCTTAGATAGGGGCTGGGGTCCCAAGGGGCAGTTAGGGGCAGTTGTCTCGGGAGTGGGTAACGAGGGACAAGGACCAGTGGTGCTTAGATAGGGGGTGGGAGTCCTGGGGGGCAGTTGGGGCAGGGGTCTGGGGAGGGGGCAATCAGCAGCCAGGGACTGGGATTCAAAGGGCTCTGAGCTGCTGGCAGCCGCGGGGAGCCCTGACCCCTTTAAATCCCAGCCGCCGCGGCTGGGATTCAAAGGGCTCTGGGCTCTCTGCCCCTGCAGGCAGCCCAGAGCCCTCCGATTCCCAGCCGTGGCTGAGATTTAAAGGGCTCTGGGCTCCCCGCGGTTGCAGGCAGCCCGGAGCCCTCTGATTCCCGGCCGCGGCTGGGATTTAAAGGGCTCTGGGCTCCCCGCGGTTGCAGGCAGCCCAGAGCCCTCTGATTCCCAGCCGCGGCTGGGATTTAAAAGGCTCTGGGCTCCCCGCAGCAGCGGCCAGCCCAGAGCCCTCTGATTCCCGGCCGCGGCTGGGATTTAAAGGGGCAAAACCTAGCTCCAAATATTGGTGGAGCAGAGCCCCTGATTTTGAATATTCCTGGGGCTTTAGCTCCACGAGCCCATATAAGTTGGCGCCCATGCAGGCAGGGGTGGAAGCCAGTGAAGTGCAGGAGACTGAAAAAGGAGGGAGATGCTCTGCCCATGGTGTCCAAGTACTTGAGGGGGCATGCAGTCATGCTGTGCACATGCACACTTCAAGAGACATGCTGCCCATCTCTGCCTCCTCTCGCTGGAAGGAGACCTCAGCCCATTTGTGGAGGTGGAATCCCTCCTTGCCAGTTACCCAAGATTGCGAAAGCTCCAGCTAGTGCCCTGAAGCTGCTCCTTCTGCCCTGTTTGCAAGGTGGTATCACAGGTCAGTGCCTGTGCTGTCCGTCATGTCTAGGGAAGAGAATCCAACGGTCCCAAGTGTGACCGGAATGGGTGGGAGACTGAGTGATTGGGAGAGCTGCTATTCTGACATGTCGTCATGGTAACTGACTACTGTGGAAATAGTGGCAATACATGGCAGGTTTGAGGCTTGCTGAACGGTGTGCTTGCTCGCCCAAGTGTGGAACGCAATATCTTATGCTCCAGTGAGAGGGCTTAGTGAACGCTCCTTGGGCATGTTTTCAAAGTAATGATCCATATGCATCCTTCAAAAAATGTGTGCACAGCAGATGGGGTATTTGCATGCATGGATGTGCAGGCTCCAGGTTGCATAGGCGTGCTGGTGATCTGTGATGTTAGCACTGTTTTGTAGGGGGCAGTGTGTCCCCCTCTTGTTCCTGACAATCTGGCCCTGTATGTTGATCTACACTACAACTCTGGCCAGTTAGCCGTGCTGGGTAGCTCCAAATACAGGGAAAATAGTGGGCACACTTCATTTTAAACAAATAGATTAACTGCAGCCTAGCGATTCTGCTTCCGTTCATCTGATCTGTAGGCTGTAGTCTGTCCTTTCTCTCGGGGTGGTGGCGCCTGCCTTCACACTGGGTACATATTGTCTGGGCCCTGCCTGTCAGGTTGTGTGTGTAACCTAGGACTGAGTTACTATTTGTCAAGACCCAGAAGGGTGATGAATGCTGTGGGGTGCTGTTAATTACTCAACGCCTCCTCCTGGTAAATCCATTTAAGTGCTCTCTGAAATACTGATATTTAGTCCTGAGTCCATGCCTGTCCCTGTCCACCTGCACTTGCTGCTCCTGCACGGAACACACCTTGTGAGGGTTAAATAGCTGCGTAACTGGTCTGTGCTTTTACTCCCAATGGACTGTGTGCACGCTCAGAGGTGGTGGCCTGGACAGTGTTTATCAGAAGAGGCGAATCTCTAGGGAGTGGAACTGAAGTGGAAATGAAGGGTAGGCATTCATTCAGAGAGTGCCTCCTGGCTGAGCGTCCGTCACCATGAAAATAGGAATGTGTTGCCTGCTGAGCCATTCTGATGCTAGCTCGGAAAACTCCCTCCGTGCACAGAAGTGGACAAAGGCCCAGTGTGGATCCTCCACTTCTCAACTCACACACCCTCTTTGTGGATTTTTAACAGGAAAAAGAGACTGAGAGCTCAAAGAGATTCCATCCCAAGGTATTTACCTCTAGCAGCAGCTTCCTCCTCTCAGCGCCTCTCCCCTTTGCTTCCCTCTCAGTGCTCCACCTCTCTAACAGCTCTCTCTCTCTCTCTCTCTCTCTCTCTGTGCACGGCCATGTGTATTTTCCTAATTGGGTTACCAGCAGTTGCATGTTAGTGGTAGACTCACTGACCCCCTTGGCCTTAGTCACCCAGGGGTCTGCAGACCACTCCCCTGGGATGGGGTGCTGTTGCTAACTTTATTGTGTTAACATTTTAGAAATCTTCTGTAGTTGTATGAATGTGCAGAGGCGTAGATGGAGAAACAAATATCAGAGACTCTCATAATGTGGGTCAGGGTTTGTCTGGTGGTAATATCCTTGCCTGTTTTTTTTCCCCTTCGTAAACGACTAGTGCAGAAGTCCTAGTTTTATTTTGATGGTGTGGAGAGAGCCGCACAATACTCAGCAGGCTCACGGCAGATGTACGAGCCGTGTGTCTAGTATTAGGATGGCATTTAATCTGTTTACCTTTAAAAATGGGTCTTAAAATTAGCCTCTTTTTGTAGTGAAGTTGGCACTAATTGAAGTTAACTTTCCAACAGCTGTTCTATGTAAGGAGAGCTCTGCTACTAATCCTCGCTAAACCCGTTATTGATGTTCCTTTTCAAATGAAATATTTTTTCTAACTGAACAGACATTGACATGGGTAAGTAAGAGGGGTTTTGTGCAGCAAGGAGCCTGCAGCTTTAATGCCTGCCTTACGTGAAAAAGGAGCTTGCGTGAGGGGCTCCATCTGGATGAGGGAGGCTCTTCAGAAAGCATTCTGCATCGTAAAAGAGGTGGCTAGGCAGTGCAGCTGTCCATGGCACAGTGTCGTGGGCGAGACATTGTTAAGCA
The DNA here is from genome assembly GCF_020497125.1 of Mauremys mutica. NCBI lineage: Eukaryota > Metazoa > Chordata > Testudines > Geoemydidae > Mauremys > Mauremys mutica. The sequence continues at coordinate 29,527,399 of NC_059084.1, read as the reverse complement.
GTAGGCTCTTCTGAACAAGCAGGAACTTGCCCGGCCCAGCCCTCTCACCAGCTCCTTGGAATAAAGTCTCTTATCAGTTTATAATAGTGTGTACGCTTTGGTGATAAGGTGTTTGCCTTGTGTTACCACCCGTATTAACACAGCAGGGAAATGGGCCTATCTTGCTGTTCACCACTTCTCTCATATACTGGCTGGCCCCTATAAGTGTGCTGACATGGGTAATGGAGGCTGGGCAGGAAGGGGCACAGGGTGGCTCTAGGAGAACTGCAGCAGGATATCCTGTTCCTGCTGGCAAGGTGCTGCTACTCTGGGCGTGGACACTGCATGCCTACTGTTTCCATTAATGGAGGGTTTGCCCAGTTCTTAGGCTGGGATGCTTGAGGGAGCCTGAGGGAATTAGGTGCTCAGGTCAATGGGAGTTTGGTGCTGACCTCCCTTAGGCCCTTATGAAAATCCCACCTTTTTGTTTTGAAGATCATCATTGTTGCCCTCTGTTCTCTTGTATCTCGCTAATTCCTGCCGTAGCATTGGGAATGAGCAGAGAGCCTGTCCCAAGCTGCGGGACAGAAGCCAAGAGAATTGTATTAGCTAATTTCTAGAGTACATACGAGCAGAGGGTACTCTCGACTTAGTCCGAAGAACAAACAAGAGTTGGCTAAACTATAATTACTACTTGACCCACGAGTAATGCTGAGCACAATATAACTGAATGCAACGTACTCAGGGGAGGAATTCTACCAAAAACTAGCACGGTGACATCAACTATAGAGAAGGGGTATCAAAAAATAGAGGAAGCGGCTAAAAAAGGCTCTGAAGTAAAAAAGGAGGAAATGCTCAGAAATCTCTCTACTCTACTTTGCAGGATGGTTTTGTAAACCGCCATAATGGAGTCACACAGGGCCTGTGTCACCCTGTGGGAGCAGACTGGCCAGGATAGCACAGTGTGGGTAACTAGCAAGATAAAGTCAAGATTTGCCAATAGAAAGGAGTGTGAGCCATGGCATGTCAGAGGGAAGCTAGGAGGGCTAAGAGGGCTCTGGAGGAACGGATAGCCGAAGGGATATACACACAAACAAGAAGGAATTCTCTAGGTATACTGCAGAAGCAGGAAGCTTGGGGAGAGCTGGCGGGTTTGCTGAACTACTAGGAATTAAAGCAGTAAATCAGAGAAGCTAAATCACTATTTGCATGGATATCGTTACCTGGATGTCAATCAGAGGGTATGGGGGAGAGAGCTACTCCAGACCTACTCTTTAGGTTAATAGGAGCCACTGTCAGACTGAGGGGTCAGAGGTGTTGAGATACATTAGTTACTAAATTGCAACATGTCACCAGGCTTGGATGATACATCCAGGAGTTCTAAAGCAGCGGTCCCCAACCTTTTTGGCACCAGGGACCGGTTTCGTAGGAAAAAAAAAAAATTTCAGCGGACTTGTGGGATGGTTTTGGGACGATTCAAGCGCATTACATTTATTTTTGTACTTTTATTTCTATTATTATTGTAATATATAATGAAATAATTATACAACTGACCATAATGCAGAATTAGTGGGAGTCCTGCCCCCTATCTAACCCCCACCCACTTCCTGCCCCCCCGACTGCCCACCCCCCTCAGAATCCCTGACCCATCCTGCTCCTTGTCCCCTCACCATCCCCCAGAGACCCCCACCACCCTGGGACCCCACCCCTGCTCCCTGTCCCCTGACTGCCCCAACCCCTATCCCCTCCCCCCCTGCTGAGTCCTGACAGACCCCCCCGGAACACCCACAATCCAACCCCCCCCATTCCCTGCCCCCTGACCACCCCCCCAACCTCCGCCCCCTCTCTGTGCCCTGACTGTCCCCAGGACTCCCTGCCCCTTAGCCAACCCCCCTGGCCCCAGCCTCTTACCCCCGGCTCCCTCCTCACCCGGAGCCTCAGCGCCTCGCCCGACAGCTGCGGCGTGTCTCCGGCGGGGCCTGAGCTCCGTCCCGCTCAGAGCCGCGTGGTGAGGGGGCGGGGCTGGGAGCTCCACGCCGAGCGGAGGCAGCTGAGCTCAGCCCGGAGCTCGCAGCCCCGCCCCCTCACCATGCGGCTCTGAGGGGGCGGGGCTCAGGGGCCCCGCCGGAGACACGCTTGATGTGCTAGGGGTCGGTTCGCGGCCCGGTTCCTAACAGGCCACCGGTCCGCGGCCCGGGGGTTGGGGACCCCTGTTCTAAAGGACCTCATGATGTGGCTTACCCACTAGCAGTAATACACAGTCACTTTTTAAAATCAGCTCATCTTCTCGAGAGTAGCAAATGTACCTTGCTTTCAGAAAGGCACTGTGGGTGACTCAGGAAATCAATTGTGTGAACATTGCTTCGGCATCAAGGAAATCAGTCTAAGCAATCATTAAAGTTAGTTATAATAATGCCTAGATTAACATAATAGGGACAAACAAAGTCATGCATCTAATCTACTAGAACATAAGAACAGCCATACTGGGTCAGACCTTTGGTCCATTTAGCCCAATATCCTATCTTCTGCCAGTGGCTGGGGCCAGATGCTTCAGAGGAAACGAAGAGAACACGGCAATCATCAAGTGATCCATCCCCTCTCATCCAGTCTCAGCTTCTGGCAGTTAGAAGCTTAGGGTTACCCAGAGCATGAGGTTGCATCTCTGACCATCTTGGCCAGTAGCCATTGATGAACCTATCCTCCGTACACTTATCTAGTTCTTTTTGATCACAGTTGCAATTTTGGCCTTCACAACATTCCCTGGCAACTAGTTCCACAGGTTGACGGTGTGTTGTGTGAAGAAGTACTTCCATTTGTTTGTTTGCTTGCTTGCTTGTTTTTGTTTTTAAACCTGATGCCTATTAATTTCATCAGGTGACCCTGGGTTCTTGTGTTATGTGAAAGGGGTAAATAAAATTTCTTTATTTGCTTTCTCCACTCCATTTGTGATTTGAAGCACTTTTATCATATGCCTCCTTAGTTGTCTCAGACCCCAGAACAGAACTCTGAACATGTCAGCAAAATGGTAGGTAAAGGAGAACCCATTGGTACTTTTTTGGGCTTCAAAAATGTGTTTGACAAGTCTTTCACGAGAGGGCTGTTAAGGAAACCAAGTAGTCATGAGCTGAGAGGCAAACTACTGTCATGGATCAGAAACTGGCTGACACAGGAAACAGAGTGGGAATAAATGGGGAGTTTTCAATATTGATAGAAGTTAATAGTGGGTTGCCACGAAGTTCTGTTCTACAAGGGGCAGTAAAATAGCAAAACTTTCAGATCTTAGTCTTCAGTAACTTAACTAATGGTGTGTGAAGAACTTCCGAGGGACCTCTGATAAAGCCAGGAGTGTGGGCAGAGTACATGATAGCATATTAATGCCACTGAGGATGAGTACAAGATACTGCGGGTTAAAATAATTTGAGTTTCTCCAACACATTGATAGATTCCAAGCTAACTAATCATTCAAGGGAAAGACAGAAGCATTTCTATGTACAGCTCAGTGAAAGCATCTGCTCAAAGGGGAGAGAAATCGTAAGTCTTGGGAAATAAATTGATTGATTATTTAAATTGACCTGCTCTCACCCAGAATGCTGGTTTTGCTTCTTATCATCCTGTCTCAAAAAGGATATAGCAGATGGGATGGGGCCGGGGAGGGGGGGTGGGTGGGATGCAGAGATGGGTGAGGAAAACTTAGTACTATACTGCCATATAAAGAGAGTGTGAAAGATTAGGACTATTTAGAGAGGACATGTGTAAGAAGGGATGTGATAGAGACAATATAGAGAAGGGAGATTGGGCAACAGGATCTCCCATTCTCATAATAGAGGAACAAGGAATCATTCAGTTAATTTTATAGGCAACAAGTTTAACACTGAAAAAGAAGGAATATTCTTAGTTTATAATTACGTGTGGAACTCTCTGCCACAAGCCACCACGGAAGACACAGATGTAGCTGAATCCCAACAAAGGATTATGCACTGTAGTTGTAGCTGTGTCAGTCCCAGGCTATTAGAGACACAAGGTGGATGAGGGAATATCTGTTACTGGTCCAATAAAAGATACTACCTTGCCCACCTGGTCTCTCTAACAAAGGATTCGTATATGGTGGGTAATGAGGATCTCCTCAGTTACATTAGACAAGACCAAACCATAATGGATATAAACCCTCATGCTTCAGGCAAGTTAGACCTTAACTCCATTGTAGGAATTGCTACAAAACCCTATGTTCCTACAATGCTGAATCCGCTTCCTCCTCCTACCAGACAGCAGCCCAGCCTTCTTCTTTGCCGTCCCTTGAAGAAGTCCGATCCCTTCCTCTGAGGAATTGCTGCTGCTGAGAACGGCTGAGAGTAGCCTGCTAGGGAAGGAAGTACTTTAAGCAGATGCGGGGAGCTTGGGCTGTGCCTGACTGGAGAGAAAAAACTTGTGTTTAGTTTTGAACTTTGTTAGTAAATCAAACCTTAAGGAGGACTGTTGTGATTGGACTGGAGAATCCTGTGTGGAGCTTATTTGGGGATCGAAGAAAGGAAACTTGTGCAGGGCTGCACTGAGGGCACTAGGGGGCAATCTCACATCTACAGTTTTACTTTCATACCAAGGCAGAATGGGAAAACCTTTGCCGGATGGGCCAAGGGTTTCCCTCCCAGCTGTAGTCAGGAGACCAGAGCTGAGTGAGCAAGGTGAAATGGCTGCCGAAGGAGACCCAGGTGCAGCTCGGAGGCACCACGTCCCAGTGGAGGGAGATAAGTCGTGCATGTGGCACTGGAGCAGCTGTCTGGGAATGCTGCTTTCATTTGTGAGCAGCATGTTCTCAGAACTGTATTGACAAACTGGAGGGGGCTCAGAGCCCAGCCACAGATGCGATGGAGGGAGCTGCAGAGATTGACTTCTCAGGGATAGTGGAAAGATAAACCGTGTACGCTAAACTAAGTGATGGTGATGAGCGGGACATAAGTTTCCATAAAGGCTGCAAGCCCCATCACTTGAGACATCTTAAAACTAGACTGAACAAAGTGCCAAAGAGTGTTGTGTTGAGAACAGCCTGGCGAGGCTCTTGGGAGGTGGGCGAGTCTTTGCCAGGTCGGATTCTGTGGCTTGATGGGCAGTGGAAGCACAAAGGAGCGTTGTACTGGGCTTTCTAGCTGGCTATTAACCCTGCCCCTTCTTCTGGGTACTGGCCAGCTCCGTGCAGGGCAGTGCAATGCCGCCTCTCCAGTAAGCTAGGAGAGCGTGTCAGGTTTGTCCGTGCATAGCTGGGAAGGGATGTCATTCCTTAGAGGGGAGATATTCAGTTACATGAACAGTGGCTGTCAGGTTAATGGCCACTAGCTCGCGCAGCGTGGCACTGATGGCCAGGAAAGGCCCTGAGCCACGTTGCTGTTGTCTCCACTTGAGGCCTGTGTCCTCCACAGCAGACTGGACCCAAATTCTGCAGCACGGCCCCCTGGTTCTTTGACCAGTTGAGCGTCTGTGCAGCTTCCAATAAAGGAAAACCTGGAGGCTTGACGAATACCCATTGGCACAGCGTCCCTTGGGCTAGGTATTTTAATACTAACTGCACGGCCAAGTTCTTGTGGTGGATGGGGGTGCGTCAGTAGTTTCAGGTTGTTTGCAGACTTGAGCCGACGTTTGCTGCACCTGTTATGCTCAGGTCACGTTTTTAAAGTTTTCTTGGTAACCCTGTAGGTGCATGCTTTTGCAGCAGGGGTGTGCTCAGGGGCATGGAACATGCAGCACTGTTCCGAGCTGATTAGCCTTCTGCTACAGCGTGTTCCGCTTGCCCAGTCTAGCTGCCTTTGGAGATCATCCCCTCCATCTCTCACTTTTCTTCAGACTCCATGGAATTCCCATGTTGACCTTTGGTGGCATGAGCTTATGAAGAATGCCAGCAAGGAGTGTGAGCCTGAATGGTGCGATGCTGAAGATGAGCTGTTCATTCTTTACACCAGTGGATCAACTGGGAAACCCAAGGTATCTTTCACAATGGCTAACTCATACTGCTTCCCTGGCCAGAAATGATGTCTGTAATGGGAACTAGTCCTTAGGTCTCAGAGATATCAGTAATAGGGGCTTACCCCCTGGGGGAAGTTAGAGATGAACCACGCTCATACTTCAGGTATGGAGCACTCGATGAAGTACTTAGTTTACGGTTCTGTTTTTTCTGCTGCACTTTGCGCGAGCTCTGAGCTGGAGAGGTGGTAGCTTTGGGATGGAGCTGTCTTTTTCCAGTTCAGACTCTGAAGTCCTGCTCCTGGTACTTGCCAGTCTGGTGCTGGTCAGCTTGGGAGGGCTGGGGGTGGCTTTGCCTTTGAAGCGTCCCCTGCTGATCACGTGTTCTTGTTGCAGGGCGTTGTGCATACGGTGGGTGGATATATGATTTTTACAGCTGCTACCTTTAAGTATGTGTTTGATCACCATCCTGAGGACATTTACTGGTGCACGGCTGACATCGGATGGATAACTGGCCACTCCTACCTCACTTACGGACCACTGGCAAATGGGGCAACCAGTGTATTGGTAAGTTCTGTGAGGGCTGGGAGCTTCTCCCCAAAGGTAGAGACCAGCCTGCTGCTGAGCAGCCTCCCTTGATATCTGTCTGTTTCTGCAATGAGCACAATCCCCTGCCCTTGTGACCTGCTCTTCTCTCTACTTCATTTGAAAAGCAGCCTGGGAGTCAGTGCGTATGCTGTGCAGTAACCAGCGCCTTGGAGGCTGCAACAGCAGAGTGCTGCCCCGTGAGGAGGGCGAGGCACCCGGTATGCAGGCCTCACAAAGTGGAGTTGGAGGGCTCAGCAGAGGAGGCCAGTGCCTGTTGCTCTCACTGCTTTGTGATAAGGCAGGAAGGGCTTGGTTTGTGAGATTCTTGTGTCGGAGAAAAACTCAGTTCTCGCTTTTTGTTTGGGTGCAGCAGAGTCAGATACTTTATTCTGTTTAGCAGCTACAGCAGGGAGAGAGTGCACTAGGACATAGGGTCTCCCCTTCCTAGACAGGTCTCTCAATAGGTAAACAATTACAACAAGCATTTATACTTTTGTTACAGACAATAATAAGCAACAGCCGCATTTTGTTTATACATAGGTCATCCTGATATCTTGTTTTTCTCACTTCTGAGAGACGCCAGTCTATCTACACATTATCTACACAAAGTCAAAACAACTTCTCACACAGTTCTTTTCTGCTCGCCTCACACAATCCTTGCTTCTACAAATCTCGCGTTATTAGGGTTACAGCTAGCCTAACTCTGGCTAACAGAGACTGTCATGCATTAAGATCCCCTACAAATCCCTGTCAGTTCTTTCTGTACTTCCACACTTGTGTAAGAAAACAAGTGGTTTTTGTTTGCCCTTAGAAACTAGGGCCTGGAGGCTGCTGCGGGGATGGGAGAGTGAATGAATCAGGGTGTTGGGACAGCATGAAAGCAGAGCTGCTGTTGGGAGGGGTTTTGTCTTGCTGCTGTGATGCTTTGCTAGCACATTTATCTCCAGTGCCTGAAGGACACTTGGAAGAGAGGCTGGCAGCACCCCAACCCCCACTCAGGAACCCCAGCAAAACCAGGGCAGGGACTTGTCAGACCCCAGACTCCTCGGGGGGGAAAAGGAGGAGGAAGAACTTTTTTTTTCCTTTCTGGGGCGATGCCAAGCAGGATGGCAGGGTCTGCAAGCCGTGTGTTACGCCCTCCAGGCCCAGTGCAGTTCTGGAACACGGAAGTTTGCTGCTGTCCTTGTTCCGATAGCCTGCATTAGCTGTGTTCTCTGGGATGGTAGGGCTGGCTTTCCCCGCCTGTCTTGGGGGCAAGCTGCAAGACCCACATCCAGGAGGCTCTGTGCTATGGCTGTCCTGAGAAGGGGCCACGTTGGCCGTCCTCTGGCTGGAGCCAGTCTGCACTTGGCCTTCTCTCCCACTTGCCTGGGAGATGTGTCCCTACCTGGCGCTGATAAGCCATGGAGCCCAGAACCAGCAGGGGGTGCAGCAGAGGGGGCTGTGCCTGCGGGGAGGAAAGCCCTGCCAGCCCTCGTGAGTGTGCAGGGGGAGCTCTCCCTGGAGTGGGAAAAAGTGAGGCGGGGGTTGGGACTGGGAGGAGCAGGGGAAGCATGAAGAGCCAGTCACCCTTAATCTCCAACCTAAAGGACATACACCAGTGGTCTCTGGGTCCTCGCCTCTGCAGAACTGCTGAACCTTGGGAGCCATTGGAGCCAGGGGCGGCTCCAGGCCCCAGCAAGCCAAGCACGTGCTTGGGGCGGCATGCTGGGGGGGCGCTCTGCTGGTCGCCGGGAGGGTGGCAGGCAGCCAGCCTTCAGCGGCGTGCCTGCGGAGGGTCCGCTGGTCCCACGGCTTCGGTGGACCCTCCGCAGCCGTGCCTGCGGGAGGTCCACCGGAGCTGCGGGACCGGCAGAGCGCCCCCTGCGGCGTGCTGCCGTGCTTGAGGCGGCGAAATGTCTAAAGCCGCCCCTGATTGGAGCACTGGCTGGTGGGGGGGGCTGGGGTAGCTTAGATCCCTACCTCTGATCTGCTCTTGTTCCTTCGTGCCCCCAAGCACAGCTGTGCTCAGCTCAGGAGAGGTTCCCAGCCCGGAGCGCGGAGGAGACCTGGTTCCTGCCTTACTCGGTGGCACAGAGGGCTGCCTGAACAGAGCAGAGCCTAGGCCTAATGCCTGGAGTGAGGTGGGCTCCCAGCATCCCCTGGGCCCCGCTGTGCTCTGTCTCAGCTGCCTGGGTTCCAGGGCAGGGTGCCAGGCTCTCCCCAGGGCCCATCACAAGGGCTGGGCAGTGGCTGTGCTGACTGTGGTGTCTCACGCTCAGTTTGAAGGTCTGCCCATCTATCCAGACGTCAGCCGCATGTGGAGCATCATTGACAAGTACCAGGTGACCAAGTTCTACACTGCGCCCACAGCCATCCGACTGCTCATGAAGTACGGCGATGAGCCCGTCAAAAAGTAAGCACAGCTCCCCAGCGGGGGAGGGACCCCGATAGCTCCGTGGGCACAAGGCAGTAGGACCCCAGAGCACAGGACTGGCTTGGGACTAGTTGCCTGAGAGCTCCCGCCCCTCCCTGAGCAGATGGGTTGTGGATCCCCAAGAGCAGCTGTCTGGAGCATTTTCTTTAGATGAAGGTTTCTAACTGTCGGAGGAGTGATGTTCTGGAACAGCCTTCCAAGGGGAGCTGTGGGGCAAACACCTAACTTGTTTCAAGACTGAGCTTGCTAAGTATATGGAGGGGATGCTCTGATGAGTCAACAGTGTGATGCTGTTGCAAAAAAAGCAAACATGATTCTGTGATGCATTAACAGGTGTTGTGTGAGCAAGACACGAGAAGTCATTCTTCCGCTCTACTCTGCCCTGGTTAGGCCTCAATTGGAGTATTGTGTCCAGTTCTGGGCACCGCATTTCAAGAAAGATGTGGAGAAATTGGAGAGGGTCCAGAGAAGAGCAACAAGAATGATTAAAGGTCTAGAGAACATGACCTATGAAGGAAGGCTGAAAGAATTGGGTTTGTTTAGCTTAGAAAAGAGAAGACTGAGGGGGGACTTGATAGCAGTTTTCAGGTATCTAAAAGGGTGTCATAAGGAAGAGGGAGAAAACTTGTTCATCTTAGCCTCTAAGGATAGAACAAGAAGCAATGGGCTTAAACTGCAGCAAGGGAGGTTTAGGTTGGACATTAGGAAAAAATTCCTAACTGTCAGGGTGGTTAAACTTATGGGTAGGTGTTTCAGACTCTACCTAAGATCAAGCCACGGGCAGCACTGAGAAGTGACATAAAGCAGCTCACCATAACCCACTGCCCAGGGTTCAAAAACGCAACCTCCAGATTCCTGGTGCCCACTTACAAGCATCGTAACAGGAAGGTTCTCCCAGTTGTGCAGGCCAGACACAGCACAGACTCATTGACTCAGGCTTTAGAGCCAGACACGATCATCTAGTCTGACCTCTTGCACATCGCAGGCCACAGAACCTCACTCACCCTCTCCTGTAACAGACCCCTAACCTCTGGCTGAGTTACTCAAGCCCCCAGATCATGGTTTAAAGACTTCAAGTTACAGAGTACCCACCATTTACACTAGTTTAAACCTGCAAGTGACCCAGGCCCCATGCTGCAGAGGAAGGTGAAAAACCACCAGGGTCTCTGCCAATCTGTCCTGGGGAAAATTCCTTCCCAATCCCAAATATGGCGATCAGATAGACCCTGAGCACTTGGGCAAGACCCCGCAGCCAGACGCCTGGGAAAGAGGCGTCACTTCTCAGTGCTGCCCCTGGCTTGATCTTAGGTAGAGTCTGAAACACCTACCTCGTGTTCTGATGCCAGAGTTCTGGGCTATGGCCGGATTACGTGGCAGGACAACTCCCATCAGCCCTGGAGCGGGACTGCAGGGGTGTGTGCTGGGCACAGAGAGCTCCTGCATTGGAGGTGTTCCATGTCCACCACCAGCCTGATGTTCCCAGACACTGTGGAGGGACTGAGAAGGCTGATGGGAACAGAAGTTGCCCTGATCTTATAGTCTACAAGGACTCTGGTCCTTGCTGTCTGAGCTGCCGTTACTGCTAGGGAGTGTCTTTGTGGGTCAGACCAAGGGGCTGGCTCTGCTGCTGCTCTGTGTACTTCCCCTCTCCGCACACGCTGGGTCCTGGAGGAGCTCTTGAAAACCCAAACTGGATGGTCAGTGAGGTCCCCTATGCCGAAGTTGGCTGTCCGGGTTGGGCAAGCTGAGAAACAGGGCTATGAGCCAGTCTCCCTGTGGCCCGGTCCAGGCTAGAGAGCACGTGCGCATGTGTGAAACCCGCTGCTTGTCACTGCAGGTACAGCAGGAAATCCTTGAAAGTGTTGGGGACGGTCGGGGAGCCCATCAACCCCGAAGCCTGGCTGTGGTACTATCAGGTGGTTGGAGAAGAGAGGTGTCCCATCGTGGATACCTTCTGGCAGACAGAGACTGTGAGTTCCTCCCTGCCAGCTCACCTCAGACCTCCCCCTGGGAGAGAGCAGGGAGCCCTGGGAGTTCTGTAACCTCTAAGGGTGCCAGGCGCTGCCCCCCTTCAGTCCCTGTGAGGTGCCAGGCTGCTCTGCGGGCTTGCTGCAGTGTCGTGTCAGCACAGTGGGGTCTAACCTTCCCGGGAGCCCAGGGAGCGTCACAGCCACACATGCTCCCATGGAGGCTAGGGGTGAGTAGGGAGCTTGTTCCTGTTACCCCCCTGCCCGGTGCATCTCTGATTACAAGGCAGTAAGGGGCCCGCCTCTCAGACAGGGGCACTGCCAGGGGCTGGCGGGGTAGAAGACCAAGCTCTCTGGCCTCCTGTTCCTATTGTGTCCAACTGGCTGCTGCTGTTACTGCTCTCCAGGCATCTCATTTGCCTCTCCTCAGCCCATACGTCATTGTGCCCCCGCACTCCTCCCTCTGTTTCTTGTCTCCTGCCAAGCTGCCCCAGTGCATTACTCCCTGCCACGCATCCTGCCTGTGCACCAGTCCCTCCTCCCGCCGTGCCCCGAGCTGCTGCCCAGCATCCGAGCACATTCCAGGGCAGGGTAGTGTCTGTGTGTGAGGGGCCAGGCAGTGTGAATGGCTGATCTCTGTTGCTTCCCCCCGCAGGGTGGCCATGTGCTGACGCCGCTCCCTGCTGCCACACCCTTGAAGCCGGGCTCCGCGGTGAGTAGAAACCATTCAAGCGCCCTGTGGCTGGCGTGCTCTGTTCTGTGCTCTCCTGCTGCTGGGATTTTTCTGGGGCAGTGACTTGGGCTGGGGCCTAGGCTCATGTAAGGCCCCATTTGTGTCGACAGGGCCCTCCGTGAGCGTAACTACCTGGTTTGCTACGTTGCCCAGTGCAGGCGTGATACTGAACTCCCTAGATAATCTGTGGGGGGAACTCTCCCTCCCCAAAGCCTGGGCAGCATGAGCATTGGCTGGAAGGGGTTGAGCCAGGCCTAAGCAGGGGTGATTTCCCTGGGGATCTATGGCCATAATGGAGCCTAGCGAGAGACTTACTGCTCCATCTGTATGGTTACTGGCAGACACTCAGGGACTGAATCCCTCCCCAAAGTCAGGCTCACTCTGCGCTTCCTTTGTCTGTTTTAAGGGATTTTAATTCATACTGTTCAACTTTCTCTTTCCATGAACATCTCCTGCAGACATTTCCATTCTTCGGTGTTGTCCCTGCTATCCTGGATGAATCCGGGGAGGAGCTGGAGGGAGAAGCAGAAGGCTACCTGGTAAAGAACTGCTGATCTTAGGCTCGGACCAAGCCCTGTCACAGTTACACCAGGGCCGTGGAGAAGCTGGGGCTCACCGGGTGACTGGCTGGTTCCCACTGGGGAGCAGGAGTCACATGCGTGTTGGTTCCAAGCCAGGGACCTGAACTGGTGTGAGATTATCCCCTCACAAGCATGTCTAGTTACACTTTTCACATCTGTGCTGCAAGACGTTCTTGTGCCATTAGAAATGACGTTGGACTCTAACTGCCAGTGTAGGAGTCCCGTAGATTGTCATCAGAGCTATTGTATAATTGAAGAAAGTGTTGCGGATGGGGGATTAAAGGCTATTTAGTGAGATCCTCCCCTCTTTAGGAAGTTTGCGGTAGAGTGCGCCATCAGGACCTGGGGCTTTCCCAGCCATCAGCTCTCTGCAGCAACAGTGATTGCAACTGTTTGGGAATCCGGGATGTTGATAGGGCGGTGTCCTGCCTCTCTAATATTGGCTGCCCCATGGGAGATCTTACTTATGTCCCTCATAATGAGGGAGCAGCTCTTCCCTATACGATTAAATCTTTTACTGAGGGTCACGGTGGATTCTCCATCACTGACAGTTTTTAACTCAAGGTAGGATGTTTTTCTAACAGGTATGGCTTGGGAATTATTGGGGGGAAGTTCTATGGCCCATGTTCTAGAATGGGGTTCTCAACCTATTTCTTTCTGAGAAATAGCCCAATGTGCCATGGCCCATGTGTGCCACAACAACTGTTTTTCTATATAAAACCCAGGGCCAGAATTAGGGGTATCAAGTAGGGCAATTGCATGAGGCCCCACACCACAGGGGGTCCCGTGAGGCTAAGTTGCTCAGGCTTTGACTTGAGCCCCCATGCGGCAGGCCCTGGGCTTGAGCTCCATGCAGCAGGGCTTTGGCTTTCTACCCTGGGCTGCAGCAAGTCTAATGCCAGCCCTGCCTCTGAAACCTGCTCACAGCCCCTCAAGGGGCCCTGGACCCCTGGTTGAGAACCACTGTTCTAGAAGTCAGATTAGACGATCACAGTCGACCCTTCTGGCCTTGGAATCTACGGTTTCTCTGCAAGGGACAAAACACACTTCATACCCTGTAATTAATGACTATACAATTATGGGGATGTAAAGGTAGAAGCAGCATATTGCCCTTTGTGTGTTGGTTAAAACACTGTAGCATCCTGCTCTCGGCGGCTGAGATCAGAGATCGGACAAAGGGTAGTATGGGCCTGAGCTAGTGAATAGGCCCAGGAGTAATGCAGGAGACAGACATGGCTATCTGCTGGCTAGACTCCTCTGTCTTTCTCTGGCTGTGTAAGTAAGAGCCCATTAGAGACCGTGACCTACAACTTAGGCCAAGAACTCATGCTCATGTAAGGCTGTGTACCGGAGGGGCTTCCTGATTCTATGCCACATCTCTATATCCTCTCCCACAGGTATTTAAGCAGCCCTGGCCTGGAATAATGCGCACAGTGTACAGGAACCACCAGCGATTTGAGACCACCTACTTCAAGAAGTTCCCAGGGTACTACGTGACAGGAGATGGTAAGACTTCAGGCAGCAGCCTTGTCCCAGGGAGTGGCAGCTTGTGTGGCCTCCTCGGTATCCCTGCTTTCTGAGCAGGAGGGTTGGTAGGCTGTTCTGCTAGCTGGGGATTAGCAGCACATGGGATGGGAGAGCCCCTGGGATCTCACTGCATTCCATTCCCTGACTCGTTTGTCAGATGCATTGAGTTCTGCTGCTGTGTCCTCATGCTGGTGACTGGTTCTTTGTAGGCTGCAAGAGAGATAAGGACGGCTATTACTGGATCACGGGGCGCATCGACGATATGCTGAACGTCTCTGGTGAGAACAGACCCTTTGGCTGTGGTGGAGAGAGGAGGCACGTGTTTTAAGGGTGCAGGTTAAAAATTCCAGCTAACCTTTACAAAGCAGTGAGAGAGGGAATCGCCCCTCGCTCCCAGCCACCGGCAGCAAGTTCTGCCTCGCCCAGCATGAGGCGCACTCACACCAGTGGCTGTTTGCACAGCCTCTGGCCACAGCTGGATAGTCTCAGCTGAAGCTACTGAGAAGGGACGCACACAGCCAGTAAACTGTCTGTAGTCAGCCATGCGTGGGGCTTACTCAAGCACTAGCTGTTGCAGCCTGGCCCATTGTCCCTCTATGCTGTCACCAGCCTGAGTGCAGCCAGTTCCGGGGCCCCAGGTTTCCAAAAGAGCTGAGTCTGTGTAGAGACTAGTCACAGTTTCGAGCTCTTGGACCCTCCGGCGCACTCTTGTCTGAGGACCTGGGACACCTTCATCCAACCACACAGATCCAGAATCTGGTGGATGAAACATCCCGAGCTCCCCTGTCACTTACATGTGCTCCCCTAGAGTTCCATCTAGGCTGTGAGCACACTGGGCTTCTAGTTTAACTCTTTCATGGACAGTGCGGCATAAAAGCAAGGAACACAGGCTTAGCAAAGGAATTTCTTACCCACGGTGACTTTACTCTTAAATAGCTCAAGAGCCAAAAATAACGAAAGTCCTGAAACCCCCCTCCACAGTCTGATCTCGCCCTCAGAGTAAGGTTTGTTAGAATTTCCAGCTACATCATGTCCTGTCTGCCCTCTCTCTCCTACCAGGCCATCATACATGAGGCAGCGGTTGGCTCTCTACTCAGAGCAGCACCTCTGCTCTTAGAGTTCCTGTCCCTTTTGCAGGTGCTCCACTGGGACACTCCAGGCCCCTCCCCCAGTCATACTCGCCCCACCCTGCAAGTCCCTGTGCAGAAGATCCATCGGTGCATGGGGAGGGGCTGGTAATTGAGACATTTGGAGTTAGTGGCCCTCAATTGCCATCTTCTCAGCGATATTCCTTCCGGAAGGCATCACGCACCTTTCCTAAACGAGGTGCTGGCTACAATACAGGACAATAGTAAGCAGGGTCAGACGTGTGTTCAGCCCATGATACAAACCAGAGTCGTAACTTGAGAGACATCCCACTGTCATGCCTGCCAGGTGTCTGGAGGCGTCATTTACAGGAGCACTTCCACTGAACCCAGCGGGACTGGCCTCGTGGCAGGGCCTTACCAGCCTGCCTGTCTTTGGCGGAGTGTGAGTAGTGACCAGCAGGGAATGCTCTAGGAGCTCAGTGAGGCGCATTACCATGGTTACCGCTTCCTGCTAGTGGATTAAAGGCACCATGTAAATAACATTGTTAATCTGACTTGTAGACATTTGGGGAAGGGGGAAGCTCCTGGTGAAATTAGCCCCTGTTCCCGGAGCCAGGGCAGGCTGTCCCCAGCCATTCTCTGGTGCTTTATCTTGTCTCCAGGTATGGTGCCTGCCTACTGCCAGGGAGACGATTCCACAGGGCTGATGACCATGCAGTCTGGAAGCTTTGTCTGAGGTTCAGCCAATGTCTCTAATTCCCTCTATCCCATTGCTCCTCATTCAGTGTATCAGGCTAAATAACCCCTCCCTTGCTGGCATGCCGAGTCGGATCCTGGTTGCTGGTTCTCTCTCTCTCTCCTCTATCATTTGGTCGAGCTGGCAGGGCCCGCTCCAGGGGTTTTGCCGCCCCAAGCAGCCAAAAAAAAAAAAAAAAAAAAGCCGTGATCACAATCTGCGGCATTTCAGCGGGAGGTCCTTCGCTCCGACCGGGAGTGAGGGACCCTCTGCCGAATAGCTGGACCTACCGCCCCTCTCCAGAGTGGCCGCCCCAAGCACCTGCTTGCTAAGCTGGTGCCTGGAGCTGGAGACATTCTTCTAAACCTTTCTGAAACACAATCCTTTCCTCCCCCTCCCTCCCCCCCCCCGAGCTCCCTCAGTTTTTTCCCTCATCTCTTGTAAGGCAGTTCCCAGTGCTGGTTATCGTACACTGGGTAAGGTCTGAGGAGACCGCGTTGGGTTACTGCTCCATGACACAGCAGGTTGTTACATAGAATCATAGAGTCCATGGCCAGAAGGGCCCATTGTGATCATCCAGTCTGGTCTCCTGCGTAACACAGGCCAGAGACCTGCCCCACAAAAATACCTAGAGCAGAGCTTTTAGGAAAACAGCCCATCTTGATTTGGAAATTGCCAGTGATGGAGAGTCCACCAGGGCCCTTGGTAAGTTGTTCCATTGGTTAATTCCCCTCCTGTTAAACACTTACACCTGAATGTGTCTAGCTTCCGCTCCTAGTCATTGGACCCAGTTAGACCTTCCCCTCTGCTAGACTGAAGAGCCCATTATTAAATATTGGTTCCCCATGTAAGTACTTGTAGACTGTGATCTAGTCACCCTTTGTTAAGCTAAATTGGTTGAGCTCTTTGAGTCTATCACTATAAGGCAGGTTTTCTAACCCTTTACTCATTCTCATGGCTCCTCTCTGAACCATCTCCAATTTATCATCATCCTTCTTGAATTGTGGACACCAGAACTGGACACAGGATTCCAGCGGCAGTTTGCACCAGTGCCAAATACAGGAGGCAAAATAACCTCTCTACTTCTGTTCGAGTTTCCCCTGTTTGTGCATCCCAGGATTGCATTAGCCCTTTTGGCCACAGTGTCACACTGGAAGCTCATGTTCAGCTGATTATTCACCACAACCTGCAAATCTTTTTCAGTCACTGCTTCCAGAATAGATCCTCCATCCTGTAAGTGTGGCTGACATTGTTTGTATCTAGATGTATGCATTTACATGTAGCTGTATTTAAACTCACATTGTTTGCTTGCACCCAGCTTACCAAGCAATCCAGAGCACTCTGAATCAGTGACCTGTCCTCTTCATTATTAACCCCTCCTCCAGTTTTTGTGTCATCCGTGAACTTTTTCAGTGACAATTTTCTATTTTCTTCCAGGTCGTTGATAGAAATGTTAAATAAAGTAGGGCCCAGAACAAATCTCGCAGCACCCCACTAGAAACCCACCCCTTCAATAATGATTACCCACTTACAGTGACATTTTCAGACCTATCGGTTAGCCAGATTTTAATCCATTTAATGTGTGCCAGGTTTATTTTAAATCTTGATAGTTTTTCAATCAAAATGTCGTGCGGTAGTCAATGCCTTACAGAAGTCTAAGTCTATTACATCAACACTATTATTTTTTTCACACCACTTGTAATCTCATTAAAAAAAAGATGTCAGGTTACTTTGATAGGCTCTATCGGTTAGCTTCTGTGTGTGCTCTCCACAATCGCCTCAGCCATTCTGCTGCCCTGTCGTACTGCAGGCTGCTTCCAATTCACTGTGCGCTATGGATCCTAGCTCTTTTTTGGCAGTAGTGCTGTCTGCACCCCTGCTATCGATGCTGTCTTTCAGCCGGCTTTCCATGCAGGATCCTGCCCGCACTTCTCATCTCACCAGGTCCCTGGTTCTTTTTCTGTTTTTGCTTTAATGTAACATGCTGTGCACCCCTGAATTCTGTGCTGCCTACAAGGTGCCTCCCTCAGCTTGCTACTGGTTATTACTCTTTGTTTATGGCCCTTCAGCCAGTGTCAGTCCCCATGAAATTGCTCCTCTCCATAGTAGCTTGACTGAAGTTTGCTAGTAAGATTTCAGTGCAGTGTATCAAATGCTCTACTAAAGTGACCATTGACTTTTGGACTCTGCTTCCTGCTCCCCGGCTGCCTCCTGTAACTGACAGAGGTGGCCTGTTGGTTACCTGCTCCCTCTGCCTTTGGCTGGGGTATGGTAGGAATGCAGATTCTCCTGTACCATGGGCGTTAGTGTGATAAAGTGACAGTTCTGTGACAGCCCATAACTAATGGGTAGCTCTGCTCGGTGTGTCATTAAATTCCAGTGAGCTAGCTTGGTATTATCAGCACCCAGTGGTTGGTGGCAGCTTGCCCAGCCATGGAAGGGCCTGCTCAGAGACATGTGTTCTGGACAGAATGTAGCTTCCTGGGCTTCTCCCTTTGTTTACACAAAGCTCCTGCTGTTTGTCAAGTATCCAGGGGTGGGGCACATGGCACAAGGGAGGGACCGTTGCCGTCTCCCCAGAACGAGGTTGGGGCTGCTCATAGGCTCCGAGCAGAATCTCCCAAGAGTCCATTGTAGTGCATGCAAACAGACCACCCAACTGGAGCTCAGGGGCCCTGTTCGCTCCCAGGGCCCTTCTGCAGCGAGCCCTTCTGGAGCAAGGGAGCCAGACACTGCTGGACTCAGCAAAGTGCTGCCTCTTTCTTTCCAGGCCACCTACTGAGCACCGCGGAGGTGGAGTCTGCCCTGGTGGAGCACTCCTCCGTTTCTGAGGCTGCAGTGGTGAGTCACCCCCACCCAGTGAAAGGCGAATGCCTCTACTGCTTTGTGACCTTGAGGGATGGCCAAAAATTCACCACGGCCCTGATGGACGAACTGAGAAAACAAGGTAATGGCGGCAGAGCTGTCGGCATTTTTCGTGTAGGGTGTGTTGTGGTAGGTGCCCCCTGTCGCCAGAGAAGAGGGGAGTGCTCTGCTGGACGTGGCGAAGGCTCTGCAGGGGCTGACATGCCTGCTGGGGAGTGAAGCAGTGTGGCCTCACCAAAGGAAGGTGCCTCTTGCCTAGAGAACACCAGTTCCCTGCCAGGGCTATGGCCAGTTCCCATCTGAGCCCCTTGTGCCCCTGCAGCCTGGGTAACAAAGCAGCATCAAGGAAAAGGGTCAAGTCCCAGGGCTGGCAGAGGCTAAAATTAGATCTCCCAATGTTGTGGCTGCTCATGTGACACCCCCTGCCTCCTGTGAGCTGGCAGCGGCATGAGCCTCCTGCTTTCCAGGACAGCCTCTGCCTCTCCAGACCCGGGTGTGGGGGCTGTTGTGCTGGCACGTGCCCAGACCCCTCATTCCCCAGCTCCGCTCGCTGAGTGTGTGTTGGAGGCAGGCATGGGTGCTGCTGAGAGGGAGCTGCATGCGTGGTTCTTGCAGCTGTGATCTGTGCTGGTGCATGGACCGTATGGGTTGCTGTGCTTGCTGCTGCCTTTTAACTGAAACCAAAATGTTTTGGTCAATGTCTGTGGACTTGGTTTTCCTAGAAGGGGAGGGAATGTCAGTCCAGGTCTCACGTCCGCCTCAGGGCGTCCCTTCCAAAGCCCATCCATACTGCTAGCGGATGGGCGTGAAGACAGTGATAGTGACAGTGATGGGCATGCAGAGGCCCCATGGGAGTCTCTTTGTATTCCTCTCCTGGCTCATCATTTGCTGCTGTAAACCCACATACGTGGTACCAAGCGGGATGGGAGACTGGAAGAGCTCGTGTAAGCTGGTGGTGAATCCAGTGCGCCGTACCAGAGCAGTTAAATAGATGGGTGTGGTGTGATGCATGTGGGAGTCCAGCTAAACTGACATGAGCTCCATTGACATCTGAGATGACTGTGGTGCGTGAACAAGGCAGTAAACAAAATGCAGCCAGGTTGCCTGTTGCTCCAGGGGAACCCTGAGGGGGGTCAGTCATTGCTATGTGGAAATGGGCACAAACCCTGGGGAAAGCTGTCTTAATTTCAGGTCCTTAAGTGCGCCCTAGAAGCAATGGAGAGAGAATAGAAATGGTCAAACATCTGTCCTGCAGCTGGAGAACATGTGTTTTGTAGAGAGCTGCATGCACTCTCCTCCCCTCCAGCCCTGGGTCTCCAGGTGCAGAATCCTGAGCAGTGCGATTGTGCTGCCTGGCCCCATTCTGCAAACACCCGCACCTTTGCCAACAGCGGAGATATCGGAGTCATCGCAGTGCAGCCCTGGTGGGCTCGTTTGTCCCACTTGCTGCTCACTTGAGTTCCAGCTCTCACTGAGTCACTTTGCTCTAAAAAGCAGCTCTGGGAAATCTTAATAATTATACTGAAAATCTCTGTTTTGTAGTTAGAGAAAAAATTGGACCGATAGCAACCCCTGATTACATCCAGCATGCTCCTGGTCTGCCCAAGACCCGCTCAGGTAAGGAGTCCTGGTTCACTCTTCTCAGATACACCATTTGGGAAGCAAGCAGCAGAGCTCCTGGTGTCTGCAGGCTGGGCAGCCCCGGAGGAAGGGAGTCACCGGAGTGCTCCCAGTGGGGATCAGCAGTCTAGGATAATTACAGTAGGTTTTGGTGGGGTCCAGCTGTCTTGGATTGCCCAGGTCTCTGCATGTCTAGACTTGAAGAAATCTATGTCCCAGTATGGCTTATTCAGTGGGAGCCCCCTGAAAACCTACTGAGTCTTGGTTTGACTCTCTGGACATACAGGTGAATCACCACAGCTCTTTGTTTGACAGGTAAAATTATGAGGCGCTTACTAAGGAAGATTGCAAAGAACGACCGAGATCTGGGAGATACCTCAACTGTGGCAGATCCAGCTGTTATAAACCACCTGTTCAGCAACAGGTGTGACACTGTGCTGTAGCAGAGCTGCATGCCGTCCTTCAGACTAGAGACGCCGAAGCACCAAGTCCTAGTAGAGCAGGGGCCGTCCGGAGGAGTATTGTATTCACTGGGGAAGAGAAGCCATTACCTGTCAAGTTGAATGTGAAATGCCATCAGTGAGGCGAAGATGGGCTCTCGAGCTGGTCCTCTCTCTGTGTTATATCTAGCTGTCTGTGCCTCTGGAGAGGATGTACATTATGTTGTTGATTGATACTGCGTATCTGAAATTCCAGCCTCAGTCACTCATTGCAGAATGACTTGCATTGTTTTCTTTTCCATCATTTTATTCATGTTTTTTAAATTGACTTTGTGTAATGGGCAGGGCCTGGCATCCTGCCCAGCGTGGGGATTGGTGGTTTGATGGCAAATGGTGTTTTGCTCCCAAACAGTAGTTATGTGCCTTGGGCTCCAACAGATTCCCGGCAACAATCTCTCTAAGTTAATGCAGAACGACTGGAATTGCTCTCAGTAAACCAGAGTATACTGGGATTCGTCTGCCACTATCCACATTGCAAATAAGCTGCTGCTTCTGTATGCATCTGTTGGAGGCTGAGGGGAGTTTTAGAAAAAGGATCTGCAACTCTGTAGCTGTGCAAGTTATTTTTAATTTTCTTTCCACCAAATCTGTTTAGTCTGAGCTGTATGTTAGCTGAGCTCTCCAGGGCTCGGCAAGGGAGTAGTGTGTGGCTGGGGGCTTTGGGGATTAGTGACGTTTTATATAACTCTTTTGGTACCAATATTTTGTTATGTTAACTGCTTGGCACCAGGAGTTAGATTGTCCCAGCACTGGGTCCTCCATGAGCAGTGGATGTATGAGGGAATCACAGTCAGGAAGGGCTGAGTTCAGTGCCGGGACGTGCCATACTGGCTGTGCTCCATAGTGTGCTATTGCTGTCCAATTGCTGGTCCCAGTAGATCATGCTGGTGCCAGTTAATCTCCGTAGGGATAGCTCATCCAGTTGCCTTGGGGGGAGGGGCGGGAGAGTGGGTGCTACACATATCAAAGGAAAGGTGATTGAGAACTATGCAGAGGTGTCTTCCCCATTGCTAGGACCAGTATCCAGAGGTGTCCCGTCTCACAGTACGTGGAAAGGGGCAGGCAGGGCCTTACTATTCCAACCAGGTGCTTCCTCATCCGAAAAACGGAGTGAAAGGGGTTTAAATCAAGTCTACTCTTTAAATCGGACGTGCTGCCTCATGGTGGGAAAACTCTTGCATGGACTCGGGACCGACAGCCTGAACATACCTGACAATGAAGGCTACGGATGGTGACAGGGTTTCTGCTACGAGTCAGTTTCCATGCTGCTTAATTCCGGCCATGCCTTGGGACTGCTCTGGGGAGACACTACCTTTGTGATGTGTTTGTGTTAGAAATGGCTTCCAGGCTCATTTGATAATTTACACGTTAACATACGGAGAAAGTAGGTTTTCAAATGTGCAACCCTGGCTGTCTTGTGGCTGCCCAAAAAATGCTGGAATTATCCATACAACTATTTGGCACTTGAATTGGCCAAAACAAATTCAAGCTCTGTCCCAAAAGCCAAGTCCTAATGGATAACGTTAGGGTCGCCCTGAGTTGTCTCATTGCTAAATGTCACTCACTTCTGCTGTTCTTATGCTACATGTACATGTCTGTGATCTGTAACCTCCGTGTATCCGTCTGACCTGTGTAATCAACAGCAATGGGACTGGGCCTTTAACCTGCTACATTCTGTTCATAGGAATAGCTTCAAAACCATATTGTCCTTTGTTATCTTGGTCTGTAATTTCGATTGGAAAACAGCTAGACTCCTGTTCTAGTTGGAATAAAACTCAATGAAATAAAAATGAAACCTACTCTGGAGCGCTCGCTATTTGCGGGTGACGGTCTGGGGGTGATTGGTAAATGGAGATCTTAGTTGCAGTGCCCTCGTGGATTTGGGCTGGCACTTACCGCTTCAGATCTGCACCATCACTCACCTGATGCAGAAGGCACCTGGAATTTTGGGGCAGGAGTTTAAATTCTGCAGTTACGGTAAATCTGAGTGTGCAATAGATTCAGATCCGTGTCCTGTTTCTGTGTGACCAGTGTATACTGGCAGGAGGTTTGCAGGCAGGCAGTGACTGGACTTCTTGTCATTGTCCATAAACCATGTTTAGCTGAAACTGCGGGTTATGGAGATCAAAGCCCAAGATGGAGCCTTGCTGCAGCACATGAGATCACTGATGGGAGACCTACAGATTTCACATAAACGTGCAGGGATGGGGGGGCACTCCAGCTCCCTGCATGGCAGCCTGGAAACCTTTGTCCTCCATTCATGTCTCACTGGATTTCACAGCCCTTCAGCCCTCCACTCGCCCTGGAGATGCTGTTTTGCTCAGGATTGCAGTGAATCACCAAGCACTTAACTAGGGGTGTCCCACAAGAATGGCTTCTCCTTGCTGGATGTGCTCCTCTCGCAGAGGGCTGCCAGTTGGGGAAAGTGAGCATCAGCCCAGCTGTCCTGAGAAGTTATGAAGGGTCCCATAGCCAGACAATCATGATGCTTTCATATGAACCCACACAGGGAAATGATTAAAGACAAAACCACCCTGTCACCTGTGGGTGAACACTTCTCCCGAAGCGATCACGTTGGGTCTGACCTCTCAGTCCTCATCCTCCAAGGAAACCTGCACAGCACCTTCAGAACACGAGCCTGGGAGCTTAAATGCGTAACTCTGCTAGACACTAAAAATCATGAAATGAACAGACACTGGATTTATGGTTCATTACAACAAACTGTAACCCAGTAACAACTGCCCCCGACTCCCCCTGCACCTGCCTCCCCCGCCCCCATGAGTGGAGAGATGTTAACGGGCCAATTCACCTTGAATGGTCCCTTGAAATGTGTATTAACTCCTCATGCTAAGCAATCCGTTCCACCTTCTGTTTAGCTGTGACACTGAGTACATTTCCCAGACCTTCAGAAGAGCTCTGTGGAGTTTGAAAGCTTGTCTCTTTCACCAACAGAAGTTGGTCCAATAAAAGATATTAATTAATTAACCTCCACCTAATTCCATGCTTTCCCCTAGTATTGGACCCACTGCAACATCTTTTACCTTTATAGGGTCATAGGCCAAGACCAGAAGGACCGTTGTGATCATCTATTCTGATCTCCTGTATAATAGGCCACAGAACTGCCCCAAAATCATTCCTAGAGCACATCTTCTAGAAAAACATCAAATCTTGATATTAAAAATTGTCAGTGGTGGAGAATACACCAACACCCTCAATGAGTTGTTCCACTGCACACTCCGGTGGATCAAAGCAAGTTCAATATAACATGGTTTCACCTATAATGCGGTAAGATTTTTTGGCTCCCAAGGACAGCATTATATCGAGGTAGAGGTGTACCTAAATTCTTAACATATAGGCCTTTACAGACAGGCCTGACTATCTATATCCTAAAACTCCAACCCGCCCCCCGTTTTTCTTTTGGGATTCTCCTGCCCAGGTATTCCTGGAAAAGCACAGGACATATGGTGACACACATCCTGATAGGGGCAGGCATCAAGGTGGAAGGTGTCACTATTCTATCTGTCCCACTGCCCCTTGTGTAGTACTGTGCCTTGCACTTTTTGTATGGGCAGACCACACCTATTCCAATTAGTGTTCCAGCTTTCCCGTTAGAGTGGGCCCGAGAAGGTTCGGTCCAGATTGTCTAGTACACTGGGGAAGGAAGGCTTACTACATTACTTATAGGTTATAATTAGTGGCTGTTTTCTAGGGGGTTGTGCCCCCCTTGATCATTTCCATATACAACGTAACAGAAATACAGTTAACAGTACACCAGCTGCTATGATAATCCACAGCAACACCAAGAGTCTTGACCACTGCAGTATGGTCCAACTTCCTGGCCACCACCAAAACCACTGCTTCTCCTCCTTTGATAGGGTTAAAATTTTGTCAGCACTATCCTGTAGTGTGTACTGTAAGTGTGTCCAACTATTGGCACTTGCAGCAAGTTGCTCTTGTAATGTTTGTGTACTTTTGTCCATATTGTGTGTCCATTGAATAGCCACCGTGAAATTTGGTATTGTCCAAACCAATTCAACTACTTGGTACGGCATAGGGTAGTAGGTGCTGGTTCGATTATTTACAATGATTAAGTCCACTGAGCCATTGGTGCACCATAGTCCAGGTGGCAGAGTATAGACGTTCATAATTTGGTCATATATTGGAAGGATTTTGCCTCCTAGTGTTATATTGCAGGATTGCATACATTCCCAACAGAATACACCGTACCCCATAGACATAGATGCTCCCCCTTTGCAATAGGCCACTGATTCTGCTCCTCCATAGTCTGCACATCCATATTCCTCCTCTGGATATACAAC
This sequence comes from Mauremys mutica, assembly GCF_020497125.1. Classification (NCBI taxonomy): domain Eukaryota; kingdom Metazoa; phylum Chordata; order Testudines; family Geoemydidae; genus Mauremys; species Mauremys mutica. The sequence continues at coordinate 29,502,531 of NC_059084.1, read as the reverse complement.
TGCTTAATGTGATGACAGTTCAATTTACCCCATTCCACCCCCGCCCCCGGCCTATTTCTACGTGGCTCCCAACGTGCTCCCCCTTCCATAGGGTCCAAGGGGACCACCTTATTTGCATTTACTTCCCATGGTATAATAGTAACAATTTCACAAGAACTGTCCCCGCAGGTTGGGGATGTTATTTTCCAGGTAGATGTTTTTGCAATTGTGGATAAATATGGGCTAGCCTCCCAGTTCAATACTGAAGGCCATTGTTCTGACCAAGCATCTCTCATAATATCCATTAACATTATTAACTGAGCATTTTGAATACTTGCACACACTTCTCCCCATGTTAATCTTCTGAAGCCATCCCCCACCCACGTCACCAGGTCCCCTGCCCAGTGAGTTAACTACAAGTTTACCTCTGTTGCTGTCCTCCACCCTGTGGCAACTGCCGATAATTGCTGTGCCATTAATTCATTAATTTGTTGTTGAAACCTCTCATTTTGGCTTACTAATTGTTTGGTTACCCACTCGTCCCCTAGATTCCACGTACCCAGCATAGTGTTCCCTGCTGCCCACAATCCCCTTTTCCGATGACAATTCCAGGTGTGTCCCCTCACCCATCAATTGAATTGTTGTTCCAGTTCCCCAAGAGTTGCCCCCACCTCTGCCAATGCCTCACAAGGAATAGGATATTGGTTCTGTGGGGGAGGGTCCCCTCCCTCTAGCACAGGGGTCGGCAACCTTTCAGAAGTGCTGTGCCGAGTCTTCATTTTAACGTTTTTAGAAGGTCTCTTTCTCTGTCTATAATATATAACTAAACTATTGTTGTATGTAAAGTAAATAAGGTTTTGTAAATGTTTAAGAAGCTTCATTTAAAATTAAATTAAAATGCAGAGCCCCCTGGACCAGTGGCCAGGACCCAGGCAGTGTGAGTGCCACTGAAAATCAGCTCGTGTGCCGCCTTCGGCACACGTGCCATAGGTTGCCTACCCCTGTTCTAGCAGTACCTCCATGCTGCCCCTACCACAATCCAGGTTATCCGTAGCCCACACAGGGATGTGTTCCCACCCTGCCAGGGGTGGTGGGAGGGCATGTGCCGCTTTAATGGTCATAGAGGCTGTCCCCATAGGAATGGTATAGCCCTGACCGTCCTGCGTCTGCCCCAGTAAACACACCTGATTGGCTAAGTCCAGTACAAGTCCCAGTTTGTGTAAATCTCCTGCCCCCAACAGATTAAGCACATCATTACAACCCCACATAATCTCCCCTTTCCCCCAGATTCCTTTGATCTGTCCCCACCTCAGGGTTAACTGGCTCCCCCCTCCCGTTGCCCCTACAATTGTCACAGTTCCTTCTGAGGGCCTCCCCTGCCCCCATGTGGTTAAACTGATGGCTGCTCCAGTGTCTATCAAAAATTTTCTCATGGGACTCCCTTCGATCGCCCCCTGGAGTGTGGAGCGACCAGATGCATCCCGTCCTAAACTGAGAACATGGACAGGATGCCTCCCAGGGTGCCCCTAAGTCGCAGCACCCACCTCTGTCCCTCCCATTGGTTCGCAGGGGAACCGGGGGTCCTGGCACTGAACACATTCCTGTCTCCATGCAAAATTGCATTTCTGGCATTTCAGGGAGTCCCAGTCTCCTGGCCTCCAGGGCCACTTTCCCCCTGATCTGGTAAGATCTTGGGTAGTCAGTTCAGCCTGCAGTCTCAGGATCTGTTGTGCTGCCCACTCGTCCCTGACTCCCCCCGCCCAAAACCACGACCTCTCCCTCTACATCCTCCCCTCTGGGCTGACCCAGTACTGATCCCCCGCAGTAATAACATGGACTGGCTCTCCCCCTCGAGGCATCTGCCTCCACACATCTGCCTGTTCCAGAAACTGGGGTAGCTGATTGGGAGCAAGTTCAGGGTGCTGCAACCTTAAGTGCCCCATGAACTGCGCATCGCTCAGCTCCAACCATTTCTCCAGCAATTCCGCACCCCTACCATGCTCCACACCCTCACCAGGTCCTGGTGCCCCTGTCTGGGGTATCACCCATGCACCGTCCAGGGGATCCACCCAGCACCGTGCCCATGCCTGTATGCGATTAAGTGCATCCCACCCTGTTTCCCCAGGGATTTGCTTTATCTTATTTGTCCCCGCAGCATGAGAGTACAAGAGTACACCCCAAACAACTGTTTTGCCACCTGTCCGGGGATTAGAAATGGGTGCGCAAGTCCTGCCACATCGATTCCCTGTCCCAAACGACTACACCATATGGTCACCTGGTCCTCATGAGTTAGACCCTCCATCTCCCTGCCCACCTCCACTAGCCACAGCACAAACTGATCCCAATCATCCCAGGGTACCTTTCCCAAATGGCCCAGGGACAAGGGGCGGATTACTGCCTGTTCTACTACTTGTGGGGCATGGTCCCCCCACCCCGCAACCAAAGCCACTGTTCCTGCCTCCTGCAGTTCCTTCCGGGTAGCCTCTCTTGTGGGTTGACAGCTTACAATGTCCACCGACAGTGGTGGGTACAGTGTATTTTCAGGGTAGGGTGTTGGACTTGTCTCCTTCAGTTCCATTAGTGGGGGTGGATGGTTTGGGGTCCCCAAGTCCATTGCCCCCATGTTTCCATTAATACAATTCCTCCTCTAAGTCTCCTACTCTCCCCAGCAGTTCATTCCTCTCTTGCTGGATTGCCTCACAAAACTCCTCTGTCCGTGCAGCATCCTATGCCTTCAAAACCTCTACCGCTAACACAGATTTTTCTGTTAAAATCCATTGATGATCCACTTTCCCCTCCAAATCCTTAATGTGTTGGAGAAGATCGGCTTCCCTTTTTAGCCAGTATGCCATCCCAGCACACAAACCTTGTAATACCAGTCCCTTTTCCCTACATGCCTTTCCCTTGGGGTCTCCCAAAACCTCCCCCATCTCCTTCTTAATCTCATCCCAGGTGGACCCCTGCACCTGGTATGGGCCCTGATTCTTCCTTATCCATTTGTTCAAAAATCCATTACCCCGTCCCCAGCTTGCCAGAACCTGCAACAACCACCACGAGAGTTTGCCATACCCCCTCCAAATGGACTGTTGGGGAGGGGGACTTACAGGCTGCCATTCACCTATCTGATGCGATGTATCCGAGTCACGGCACCAAGATGTTAAAGGACTTATTCCTTCACTCTCCCACTTCCCTGGTCCGTCGCACGTGAATAGAGAGCAACAATACCCGAAGTCCGAAGGTGCAAACAATTTATTGGGGTGAACTTCCAGCAAGCTTAAATCCAAGTTCCTTTTTCTTTATTTTTGAATCCCAACTTACTTCCTGCTTGCCCCTAATTTATATAATAATATTCTCAGCTATACCTTAACCAATCATTTTACTGAAATTTACGTAACCAGGCCTAACATATTGTAACATGATTAGCTAACCAATTATATCCCACCACCTTAATTAGCTTACACCCAGCCAAATGAATTATACAGCAGCCAGAAACAATCACAGAACCAGACAGAGACCATGCAAATAAACAATAGCAAAGTGAGAACGATAATGACAAAACAATACAGAAGTGAGGATTTCACAACTACATCTGTAAAGACATAAGGGTTTCCCAACTATGGGCTTGGCTACACTTACAAATTTGCAGCACTGCAGCAGGGTGTGAAAACACACCCTCTCCAGCGCTGCAAATTGCGGTGCTGCAAAGCGCCAGTGTGGTCAAAGCCCCAGCGCTGGGAGCGCGGCTCCCAGCGCTGTCCATTATTCCCCACAGGGAGGTGGAGTACGGACAGCACTGGGAGAGCTTTCTCCCAGCGCTGGTGCTTTGACTCCACTTAGCGCTTCAAAGCGCTGCCGCGGCAGCGCTTTGAAGTGCTAAGTGTAGCCACAGCCCCAGTCTATTGATAAGTGAGTTCTTGCCAAAAAGAAAACTATCAAACTAAATTTCCTTTTACGTCTTCTAAGCGCTTCCCTTTCTCTGGAGGTGATAGATCGGGTCACCTTTCTAAGAGCCCCCAATTGCCTTATTTCAATGAGACTGGTTTGAAATGTGAGGACATGACTATTCGCTTTCCAGTTTATGGCTGCGTCCACTGCTTAGCCAAAGTCCTTAGCTTAAGAACAGGGCCTCAGGCTGTGTCAGTGAGAGAAGGCCCTTGCACAGGCAGACGGTGATTCTGATTCTCTTTTATACCTCTATAACTAGCTAAATGATAAACATACCTAAATTCTTAATGTACAGGCCTTTACAGACAGGCCTGACTATCTATATCCTAACAGATGGGGATTGGCCACAATGGGGCCTGGTGGTCTGGATCAGGGAGGAGATGTTGGTGCCTAATGTCTCCCTGTCACCTCCTTCCTGAGAAGGCCCCAGGAAGCCAGGTGGCCCCTAGCCCCATGAGCCTCCCTTGTGTGGTATGGGGCTCCCCGTTAGCAGGGCAGAGGCAGGGCTTTCACAGCCCCACCAAGGCATCGGGACAGGGTCGGCTCCCCCAGGCACCTGTACTGGCCCAGGTGACCCCCAGCACTGCAGCCTGAGCTCATCGCCACGGCCTCTGCGCCAGGCCAGGGCCCAGCAGGAGGGACTAGGAGCTACTGGAACCTCTGCACCTGCAGGGAGAGACCATCACCCTTGGGAACTGAGGCACCAGGGGAAGTTGTGATGAACTGACTTCATGTGGGCAGTACCAACACCTGTTCTCCATGATGTCGCGGGGAGCTGGGATGCCCCATTCCCACCTCCCCGTGAGGCCTGCCAGGGCGCTAAAGAACAGTGCAGAAGAAATGACTTTACTAGCCCTCTTTTCCCTGCATCACAACGGGGGGGGGGGGGGGGAACAGGCTCAAGTGTCATCGGCCCAGGCTCACCTCTGTGCTTCAACTCTCCCACAACACCCATGTCCTTTCAGATGGGCCCAGCTAAACAATTGCATGTTATTAAACTATCCGGGTTCCCCACCCCATCGTTATGACCTGCTGGCCTCACCCCACTCACGTTGGTCTCAATGGCTCCTGCCTCAGCCTAGAGTGGGCCCCAAGCAATGAAGTTCAGTGCCCAATCCACACTCCCATGGCCTTTGGGGCTGCTCAGACCCAGGGTGTGGCACAAGCCGCTCTCTGACTCCCCCATATTATCTCCTGCTCCCCCCCCCCATATTAACTCCTGCAGCCAGGGGCCAGGCTGGTCTGCTCCCCTCTCATGGAGGGTATCAGAGAGGGGGAAGCAGGGATCTTTTCCAGAGGCCTCTGCCTCTCCGTGTAACAGTAACTGGGGTGTGGGGTCTCAATTGCCAACAGTTCCATGCAGGGGACTCATGGGAATGAGCTGCTGCCTCCAGCTCAGGCCTTTTCTTGAGATGTGCCACCTGCTGAGGGTGGGTGGCCACCCTAAGAGCCAGTGATCTAGCAGCTCTTCATAGCCCAGCCTTGGCGTTTAGTGTTCCCTAGCGCCAGTTTCTCAGCAGGGTAAGAACTAGGGAAGTCCCCGTGAATGTGCAGTGCGTGATACTGGTCTGTACTACAGCAGCAGCCCTGCGGCAGGAGAGAGCCTTGGTTATGAGGAGGCAACACCAGACTTTATTGCAACACGAGGGTCAGACCAATCGCTCAGGAAAGTGCTGCGAAATTATCACGCGGGGCTCTTCTGCCCTTCATGTCTAGGAGTCTGTAACTGTTCCCGGCTGCAGCAGGGCGGTTCCAGGCACAGCACCCACAGAACAGTGCTGCGTCAGTGATACTCTCACCTGCCCCCAGCACTGAGTGTTGTCACAGCAATGGGTGGGGAGGGGGACAGAAAGGGAGGAAAGTTGTTCAGGGGAGGGCTTGAGCCGGCTGGGGGTGGAGAGAGGCCTTTTCTAGGGGTGCTTGGAGGGGTCTGACATGGAACAGGATGCAGGTGGGGCAAGCGAAGTGGGGAACAGGCCTCCGCTAGCAAATGCTCCAGGCACCCCTGTCCTCAGGTACAAATGTACAACAGGAATAGCAAATGCAGCAGTACAACTTAATATGCCCAGACAAAAATGACATTAAAATTCAGCGAAGGGTGAGAGGACATTAGTAAGTCAGGGCAATCGGCATGATAGGAGTGCTGTAATTATCCCCAAACTGAGCATTATAAACTCAAGAAATTCAGAGTTAAAGTTATACTTAAATAAACCCAAACCGTTAAAAACACAGTTAAGCCACCCACACGTGTTGTAACTCTGCTCTGTAGTAAGCCCATGCAGTAACTATGCAAGTATGATTCATGCCCTATGGTGTTTGTAGGCACAGCTCAAACGGCTTCTTAACAAACCGTTGGCTTTATTGAATAGTCTCCCTCCATGGTGGCTCTCACTCTAGGGCAGCGCTCAGGCTGTCTGGTGCCTTCCCAGGGCATCTCTAGATCCTACCAGGCCTACATTGCTTATGTTTCATTTTAACTGAATTTCCAGGGTGGGTATAACCTAGGGATTTATAATGACACCAGCCCTGTAATGTCAGTCACCCTAAATAATGGATGTGTACGCTGCACCTACCAACATTTGCTGACCAAAAAAAGTAGATTGATTTGCATAAAATTAAACCTATTTGCATAGAGTGCTTGCTGGGGGCACAGAAGGCTTTTCCCTGGGACAAAGAGCCATGGGGCGGCTGACGGGAGAGGAGCAGGACTGGGACAGTGTGGAGAGGACAGGCCAAAGGGGGAGACAATCAAGGAGAAAAGTCTGTCCAAGTAGAGAACACTCCCTTCCAGAGCCAACACTAGACCCTAAAATTCGTAGATCTCACCATTCCTGTGCTCTCAGCCAATACCTGTCGAACCCACTGGCAAAAGTGTCCCCTCCCCCACAGCGCTGTCCACACACAGGATGACAAGCTACTCTTGCTATCAGCTGCCAGGGGTCTGTATGGTGGAGCTAAGGTGCCAGCCCTGCTGATGCACCATGGGGGTGTCAACATGGTGGCATTTCTAGGAAATTATACACACAGAAACTATGTTAAAAAGAACATTAAGGTGGCACAGGCAAGCGCACAAAAGGTAGGAGATTCCAGGATTAAGGCTGCACATGAGGTGGAGGAGCATGAGGGAAAGGTGGATCTCCTTATAGCACTTGATTACTGACCTGGAGTCTAGCCCTACCTCTGGCAGAGTTCCCACGTGATGCTAGGCAAGTCATTATCAAGCACTTCACAGGTGGTCACTAATGGTGTGTGCCTCATTTTCCGGGTGCCCACCTTGAGACCTGGCACCTGATTTGCAGTAGTTCTGAGCACTCTGTTGCAACTACAGTCACTGGGAGTGTTTGAACGCGATACAGTCACTGGGAGTGTTTGAATACATATCAGAGGGGTAGCCGTGTTAGTCTGGTTCTGTAGAAGCAGCAAAGAATCCTGTGGCACCTTATAGACTAACAGACGTTTTGCAGCATGAGCTTTCGTGGGTGAATACCCACTTCTTCGGATGCATCAGAAGAAGTGGGTATTCACCCACGAAAGCTCATGCTGCAAAACGTCTGTTAGTCTATAAGGTGCCACAAGATTCTTTGCTGCGTCTTTTGAATACATAAAGTGCTATAAAAGGCTAAGTACTCTTAAAAACCAGGTCATAGGCATCTCAAAATGAGCTGGGGAACCCCCCTCCCCCCCAAATCTCACTGGTCAGCCTAGGGCTCCTCTCCACCCCCTGATCCCACCCACCAGCTCCTCTCTGCCCCCTGGCTGGACCCCAGCGTACCTCCAGCTAGTCCCTGCTTCCCTGTGGGGCCCTGCCTGTCTCCCTGAAGCTGAGCCACCTGGGACTGGTGCAGAAGCCTGGCCAGTCTCAGTCATTTTAGCGGGGAGGGAACAGTGTGGGGGGCTTGGCTGGGCCCATCCAGGCAAGTAGGTCCTGAGGGAGCCTGGCCGGGGTAGGCACTAGCCTGGCTGACTGCAAAATTCCCAAGGGGCAGGAGCAATTCCGCGCCTCAGGACAGCCCAGGCTGCGTTGCTGGCTCAGCCCAGCAGATACAGACACTTCCCTGCAGGGCGGGTGAGTGCGGCTAGGAGGCAGGGCTTGGGGGAGTGGGTCTCTGGGGCGGGGAAGATGTGTGTGTTGGGGCACTAGGGAATGGGGGTTCTGTGTGGGGTCCTGGGCAGTTGTGTTGGGGTTGTGGGCCTGGGTGGTGATGTGTGGGGTGCTGTACATTTGTGGAAGGGGTGCTGGGCATAGCAGTTCCGGGAAAGGGGGGGGCCTCTGGTGACAGGGAGTTGGGGGTGGTGGTGTTCGTGTTGGGCAAGGGGGGCTGTGTGGCACAGCATGGGCCCACCCCCGAGGGGAAGGGGCACACTGGCTGCACAGGGCCAGGTGGGCCACTGTGCATTTGGCAACTACTGGTTTGTAACTAGTGCCCTCGCACTGGGCTGGGAGCAGGGCTGCCCCAGCAGTGCCATGCTCCATTGCCTCTGGCTGGCCCCTCGCTCTGGGGACTGACCTCCCTGCGCCATGCTCCATTGCCCCCATGGGGGCCACAAACATGTTTGGAGCCAGGCCCACAAAAAGTTAATCTGGCCCTGTGTGGATACCATAGAGATGAGTACCAACCCCGAGAGGAACTCAATTCTGTATGAGACCAGGGTGTGAAACGTGTGCAGTAAATAAGGTCTGGGGCCACTGACTAAACAACAACAACAAACCAAACAGCTGCTCACGCTGTGAGTGCTGGCCATCCTGTGCACGGAATGAGGAAAGGCCTGTTGAAAATGTACCATGTGACCATGTAACTAAATTAAAGACTAAATTAATGAAAGACTGTACCCAAATGCATGTGGACCAGGGGGCTGAATTAAGATTTCACAGGCAACCTTAGTCCTGGAATTTCCTAACATTGATGCACTTAACTCTGCAACATCAGCAGCTTTAGGTAGTTTTTGTGTGTGCAATGTAATCACGTAACAGTGACATGCGGGAAGGGACCAGACTCATCTAGCCACTCTTCTTCTCTACTTAACATCACAGAGGGATCAGATACACTTTTTTAGCCCTGGGCACTTTATTCTGCTATTATCAATAACCCCTCGTTCCAAGATAGAGTTGGTTTTGCCCGTAACAGTAAAGCCATCAGCTGGCTGGGTAGGGTGAAATTACTGGGGGTTGCAAGCAGTAAGATGAACAGATAAAGCACTGCCATAGCAGAGAAGCTCTGTGAAAATCACATTGAACGGAGGCTGCAGTTCTGCTTAGCTACTTTTTTCCTGCTCAGTCTGAAGCTAGTGAGTTGATTACTTTGAGTGAAGAGGAACCAATCTGTACTAAACCGCACACAAGAACTAGGCAGCACCAGAACAGACCAGGCGTGTCCTGTGTGCCAAAAGGCATAATTACACTCCAGTGCAAACAGCACTGCTGCCTCCCCCAGGCAGGAATTGCTAATTCCTTGGCGTAGAATCAGGAGGCTGTAGTAAATAGAGAGCCTGGGGCCTGGTGCAAGGTCTGAACCAAAGTCAGCAAAAACCAGGCTATGAGCAAAAGTCAGGCCCTGTCATAATGATTCCTTTGCTTCCTGGAGTATTGGATATTGTTTAACCGATGGGGGAATATCTCCCTCCAAGGTAACTAAGGTCTATACTTTTTCTTTGTCCAGGGAATTTTTAGCCCACACATTTTGTATTTCAGGCCAAGTTTCCCAGCCCTCCTGCATGGTTCTTTGGTTTTATCATCTAGCCCTAGAGCAGGGGTAGGCAACCTACGGCATGGGTGCCAAAGAGCTTATTTTCAGTGGCACTCACGCTGCCCCGGTCCTGGCCACCGGTTCAGGGGGCTCTGCATTTTAATTTAATTTTAAACAAAGCTTCTTAAATATTTTAAAAACCTTATTTACTTTACATACAACAATAGTTGTTATATGTTATAGACTTATAGAAAGAGAGCTGCTAAAAACGTTAAAATGTGTTACTGGCACGTGAAACCTTAAATTAGAGTGAATAAATGAAGACTCGGCACAGCACTTCTGAAAGGTTGCCAACCCCTGCCCTAGAGGGTTCAGATTAACCTCTTTTCCCCACGCTTCATAGTAAGAGCTTGTCTGAGACACATATTTGGGAAATCAGTGGTTATTCCCAATTGCTTTATTGTTTCTGCTCCAATCAAATGTTCTCTCCCTTCAATGGCACACTTTTCCTGAACTGCATGTGCACAAAACTAGGGAGGTAATATTTTAACATTATCTTTCTGTTTATCCCGATATTCCCTGCATTTGTACTGACTGTAACTGGTATGCATTACACATCTTTTACTATGGGAATCCCTGCCCCCGTAGCTAATAAAAAATTGACAAGCTGATCTCCGACTCCGGTTTGTTTGGGCCATCCCCAAACATCTACAGTCATGGGTTGTTGGAAAACTCACTCCAAGTCCTGGGGAGGGCTGTCCTATGGCATTTGTTTGTTGGTGCTGGGGTCATTTAATACCACCCTCTGAGGCTCTGTTTTCTTATCTTTATTTCCACTGTCCCTGCTAATCCTACATGCTTGCAGCTGTGCCTGTAAATTATCAATCTAGCCTTTCAGAGCTCTACTCTCCTGTGTCAACTGCCCCATTGGCGTCCATTCACCATTTCTTCCTACTCCTCTGCCTCTACTCATTCCCCAACCTCTAACCCCAGCTTTGGGGAGAGGATCCATGTTTTCCACTGCTTTAGCTGTGTTCGCAGCTCATTTACTAGAGTTCCCCCTTGCTGCCTCCCAGCTGCTTCTATTTTCCCCACACAAAGGCATGTCTGCCTTCATGCTCATACCTTGCTTTCATCCATTCCACTGAGAGCAATGTCTGTAACACAGCATCTTTTAAAGTTTCTTGTTCTAATTTCCCTTCCCTCAATGTATATTTGAATTCTCTCAGCTAATTGTGCGGAAGCCTCCCCAGGCCGCCTTGCAATTTTTGCAGCCATGCTTGAAGATAATGTAAAGTGCTATTGTCACCCATCTAATCATCTGAGCAACATTATCATCAAATCTAACAGTGTGGGTGCTTCTGGATCCAGTAATGTCCAAAGTAATGGCTTCTCTGCTATAGAAATACCTACTGCTTGCAGAATTGTGAACATTGATGTAGCCACACCAAAAACCTCATTAAAATTTCCTGGTGGGTGGGGGACCTACAGCTCCCACCAGAGCAGTTAGCCCATTACTTTGTAATGTATCAATTCTAGGTGTTAATGCACTGACTCTAGAATTGTTAGTTTGAGGCTTCTCCCATGATTAAGGCTGAGATTTTGTCCCAGATATTTTTAGTAAACATCACAGACAGGTCACAGCTTCTGTGAATTTTTCTTTTTTGCTCATGACCTGTCCATGACATTAACTAAAAATATCCAGGACAAAATGGGATCTATGGGTCCCCACACCACCTGAAATGGGGCAGCTGAGCAGAGGCTAGGAACTGCAAGGTATCCCTGCTGCCTGAAGCTCTGGGGGTCCCCCTGCTGCCTCTGGGGGCCAGGAGCTATCAGGTACCCCCACCTCCAGTATCAGCAGGAGCTGCCAGGTACCCTTGCTGCAAGCAGCTCTGGGGGCCCCCCCACTGCCCATGGGGGCTGTGGGGTGCCCTCACCTGTGGTGTCAGCCGGGAGCTGTGGGGTATCCCCACTGCCTGCAGCTCCAAGGGCCCACAGTGGCTAGGAGCTTGGTGGTTCTTCTTCGAGTGATTGCTCCTATGCATTCCAGTTAGGTGTTCGCGCCGCGCGTGCATGGCTCTTCGGAAGATTTTTACCCTAGCAACTCCGGCGGGCCGGCTGGGCGCCCCCTGGAGTGGTGCTGCTATAGCGCAGGATATATACCCCAGCCGGCCCGTCCGCTCCTCAGTTCCTTCTTTCCGCCCGTGACGGCCGTTGGAACAGTGGAGCACAGCTTAGCTGACCTCCACTTCCCTAGCTACTCGTAGTTTTCTCTCGTTCTGTTTATAGTTGTAGTTAACTCTGTTTGCTTGTAGAATAGTATAGTGTATTTATTTTACAGGGGTCGGGGTTTATCCCCTTCCCCTCACTCGGTGCCGGGTCCGATGCCCGGTCCACAGCGTGTTCTAATGCTCGGCCGGCCACAAGCCGCTGCCGACAAGAGATCTTCTCCTAAGTGCCTCGAGGGATCTTACCTCCCAGTTAAGTGCCGCATTTGTGAGGCCCTTAATCAGTGATCAAAGGGGAGCGGGGCTTTCATTTTAAACAGCTCCTGGGGGAGGCAGCTCTTGCTCCTCCGCTCTCGGCGCCGAGCGCTAGTTAGTTTTCACGGCGCGCTCCCTCGGCACCGGATCGCCGGTACCGCCAAGGCCTCCTGGCACCACCGTCGCTACCGACGTACCCTCGGCATGGACCCCTCTCCTGGAGGATGAAGAGTTACTCCGGCCAGGCAAGAGCCGTCGAGTCCGGTGCTGGAAAGCTCCCCGATACGCACCGTGGTTGAGCTCGCCCGGAAGCTGCGTTCGAGCCGCCTGCTCTGCAGCCGAGTGCTATGCTCAGTCGGATCGCCCGGCACCGATATCTGCCGCGGCACCGACAATATCCGCACCTTTCACTCCGGCCAGGCAAGAGCCGTCGAGTCCGGTGCTGGAAAGCTCCCCGGTACGGACCGTGGTCGAGCTCGCTAGGATGCTGCGTCCGAGCCGCCTGCTCCGCAGCCGAGCGCTATGCTCCGTCGGATCGCCCGGCACCGATGTCTGCCGCGGCACCGACACGATCCGCACCTTTCACTCCGGCCAGGCAAGAGCCGTCGAGTCCGGTGCTGGAAAGCTCCCCGGTACGGACCGTGGTCGAGCTCGCTCTGAAGCTGCGTCTGAGCCGCCTGCTCCGCAGCAGAGCGCTATGATCCATCGGATCGCCTGGCACCGATGTCTGCCGCGGCACCGACAATATCCGCCCTGTTAACTCCGGCTAGGCAAGAGCCGTCGAGTCAGGTGCTAGAAAGCTCCCCGGTACGCACCGTGGTCGAGCTCGCCCGGAAGCTGCGTCCGGGCTGCCTGCTCCGCAGCCGAGCGCGATGCTCAGTCGGATCGCCTGGCACTGATGTCTGCCGCGGCACCGACAGTATCCACACCGTTAGCTCCGGCCAGGTAAGAGCCGTAGAGTCCGGTGCTGGTAAGCTCCCCGGTACGGACCGTGGTCGAGCTCGCTAGGATGCTGCGTCCGAGCCGCCTGCTCCGCAGCCGAGCGCTATGTTCAGTGGGACCGCCCGGCACCGATGTCTGCCGCGGCACCGACAATGCCCGCACCATTAACTCTGGCCAGGCAAAAGCCGTTGAGTCCGGTGCTGGAACGCTCCCCGGTACGGGCCGTGGTCGAGCTCACTATGAAGCTGCATCCGTGGTGCCAGTTAAGGTCGAGCTCACTATTCCCTCCACGCCGGAGACAGTGTCCATGGCGAGGGGGCTGATTGCAACGACAGCATCTGCGCTGCCTCAACCCCCGGCACCGGCGGTGGGGGTTACATAGTCGATGGGCAAGCCTGCCTTGATCAAACCACCCTACCTCGGCACCGCAGAGCGGCACCGTTCAGGGTCGCGGTCCTGCAGATGTTCTCGGTCCCGTCACCGATCTAGGTCTCGGCACCGTTCTCCATGTTGGTACCAGTAGTGTTCGCGGCACCGGTCAGCATTCTGATCCCTGGTCCGGGACACTCAGCACCGATCAAGCCCCAGGCACCGGGACGCTCGTAGCCACTCCTGATCATCGAGCCTCGCACCCTCGGTCGACCGCCCGGCACAGCTTCGGTGGCGGGTCCCGTTCTCTGTACCGGTCTGTCTACCGGTACCGATCCCCGGTGCCGCATCGAGCGACGTCAGTTACAGACGGAGACTCTACCAAGAGCTTTCAGCTCCTCCAGGGCCATCCAGCCACGCATCAGTGTCGTCCCGTGCGGACACTTCATATGCGTAGCACTCTGTTTCCGATGTGCCCTCCAGAGTCTTCCAGGAGACCTATCAGTGGTCATTCTGGACGCCTTGAGTGTACTACCACGCCAGAGGCGTACCGGTGATCCCATCTCGCTCCCTTCCCTCGGAGCTCTGGGTGCCAGGGGTGACAATTAGTCGTCCCCGTCCGACTGGTACAGAGCAACCCCTGGTTCGGCACCGGGCTCCCAGATCCCACAGGATCAGGAGGTCGTCCAGGAGCTCGAGCCCATACAGGACCCGCTTGTCCCTGGCCTTTCTTCTTCCTCCTCCCCAGATGACGCGGGGGCAGGAACATGCCCCTCCGGCCCTCCTCTAATCAAAATGCGACCAGCCCCTAAATCCAAGGAGGCTGGGCGTGTGGTCTTACTGGGCCGTAAGATGTACCCAGAGGGGGCCCTGCAACTTCGTGTAGCGAACCAGCAAGCCCTGCTTATCCGCTACTGTGGGTAGCAGTGGGCAAATTTACAGAGTCGCTTCTTCGGAACTTCCGTCAAGAGTTCGATGCCCTCCTGCAGCAAAGGACGGAGCTGGAGAGAGCTTCCCTCCAGGCCTCGTTGGGCGCAGCTGACTCCGCTGCCATGACTCTGGCCTCGGGTGTTGCCACGAGGCGCGTTTCATGGCTCCAGTTGTCGAGCCTTCCTTCGCAGCTGCGGCACGCGATACAGGTCTTGCCCTTCAATGGCACAGGCCTGTTCTCTGAAAACACTGGCCCTAGGCTGCAGAACCTAAAGGGCAGCAGGGTCACTTTGCTCTCTCTCTCTTAGCATGCACACGCCGGTGATTCAGCGCCGACGTTTCCGTCCCCAGCCTCCGCTCTTACCCTGCGCCTTGACAAAGTCAGGACTTGGCCAGCGGGCGTGGCTTACACGGTCGTGGCCATCAATCCGGCCCCAAAGGAGCCGAAATTAGGGTCCTTCTAACCACCAATGGGGCAAAAGCCTACCCATCCTCGCCCCTCCTGGGGACCCCTCTCACGAGCTATTCCTCTGGCAAGAGGTGCGGACGCTCCTCTTCATCGGAGCTATACAGGAGGTATCTAAGGGCGAAACCTAATCCCCTAGGTGAAGGGAGGTCTCAGACCTACCCTAGACCTGTGGGAACTCAACAAGTCATGATGCAGAGTTCCGCATGGTACCCAGGGCGACCGTCATCCCATCCTGGGATCCCGGAGACTGGTACGCCGCCCCCGATATGAAGGGCGCGTATTTTCACGTCGCCATTTCTCTTCCACACAGAAGGTACCCTCGGTTTGGGGCCTACCATCGTTATTCCCAGTATACGGCCCTCCCGGTTGGCCTCTATACAGCCCAGGGGTATTCAAAGTGCATGGCTGTAGTCGCCGCCTTTCTTCGCCACCGTCGCATACACGTTCTCCGTATCTAGACGAGTGGCTCCTTCGTAGAACCACCGGGCCCAAAGTACCAGTCATGTGGGCATCGACACGAACCTATTCCTGTGTCCAGGCCTGATGATCAATAGTAAAATCCACTCTGATTCCCATACAGGGAAGGGAATTCATTGGGACTGTCCTGGACTCCAGACTCGCACTTGCCTAGGTTTCCTGAGTCACATGGCTGTCTACACGTTTGCAACCAAACATGCCAGGCTTCGCCTCTGTTCACTTCAATCATGGCTCACCTGGGTGTGCCACCCGGGCAGAGATGGCATACTCGTGCTCGGCTCGTTCCCCCCGAGCAGCCTAGGCTCCCTCCACCGGGAGTCGGCATCCTCCCCGGTGCATCCGGGGATGCTGTTTCTTTCACCCCTCGGGGTCCCTCATGACAGACAGCCCATCTCTCAGCTGGGTGTGCACCTGGCGTAGTTTCGCACTCACGGCCTTCGGTCAGCGCAAGAGCTGGCCTTACACATCAATGTCCGAGAGCTGTCTGCCTTGTGTACCAGGCGATTCAGCTGGCGGATCGCTTCAGCAGATCCTTCCTGTCTCACAAGTGGTGGTTTCCTCCCGTCTTTATCTATTCTGTTTTCCAGAAGTGGGTCTTTCCCCGCATAGCCCTCCTCGCTCTTGTGAGAATGGGCAGAGAGAGAGAAATTCTCCTCGTTCCAAGGCCTCTCCCCAGGCTCGGTCTTGGAGGGTTTTCCTGAGGCCGTGGATCAGCCATCTACCGTACGCTTTCCACTGTCCCCGCCGGTCCACAAGGTCCTACTCAAACTCTGCAGGGACAGAGCGCCCCTGATCGGGATCGCTCCAGTGTAACCTGGGCAGCATTGGCACACCATGTTGCTACACCTGTCGATAGCAACCCTCTTGGCGCAGACCCCATGACGCGGGATCACGGCAACCTTCACCACCCGCTCTTGTAATCCCTGCACCTCACAGCAGGACTCCTGCGTGGCTAAACCGATCAGAGTTACGTTGTTCGACCTCGGTTCTACGGGATTCTCAGGGGTGGTATAAAATCGTCCATTCGGTTGAAGTATCTGGCCAAGTGGAAGCTTTTCTCATGCTGCTCCGAAACGCGCAAGGTTTCTCCCTAACTGGAATGCATAGGAGCAATCACTCGAAGAAGAAAAGACGGTTACTCACCGTTGTAACTGTTGTTCTTCGAGATGTGTTGCTCCTATCCATTCCAGACCCGCCCTCCTTCCCCACTGTTGGAGTAGCCGGCAAGAAGGAACTGAGGAGCGGACGGGCCGGCTGGGGTATATATCCTGTGCTATAGCGGCGCCACTCCAGGGGGCGCCCAGCCGGCCCGCCGGAGTTGCTAGGGTAAAAATCTTCCGAAGAGCCGTGCACGCATGGCGCGCACACCTAACTGGAATGGATAGGAGCAACACATCTCGAAGAACAACAGTTACAACGGTGAGTAACCGTCTTTTCCCCCACAGCCAGGAGCTGTGGAGTGCCCCTGCCACTTGTGGGGGCTAGGAGCCGCAGGGTACCCCTGCTGCTCACAGCTCTGGGGGCCTGTGAGCTCAAGGGTTCCCTCACGGGGGCTGGGAGCTCTGGGGATTCTCCACAGCCTGCGGCAGCCAGGAGCTCAGGGTTACCCTAGCACCCATGGCGGCCAGAACCTGTGGGGTTCCTGCCACCCGCGGCAGCTTGGAGCTCCGGGGCCCACTAGAGGTGGCAGGGCTACAGCAGCTCCCTGCCCCCACAGGCGACAGGGGACCCTGCAGCTCCCAACCACAGACTGAAGTCAGAGGTCGCTGGAAGTCACGGATTCCATCACTTAATCGTAGCCTTACCTGTGATCAGTTCACAGCCCATGTTGTCTAATGAAACCTGTTAACCATTGTGTTTCTTTACCTATTCAATCTCCAGTCTTTGGAAAGACCCATCTGAGTGTTCTTCCGCCCCCTCTCCATTTGCTTCTCCCATTCTAAGAGGTACCACTGTCTCGGTTTAGGTTTTGCCAAGACCTGGTTCTTATCATAAGGTGATGGTGCAGTAGCCCCTGCCCAGGATTGTTAGACGGGGTTGGTCTAGATCATTCCACATGTCCCCATTGCACCACCCACTCCATCAGTCCCATGTTCCAATTTTTAATTTTGCTAAAGCCACCTTCTCCCATTTCTGTGCCCACATACCAGGTGCTATGAAAGTACCTGCAGTTTGTTCTTGCCCTCCTATATTTATGCTGGGAGATGGCACTTTTTTGCAGATTTTCTATTGCGGTTCCCAGATTCTTATGCTTGAGCAAATGAAACAGGAAAATATCATGCATCTGAACTGCCTGATGCCCTGGCGTTCCAGTCCCTGACAGCTTGGGTTACTTCTTCTCATTTTGGTTCTGTTACTTGTCGCATCAATTTTGTGGCATGTTGTCTTAGCCATCTCACAGCCATGGCAATAGTTTTCAATATTCTACACTTTTTAGGCTACTGTCCCTACCATAGCCTTATGTATTCCAGTCCGCCTTTCCCCACTTTCTTTTTTAAACTCCTAGGGCCTGTCTTCACTTGTTACCCAGCAGGTCTATTCCTCATCAAACGCTGTGGGGATTTGAAGGGAAAGGTAAGCAGGTTCCCTAACTCAGAGTTTGTCATGTTAGATGGCAAGTCCTACAGTGGACAACTCACCCTGACCAAATCAGCAGTCAGGGACAGCCAGTGCTCAGTTTGTGTGTGCACTGTCCCAGCTCTGTGCAGAGAGCTAGTACAGCAGACCTCCATAATATTACCCAGAAAGACCAGACTCTGTTTGGTGGCAAAGGCCCTCGGCCAGGTTTATTTCCCTTAAGACACAGCATTAGCACCCTGGCTCTATGGTTACATGTATGCTATGAGTGCCCAGTGACATGGGCTCAGCTCAGTCAGCAGCAGGATTTTCTATTGCCCCCCCTATAATTTCTCCTTTTATACACTGATACAATCAAGTTATGTATTACAATCCCGTCATGGTTAGTTACCAACCCTACACCTTGTTCGTGCTGGTTTGAACAAGACATCTCCATCCATCATTTTAGCCTCCTCTCTTTGTCCTACTTGGGGTTAGTGTTTCTCTGTACAATCTCCTAGGATTGTGTTTATTCCATAACTATGTTGTGGTGTACCTGTACTAGCCTTCTGGAATGTGTTTACATTAATACCCTGTACCTAAAACTTCTTCGGAATGCCTGTGTTTTAGCAATGCTAGCTCTGCTTTGCCTCGTTCATTTACCAGACAGTGAACGTGTAAGCAAGCATCTGCTTTTTAAGAGAATGAATTTCGCTCATAGCTTTTTTTTGTTGACTTTGGTTTAGGCCTCACACCAGGCCCTGTGCTCCAGGCTCTCTCTCTGATACAAAGGCTAGCAGCATTGGGGGAGGGAGCCCTTAACTAAATCCATCTACCCTCATTTTTGTTCTCCATCTTCCTTTCCTTTGGCCAGAAAGCAAATGCCCTCATAGGTAGCAACTAACTGAGAAGCAGGAAATGTGGAAGGCACATTTAACCCTCTGGGATCAGGCACTTAAGGAGCGACTGAGCAGCTGTAGTGTCTTGAAGAGGGTACATAGGGAAATCCCAACTCCTTATCAATAAGGCAAAAAGATGAGATGAGAACTCAAGACTGAGGGAAGAATTAAAAAGGAAAGACAAGAAAGGGGGGGGGGGTGAGTAGCACAAAAGTATTTGGTACAAGTGTGATTGCACATTCCCCCTCCTGGCCCACTGATCACAAGGAGGGCATGTCCCTGCGGTCCTGATTACAGACATTTATCAAGACACTGAAGTAATCAAACCCTAAAGGAAATCACAGCTCTTCTGGCAGCAGTTAGGGCAACAGATGTGGGAGGTATCCTCTTCATATCACATAGGGAGTATCCAGTACAGCCACCCCAGCTGCCACCCCGCCATCTGCATGCTCAATTGCCTTGGTTCGCAAGAGGTGACCAACGTGCTTATTCACCACAATGTCCTTCCCCTGCCTGCAATGAAAGGTTAAAGTGAGCAGCTGCAAAATTTAAAGCTTTATGCAATGTGTGGCATTTCTACTGATCCTAGATCTGGAGAATTCTAGCCTGGTCCCCCTCTGCCACAGCCCTGGGCAATAGGACATGTGTAAAACACTTTGGGCTTCTCTTCTGTTGACAGGTTTGTATTACTGTAGCACCTAGGAGCTGTAGTCCTGGGCCAGAATTCCACAGTGGTAGGCAATGCACAAACAAAAAAGATAGACCCTGCCCCCAAAAGATTAGACGTGCGCCTGTTTCAGGAGGAGTAATCTACCTAAGGAACAATGTAATAATAGCACTGTCATATCCATTATCCCTGGTCACAGCCCAAGAAAGAGCTATACTGGCAAATTAAATTCAGGAAATTCATTAGACTTTGTGCCTTCAACGCATGGCAGGGAAATAAGAGGCAACCAGGCCTGCCTACCTGCCTGAGATTAGGGCAGGCTGGCTGCGAGAGGGGAAAGAAAAACATTGTTAAGTTAAAATAGTTTTAAAACTAAGAAGTTTCCTATGGCACTAGCTCCATTTTTCAATTTTAAAAGCAGTTTCTCTTGCCCCAGGTATGTTGACTACTGTTTGCATTGGGCTTGTACAAAGGCTAGTCAATTTCTCATCAATTGCACTTTAGTTCTTCCTGACTAGCATATGCCGCAGTATTTGGCTGTAAGTATTGCTGGGGAGAATGTTTGTCTTTACAGCTGTATATAATGGGTTTCTATTTTGAAATCATGGCAACATTTCTAGGGACCCTGGAGGGGTTGTTTTTGTCTTTACACAAAAAGAAGAGGAAAGTCAAAGCATCAGCTGACGTAGTATCAAAATACATAGTACAGGGAAAACTGTACTGTAAGCAGTATTGCTCAGTATCATAGTCCATTCAGTGAAAACCTCTGGCCTGGAATGTATTTGAGGCTGCTGCACAACTCAGCACCACAGGGCACACAGAGACCTTGCAATATTAATCTTTTTCTCTGTGGCCCCAGGCTCATGAAATTCCTGCAGGGCCTAAGATCCTGAAGATGACACCCTTGGAAATCAAGTTTCTAATTTTTTTTTTTTTTTTTTACTTCAGGCTGTTTATGTTCCAGTCTGCTGGCATGAATTCTAGTTGTATTCTGGTATGGTCTGGCACTAGCTGGGAGTGCAAGTGTGCCAACGGTTGGTGTCTGTGTGACATGCACAGAAAGCTACTGACAGAGGTGATGTTGGAAGACTTGTATTTCTGTTATGAACTCACGTCCACCCACTTGTCTGGCTGGTGCGGCTCCATTGTAATGCCTGCTGCTCAGAACTGTTTTAATTTACCAAAGCTGAGGGGATGGCAGAGACGGGACACGGCAATATTGCAAAGAAAGCCAACTTCTCACCTGACGTAGATGCCAAAGACCCCCAACTCAGAGACACATTCTGATATTTTCAGGGGACTGTGAGCCCTGAGCAAGTAATTCATCGATGTCTGAGGTGTGATCTTATCCATTAGGATATAGGAGGCCCTCTCAGGGCTGTCTTTAATCTTCTCCAGAAGTTGCTTGAGCTCTTCCCCATAGAGATTGTTCCCTGGTAACATACAATCATACATTTCAACAATTCCCCACAGCAGAAGCCATTAGATCCAGTTACATTAGGTGGCCCTGAAGAAACCCCAAATGGTGCAAATGTGAACACCCACCCATTAAGCAACACGGATGGATGCAATCACCAACCCCTGGAGACTGCACTGGCTCTCCATGGAATTCTAGATTCAATTCTATGAGCCTGGTTTCCACTAGTCTAGGTCCTGAGATTCCTCAGTGATCGCCCACCCCAACAACTGCAATCAGCAGCACTAGCAATAAGGGGGTCGCACAGGGGCTGGCTCATGGCTGCAGAACAGCCTGCAGGTTTGAAAGACAGGTTAAAAAGACATCTCTCCATGTTCAAGGGACAGGAAAGAGAAGGAAAACCAAAGCTGACCAGTCAACATAGGATGTTGGATGCTTGTACTACGTGGGCAAGAATAGATGGGAGAGGGCGTAAGATAAAGTAAACTTGCTGGGTGAGATTTTGTGCTATGCCTCCAAGAGATGCAACACAACTCACAGCCAACAGAAGGGGGCTAAAATGGCTTTAAGCCACTTTTGTGTCCTAATGCCACAGCTGGTAAGAGGAAAGCCGAAGTATTACATACACCAAATATGGCGTTATAAGGCACCTTGCCTGTTCCATGTATCTTACAAGCACTGCAATGAAAATACAAAACAAATATCCTAGAGAAGTGCAAAGGCCTGATCCTCCAGACAGGCTGCTGGGCTCTGTAGCTTACAAATCACATAGCAAGGAAGTTGAATACCTCCGCCTTCCCGCTGAGGCTTTAGGACATATCGTTCTGGATCAGCAATGGCCATTGCAACCACCTTAGCACCTTCTTCGTCCTAGTGGGAGACAGAAATAGCAATAACAAAATCCCTGCAATATTCCTGTCCTTGTTTCTATCTCCAAAAAGCAGCCAGTTCATTCTGTACTCCAAAATTGAGCAGAAATACCACACTCCACGAAATTCACTGGAGAGGCCAGAAAAAAAAAAAAAAAGACTTGAAGTCTTAAATTTGGCACTGTGTTTAAGAGAGGGTTTGTTAAATGCGTTTTTCACTACTCTCCTAGTGTACTGTAGTTTTTAACTGAAAGGTCACACAATCAAATGAAAGCAGGTGTGAACTAAGTAGGAGACAGAAGTGTTGACTTATGCACCACACAGATGAGACTACTTACCATATCCAGGGAATAGAGGCCAGTAAATGTCGCTCTTATCCGAGCAACCGCCTCAGCCTGGCTGGGCAGTAATCTCTCCACGACTCCTGGCTGGCTCAGCTCCTGCTGAACTTTTTTGGTCCCAGCAAGCTGGGTAGCAATGTCAGGACACTTGACTGCTTTGGACCTTTCAATCAACAACCGTGCCTCCCAGTTCTAAGAGGGAGATATAGCAAAAGTCACTTGAATTAATCTAGGTTCCCTGATCCACCACATGTATTCCACTTCCTATAGTTAAACATTCTCATGCAGCCCCAGCGGGGAGGAAAGGGGCACACGGAAGGCATGCAGACCCAAATCCGTGGGGGTCCCTTGCTACTGCTGGAAGAAGCACTAGCAAATGAGCCATAGGTCAGCCTGGATATTCTCCACTGGATTGGCACAGACAGACAGCTCAGCACTGGTGGTGATGATTAAGTTCTACGCTCTGGTGCTAGTCTGAAAGTACCTTATTGCCTAAAGCCTCTTAAATAAGGATAAAAATCCATTTCAGACCATGTACTTTTCCAACATGGTCCTAATGCAATACTCCAGGTCAGACATTATCTCTAGTCAGAGGGTTAGCCCTATTCATTACTAGTGAATGTTTCCCCTTCAGCTTTGTAAAAGCACTGAACTGCTTCTATAAAACATGACAACAATGTGCAGTAGAAAATTCTTTTGAGAAGAAATCTGTTCACACGCCCCAGATATTCTCCAACTCAGCACTATCTGAATGCCAGGCGTACACTGAAGAAGCTCAGATAATTAAGGGATTTAATTTACAGACCTGAGGGACAAATGACCCCGTTCAGAGTAACTGCACTTGGTGTTTGCTTTTTAAATAAAAGCAGTCAGTACCCACCTGTTTGTTATAGTTCTCTGGCATGTAACCTTCTCTGTAATACACCACTGCAATCTCTTGGCCTTCCCTAGAATAAAAACCATCATATCAATCCATCCTCCTCTAGCCCTCAGGCTGTAACAGGGATGGCTCTCCCCCCATGTCTCAAAGCTAACATCTGGGAAGAACAATACACATATAGACAGCTCTGCGGGTAATGATTAGCTAGTGGGACAAGCAACGGATTATGGAGCCAGCTGTGTACAGCACGCATGCAAGGCTTTTCACAGAAGAGTAGCTAGAAGCCTCTGGTTATGCATCAGAATAGCAACAATTTGAGAAATGGAGCATTCAGAACATACAATCAGACAATCTCCTTCTAGAGCAACAGTTATTCAGTTTTTTAAAAGCACCTCCTGTCCCAGTGCACAGATCATATCCCCTCCTATTTGTTGTTGCATAACATCCCTGTGGCAACTAAAAAAAACTGCTTCTATGGAGAAGTGATGGTAGGAAAGTTCTGATGTATTTTTAACTGCATTTAATACCACCAGCCTTCTACTCTTGATCACAGTAAAAGCTAATTGCACTTTGGGTGAAATCTTGGCTATGTTGAAATTAATGGCAAGCTCCCATTGAAGTCAATGGGGCCAAGATTTCATCCACTGTCTCCTTGACATCCCCTCACACCCTTGCCAGTGCTCTTCTGCTACTAGTCCCCCTTCTCAGCTCTCCTGCACATACTTCTCTGCTGGCTGCTTCCCTTCTCTAGTGAAAATTCATATATTTTAAAACCAGAAGTGACCATTATACTGACCTCCTGTGTAATTCAGGCCAAAGAACCTCACCCCGCAAACTTTGCGTCAAGCCCAAACGCCACACCAACTGCCTTGTCCTCCTCTCCCTCCACTACCCCTGGATATACGGTTTGGTTTTCTTCTCTCCAGGACAATCCTCTCCCACCAGTGGCTCTGGTTGATAGCTCTGGCTCCATCTGCTGCTCTGCAGAAGTGGTCCAGGGTAGATGCATCAAGACTGTCCTCTTTGTTTCTATGGACACCCAGATTTTTCTTTGCAATGAAGAGCCTGGATGCGACACCACCAGCTGGAAGAATGAGGCAGCACTATGTGACCTGCCTTCTCTCTGCAGAGGACTAGCTAACACTCCATAGACCACAGTTTGAGAACTACTGTCTTAAAATACTGGGAGTTGTTCTTCACAAATCACTGGAAGAGCAGTTTGCCCTAGATTTGCATTAAGTCTCAGATATGAACAACTTTGATATCCTGATAATGCAGGTGATCTTGGTATATCCACTCTCCAGTTCAGCAGCTACCACAAGACCAAGCTCTGGCTTCACCAATTCTGTACGTGATCAGTGAGTAACAGCCGGAGAAACTAGTTATTACCAGGAATGATTTAAAGGGATTCAGTCAGTAAGAAAGGAGGAATTCCTGGAGGAAGTGTACACATTGTTTGATATACCTCTGATTAAAAAGTCGGGGTGGGGAGAACATAACCATAGAAACATCAAACTGACCTGTGTCAGGACTCCAGGAGACTGAAGAGCAGAAATAGTGAGACTTTCTCCAACTAATGAACAAGTTGGAGGTTACAAAAACTGAGTACAGTAAGGAAACAGTGCTTCCTATGGTGGCACAAATAACTATGAAATAAAGTTCTCCCAGTAAACATATGTTCCCATGAGAAACGTGTCTCACTGCCGGTCAGCAGAAGAGTCTTCTTTGAGGCACCCTCTAGAACAGTGTTTCTCAATGACTGGTCTGTGGACCGGCGCCGGTCCCTAAGATCTCCCTGACACACTTTAAGAAGGCAGTAAGCCAGTCCCTGGTACCAAAAAGCTTGAGAAACACTGCTCTATAACAGCTACGCTGTTTTTGTACATACACACACACGAAACAGGCCATCCTGCTGGGTCCTCAGGGCTGTGGTTCAGAAGAGGGAATTTATGCCTCCATGTGATATTGGGTTAATTTTATATACGCAAAAAAAACCGCAGAAACATTTCTAAAACTATTTCAGTTCCGGTGAATCCAGAAATAGCAAGCTCTGGATTTCTTATTGAAGAGGATAAAAATGTAAAACCTACTAACTCTCAAAAGAGAGGGATATGCCACCAATTTGGATTGAAAGTTGCCATTTACTGAGCGTGATGTAAAAAGAATGTCTCAGACCCACCTCTGCCACTCTGGGGTCACATCTGTGCCTAATGCCTGTTTAAGAACACAGCAGAATGTTGTGGCAGGGCCTTGGCACGTACTTACATGTACAGTCTCCTGTCATTATCTAAAGATGCCTTTTCAAACACATCTTCAAACTGCCTCCGGATCACCCGGATATTCCTTTAAGAGAGGAGTGAGTCACTGAACTTGGCAAAGAGACAGATATCTGCAAGTGAAATCATGAGTGGAATTTTCCTCTAGGACTCTAAAGCCATTGGGGATGCAAAGGGTAAGGTTTGCTGGCTTCTCTTTCCTTCTTTCCAAGGTAATTTAACTCTTAACAGATTTTCCTCAGCACCCAGAGGTCTTAAATACTGGTGAGGAGGCAAGGTAAGACCGTGATGGGCAAACTTTTTGGCCCGAGGGCCGCATCTGGATGGGGAAATTAAATGCAGGGACATGAATGTAGGCCTGGGGCAGGGGGTTGGGTTGCGGGAGGGAATGCAGGGTGTGGGAGGGGGTGCAGTGTGCAGGAAGGGGCTCAGGGCAGGGGGGGTGCAAGTGCAGCAAGGGGCTCAAGGCAGGGGGTTGGGGTGCAGGGTGCAGCAAGGGATTGGGGTACGGGGTGCAGCAAGGGGTTGGGGTACGGGGTGCAGCCCGGCACCGCTTACCTGGAGCAGCTCTTGGGTGGCAGCAGCATGCACTGTGGCCAGTGCAGGCGCCCTACCTACCTGCCCTGTCCCCGCTCCGGGAAGCGGCCGGCACCACATCCCTGCAGCCCCTGGGGGGTGGGGGCACGGGGGAGAGTAGAGGGCTCTATGCATTGCCCTCGCTTGTGGGTACCTCCCCCAAAGCTCCCACTGGCCACGGTTCCCCGTTCCCGGCCAATGGGAGCTTCAGGGAGGTACCCACAGGCAAGGGCAGTGTATGGAGTCCTTTGCACCCCCCTTCCCCAGGGGGCACAGGGATGTGGTGCCAGCTGCTTCTGGGAGCGGCGCAGGGCCCATGACGCCACAGGAGAGAAAATCTCGTGGGCTAGATCCAAAGCCCACCCCTGGTCTAAGAGCATGTCTACTGTCCAAACTGAAATGCTAAGTAACCCTAACACAAGTGATTAAAAGCATATTGGAATTTTAAATGCTCAGTTTTAATAATCTAAGGTAATACTAGGAAGACATGAAAGGTTTTTTTGTTTTTTTTTTTAAATGAGTTATGTGATCTGGGTCCTTGTAAAGTGGAATTAAACAAATTATTTCATCCTAAAACGATAAACAGTTACCTGGTCCACAGCTCATTTTCTACGCAGCGTTGGTCAAAAATATTCCTTTGGGTGTCTGCAACCAGGACCATCACCACAGCCCTGAAACATACACCCCAAAAACTGCATCAGAGCCTGAAACACACCCCACATAGAACTATGGACCGCTAGCTAAAGATTTCATCTTTTACATTCACTTTGGTGGTGTGTTGCTTGCAAGGCTTTCCAACTGATGTTCTTTGCTAGTTCCTAGTCCACTTCCAAAGGGCAGTGCCAGGTGCCATGTCACTAAAAAGCAGCTCTGGGCAGGAGCACAAGGGGAAGAAGTAGGAGGATTCAAGAATGGTTACAAAAAGTCTTCTAGCAGTACAAGTCTTCCATGCCTTTTAGGGAGCACCTGTGGGCAGCTGGATACACTGAAAGCTCATGCTCCAAAACGTCTGTTAGGGCTTGGCTACACTTACAAGTTGCAGCGCTGGTGGAGGCTTTCCAGCGCTGCAATTACACCCCGTCCACACTTGCAGGGCACAACCAGCGCTGCAACTCCCTGGTTGCAGCGCTGGCTGAAAACCCGTCAGGGTTGGGGTATAAGGAGTGCAGCGCTGGTGATCCAGCGCTGCACAGCAGGTGTGGACACTCACCAGCGCTTTAATTGTCCTCCAGGGAATAAGGAGTTATCCCAGAATTCCTGTTCAGCCACTCTGCTCATCAGTTTGCACTCTACTGCTCTTGCCTCAGGTGACCCGCCCTTTAAATGCCCCGGGAATTTTAAAAATCTCCTTCCTGTTTGCTGCAGCCAGGTGTGTGTGGAGTGCAATCAGTTAATCTTTACAGGTGACCATGCCTCCACGTGGCAAACAAGCCCCAGCATGGAGCACTGGCGAATTGCAGGACCTCATTAGTGTTTGGGGGGAGGAAGCTGTGCAGTCCCAGCTGCGCTCCAGCTGTAGGAATTATGATATCTTTGAGCAGGTATCAAGGTCCATGCTGGATAGGGGCCATGATCGGGACGCACTACAATGCAGGGTGAAAGTTAAAGAGCTGCGGAGTGCCTATTACAAAGCCCGCGAGGGTAATCGCCGATCCGGAGCTGCCCCCACGAGCTGCCGTTTTTACAGGGAGATGGACGCGATACTTGGGGGTGACCCCACTGCCAATCCCAGGACCACGATGGACACTTCTGAGCCGGGTGGGGGACAGGAGGAGGAGGCGGCGGCGGCGGGGGGGGCGGAGGGAGGAAAACGCGAGTGACACCCCAGAAGACACTCCAGAGTCCCTTGAGGCATGCAGCCAGGAGCTCTTCTCAAGCCAGGAGGAAAGTACCCAATCGCAGCAGCCAGCAGTTGCAGAAGGACAAGCAGAGCAGCGGGTTACCGGTAAGCGGCTTTTATTTTCTGGGTGGAAATGTTTCTGGAGAGGAAGGGGGGTTCGGGCTGTATGCATGCCAGCCTAGATGTGGAATAGCCCATTGATGTGGTCTATCACGTCGCGGTAATCGTCTGCAGTTATCTCAGCAAAAGTTTCAGCCAGAGCGTGGGCAATATGCCTGCGCAGGTTTATAGGGAGAGCCACTGTTGTCCTTGTCCCAGTCAGGCTAACGCGTCCGCGCCACTGTGCCGCGAGGGGTGGGGGGACCATTGCTGAACACAGGCAACCCGCATAGGGTCCAGGGCGGAATCCACATTGCTGCAGAAGAGCCTCCCGCTGTTCCCTAGTGACTCGCAGCAAGGAGATATCTTCCAGGATTAACTCCTGTGAAAAATGTTGGGAGACTCTTTAGTGAAGCTAGTGATAGAGATAGGGAGATAGTGAAGATCACCCCTGCAGCTGCATCTTCACTCAAACCCTCTATCACTGAAGCTTACCCAAAGCAACCAGCACCCCTCTATCACTCAAGCCCCACTTCTCCCTCTATAAGCACCCCTCACTCACCATTTTGTGGCTTCTGCTGTGTTATGTGTGTGGTAAAAGAATGCTAAAGTGAGGACTAAGAACTCCTTCAGTGTGTGGGAATTTCAGTCTTGAGATAATGAACACAATGCTTCCCTGTTAAATGTTGTCAATTCTTTTTTTCTAAAGTGACCTTGACTGCTGGACTGACCAGATGTACCACAGCACAGAAGCTGCAGAATTTGAGAAAAAATCCCCGAAAGAGCAAGGAAGACATGCTGAGAACTGTTATTGCTCACTCTGCTAGAGAGAGTAAAAACTTGCAGGAGTGGAGAGACAAGGAAAGCAGGATCCGCAAGAGAAATGCAGTAGCCAAGAGGAAAAGCACAGAGAAGCTGCTAAGCATCCTGTCGCACCAAGCGGACTCTATTGAGTCACTCGTTGCCATGCAAGCAGAGCACTACCATGCTACTCCCCCACCACCCCCGTCCCAAAGCTTTTTGCCTTGTGCACCAATGTCAGTTCAAACCCCCCTTCCCCAGCATCCAGGTTCTTACCACCACCAGCTGCCTCCAACACCTGTACGTTCACCAACCAGCCCTGCTAACTACAACCCTTACCCTCTGCACTCAACCCCCATCACCATGCAGTTTATGCACCCTGAAGTGCAGGATTCATTGCACAGCACTCCAGACAGGACGTATGCAAACTTGTGACTGTGCAGTTCACCAACCCACACCCCTGCCCTCTTGTGTTCATGAAATGTTGTGTGTGTCTGTCTGTCTGTCAAGGAAGTTTTTTTCTTTTCAATAAAACAATTCTTGGCTTTGAAAACAGTCTTTATTATAGCAGATAGTGAAAGATACCTTAGCCCAGTAAAGAAACAGGCACTGCAAATCATTTTAGGGATAATAGAATAACAGTGTAAACAGTGCACTTCACTCCCATGCAAGGCAGCCAACATTACTGTTGGCTTTCAGCCTCAAATTCTTCCCTCAAGGCATCCCTAATCCTTGAAGCCCTGTGCTGGGCCTCTCTATTAGCCCTGCTCTCTGGCTGTGCATATTCAGCCTCCAGGACTTGAACCTCGGTGGTCCATGCCTGACTGAATGTTTCACCCTTCCCTTCACAAATATTATGGAGGGTACAGCAAGCGCATATAACCGCGGGGATGCTGCTTTCCCCCAAGTCTAGCTTCCCATACAAGGATCTCCAGCGGGCTTTTAAATGCCCAAAAGCACACTCCACAGTCATTCGGCACCGGCTCAGCCTGTAGTTGAACCGGTCCTTGCTCCTGTCAAGCTTCCCTGTATAGGGTTTCATGAGCCAAGGCAGTAACGGGTAAGCGGGGTCTCCAAGGATCACAATGGGCATTTCGACGTCCCCTACTGTGATCTTCCTGTCTGGGAAAAAAGTCCCTGCCTGCATCTTCCTGAACAGGCCACTGTTCCGAAAGATGCGTGCATCATGCACCTTTCCAGGCCAGCCTGTGTAAATGTCAATGAAACGCCCACGGTGATCCACAAGCGCCTAGAGAACCACAGAAAAATACCCCTTACGATTAACGTACTCTGATGCCAGGTGGGGGGGGGGGGGGCCGGAATAGGAATATGCATGCCATCTATCGCCCCTCCACAGTTAGGGAAACCCATTTGTGCAAAGCCATCCACAATGTCCTGCACGTTCCCCAGAGTCACGGTCTTTCTTAGCAGGATGCGATTAATTGCCTTGCAA
Source organism: Mauremys mutica (assembly GCF_020497125.1). Classification (NCBI taxonomy): domain Eukaryota; kingdom Metazoa; phylum Chordata; order Testudines; family Geoemydidae; genus Mauremys; species Mauremys mutica. Next base: position 29,472,576 of record NC_059084.1, on the reverse strand, counting down.
ACTTGCATCAACACGATTCCAACGGTCGACTTTCCCACTCCAAACTGGTTCCCGACCGACCGGTAGCTGTCTGGAGTTGCCAGCTTCCAGATTGCAATAGCCACCCGCTTTTCCACCGTCAGGGCAGCTCTCAATCTTGTGTCCTTGCGCCGCAGAGTGGGGGCGAGCTCAGCACACAGTCCCATGAAAGTGGCTTTTCTCATACGAAAGTTCTGCAGCCACTGCTCGTCATCCCAGACTTCCATGACGATGTGATCCCACCAGTCAGTGCTTGTTTCCCGAGCCCAAAAGCGGCGTTCAACAGTGCTGAGCATTTCCGTGAATGCCATAAGCACTGTAGTGTCACACGCGGCAGGCAAATCCATATCGATATCATCGTCGGACTCCTCACTGTCACTTTGGAGCTGAAGGAATAGCTCGACTGCCAAACGTGTTGTGCTGGCGACACTCATCAGCACAGTCCTCAGCAGCTCGGGCTCCATTTCCCACAGAAATCGCGATTCACACACAGAGCAGAAAGACACTCACAATGGCGCCAAACGTTGCCGGAAAGACAGAATGCTGGGATGTGAAGCGATGCACCACGGGGCGTTGGAACAGGAAGCGGAATGACCCACACACTTCCTTCCCCTTCCCACAATACTCAGCGCCAAAACGGCGCCAAAACGGGACGAGGTGCTCTGTGGGATAGCTGCCCACAATGCACCTCTCAATACAGCGCTGGAAAGTGCTGCAAGTGTGGCCACACTGCAGCGCTGGTAGCTGTCAGTGTGGCCACACTCCAGCGCTGGCCCTACACAGCTGCATGACCAGCGCTGTAACTCCCAGCGCTGCAACTTGTAAGTGTAGCCAAGCCTTAAGTCTATAAGGTGCCACAGGATTCTTTGCTGTAATTTTACAGAAAACAGTGTTTGGCCAATCCAGTAACTTTGTGCTCTGAAGAAGAGAGATCCTCCTTTCCTGGGATGGTAGGGGAATGTGAGCTCTACAGAGTTAAAAGAAGTGCTGTATGCATTAAATAGACCCCTTTTAAAAGGTGCCGTTTGAGAAATAAACGTGTACTCATCCTGACATCTTCCCACAGGCTACTCCTCCCTTACCTGGCTGAACCATAGAGTTCCCAAGCTTTCGCAATGCCCAAGGCAATCCCTTTGCATGGATTATTGTCCAGTAACTTCAAGGCTTCCTTGGACTTCCCCAAAACATTCAATATGTGCCTGTGACATAAGAGAAATCACAAAATCACATGGTAATCCCAGCTGACCTTAGGATTTGTAAAAAAAAAAAAAAAAAAAAGATGATCAGAGAGTTTGTTGATATTAAGAGGTTACGACAGGGTGTATACAGTACAAGAGAGACAGAGCATGCAGACTGATGGTTTGCTGAAACCTCCTCACTAGCTAAGCAATGAAGTATCCTGGTCTGGCCTTTGTTTCAAAGGGGTTCCCTTACCGATGCACAGCGGTGGTTCTTGAAGTAAGGCCTCCGAAGCTGGCAGCAATGGTGTTTATTTCGATTTGCTTCAGTGCTGGAGTGCCATCTGCGCCATGGTCAATCATATAATCAGAGCGATTTATTCCTAAGAATACTGACTGAATGAGAGGGAAAATAAAATGCAAAATATAGCACACTGTCATTCCTCCACACCTCTGACCAGCATAGTGAGGCCCTTCACTTACCACAGGCCACTTTGACAAGTTCACTTAAAAACCCTCCTTTTTTAGGGCTGGATCCAGCAATCTTCACTCTGGTAAAATAACCACCAGTGTCAAGTGGAGTTTTGGCAGAGTAAAGACTGTATGTTGGGTCCTTAGCCTATTTCCTACATTTATTTGGACAGACATCATCAGAAGCCCATATTTCCCTCTTCCATATACATCTCAGGGCAAGAAAAGGTAACTGATATAACTGTGTTACAAAAACGAGTCCGGTGGCACCTTAAAGACTAACAGATTTATTTGGGCATAAAAACCCACTTCTTCAGATGCACGGAGTGAACATTACAGATGCAGGCATTATTATACTGACCCATGAAGAGAAGGGAGTTACCTCACAAGTGGAGAGCCAGTGCTGACAGGGCCAATTCAATCAGGGTGAATGTAGTCCGCTCCCAATAATTGAGGAGGAGGTGTCAATTCCAGGAGGGAAAGTTGCTTTTGTAGTGAGCCAGCCACTCCCAGTTCCTATTCAAGCCCAAATTAATGGTGTTAAATTTGCAAATGAATTTTAGTTCTGCAGTTTCTCTTTGAAATCTATTTCTGAAGTTTTTTTTGTTCAAGTATGGCGACTTTTAAATCTGTTATAGAACGTCCAGGAAGACTGAAGTGTTCTCCTTCTGGCTTTTGTATGTTACCATTCCTGATGTCCAATTTGTGTCCATTTATTTTTTTACGTAGAGACTGTTTGGTTTGGCCAATGTACATGGCAGAGGGGCATTGCTGGCACATGATGGCATATATCACACTAGTAGATGTGCAGGTGAATGAGTTCCTGATGGTGCGGTTGATATGGTTGGGTCCTCTGATGGTGTTGCTAGACTAGATAGGGGGACAGAGTAGGCAACGTGGTTTGTTACAGGCAGTGATGAGCTGCTAAAATCTTAACAACCGGTTCCCTATAAAAAGTTCTGATTTAAGGGATGTGCCACAGCATGTATTTTTTGTACCAATAGGGTTACCATACGTCCGTATTTTCCTGGGAGGAATTTTTAAGAACTGAAAAGCCTGACATGTCCAGGAAAATACAGATGTATGTTAACCCTACCTAAAGTTTTTTTAAAAAGATGGGGCTGAACTAGAAATGAGCTCCTTTTCACATGTGTGGGTCCCCGCCACTCCCTTGGGGTGTGCTAGGGTGACCAGATGTCCCAATTTTATAGGGACAGTCTCAATTTTGGGGTCTTTTTCTTATATAGGCTCCTATTACCCCTCACCCCCGTCCCGATTTTTCACACTTGCTGTCTGGTCACCCTAGGGTGTGCACGTGTGGGTCCCAGCTGCTCCCTGCCCCCCCTCATTGAAACAGGTGTGCAGGGTTACTGCCCTGAGAACTGCAGGGCACCAGTGGACATGGGGCTGGCTGCAGACAGGGGCGTGGGGCAGGGCAAGCTGGAGGCAGGGAGTGTGACACGGGATGACTGCAACAGGGGCTGGCTGTGGGCAGGTGGTGAAGACAGGGGCTGGCTGCGGGCGACTGCGGGCAGGGGCTGGCTGCGGGCAGGGGCTGGCTGCGGGCAGGGAAGGCAGGGGGGGGGGCGGTACTCACACGGGGAGAGTGGCTGGGAGCAGCCCGAGCAGCAGGACGCAGCTAGGGACTCACCAGGCAGCAGCAGGAGCCCCAGGGCTAGAGGTCCAAGGAGCAGCAGCAACAGGGCCAGGAGGCAGCCCACATGGCTCCCGCAGCGCCCCCCGGCGGCCGGGAGGAGGAATTACAGGCTTCCCGGCCAGAGCCCATCAAAGCTTCCCTTGCAGGGAAGCCAGTTAACAAGCGGTTCTAAAACCGCTACTAAATTTAACAACCGGTTCATGTGAACCGGTGCGAACCGGCTCCAGCTCACCCCTGGTTACAGGGATTGGTTCCTGGGTTAGTGTTTCTGTGGTATGGTGTGTAGTTGCTGGTGAGTATTTGCTTCAGGTTGGGGGGCTGTCTGTATGCGAGGACTGGCCTGCCTCCCAAGGTCTGTGAGAGTGAGGGATTGTTTTCGAGGATAAGTTGTAGATCACTGATGATATTCTGGAGAGGTTTTAGCTGGGGGCTGTATGTGATGGCCAGTGGTGTTCTGTTGTTTTCCTTGTTGGGCCTGTCCTGTAGTAGGTGACTTCTGGGTACCCGTCTCACTCTGTCAATCTGTTTCCTCACTTCCCCAGGTGAGTATTGTAGTTTTAATAATGCTTGATAAAGATCTTGTAGATGTTTGTGTCGGTCTGAAGGATTGGAGCAAATCTGGTTGCATCTTAGAGCTTGGCTGTGGACAATGGATTGTGTGATGTGTTCTGGATGGAAGCTGGAGGCATGTAGTTAAGTATAGCGGTCAGTAGGTTTCCGGTATAGGGTGGTGTTTATGTGACTATCACTTATTTGCACTGTAGTGTCCAGGAAGTGGATCTCTTGTGTGGACTGGTCTAGGCTGAGGTTGATGGTGGGTGGAAATTGTTGAAATCCAGGTGGAATTCTTCAGGGGCCTCCTTCCCATGGGTTCATATGATGAAGATGTCATCAATGTAGTGCAAGTAGAGGAGGGGCGCTATGAGATGAAAGCTGAGGAGGGGTTGTTCTAAGTCAGCCATAAAAATGTTGGCATACTGTGGGGCCATGCGGGTACCCATAGCAGTGCCGCTGACTTGAAGGTATAAGTTGTCCCCAAATCTGAAATGGTTGTGGGTGAGGACAAAGTCACAAAGCTCAGCCACCAGGTGTGCCGTGGCCTCATCAGGGATACAGTTCTTGACAGCTTGTAGTCCATCCTCATGTGGAATATTGGTGTAAAGAGCTTTTACAGCCATGGTGGCCAGGATGGTGTTTTCAGGAAGATCACCAATGCATTGTCGTTTCCTCAGGAAGTTGGTGGTTTCTCAAAGATAGCTAGAAGTGCTGGTAGCATAGGGTCTAAGGAGAGAGTCCAAATAGCCAGATAATCCTGCTGTAAGAGTGCCAATGCCTGAGATAATCAAGCATCCAGGGTTTCCAGGTTTATGGATCTTGGGTAGCAGACAGAATACCCCTGGTCGGGGCTCTGGGGGTGTGTCCATGTAGATTTGTTCCTGTGCTATAGCAGGGAGTTTCTTGAGCAGATGGTGTAGTTTCTTTTGGTACTCCTCTGTGGGATAGGAGGACAGTGCCCTGTAGAATGTGGTGTTGAAGAGTTGCCTGGCAGCCTGCTGTTCATAATCCGACCTGTTTGTTATGACTACAGCACCTCCTTCGTCAACCCCCTTGATTACAATGAACAGGTCAGATTATGAACAGGAGGCTGCCAGGCAACTCTCCAACACCACATTCTACCCAGAAATCACCTACTACAGGACAGGCCCAACAGGGATCCAAAGCCCACCCCTGGTTGGATCCAAAGGGAGTGGGAGTGGCTGGCTCACTACAAAAGCAACTTTCCTTCTCCTGGAATCGACACCTCCTCCTCAATTATTGGGAGTGGACTATATTCACCCTGATTGAATTGGCCCTGTCAATACTGGTTCTCCACTTGTGAGGTAACTCCCTTCTCTTCATGGGTCAGTATAATAATGCCTGCATCTGTAATGTTCACTCCATGCATCTGAAGAAGTGGTTTTTTTACCCACGAAAGCTTATGCCCAAATAAATCTGTTAGTCTTTAAGGTGCCACCGGATTCCTTGTTGTTTTTGTGGATACAGACTAACACAACTATCCCTGATATATGGTATAAAAGAAACTTAACATCACAGGAAAGCCCTTAAGTGCTACTTCTGACACAGCTACACTGAACTGGAACCCACCAAAATGCTCTTTTCAGACTTTCAGAAAACAACATTACAAGTGTGTATAATCATGGTCCTCTTTCACACAAGGTTAGACAGTTTCCAGCAATACCCTCCAAGAATACTTAGCGGCATGATTGCTGAATGGTCTCATAAAATGGGACAAGTTACTCTTTATGATATCTTGGCCAGTTACACCATAATCTAGAGAGTAATCCTATATATCCTCCTCCTGACTGAACAATTCGAAACCAACCTGTGGGAGAGATCTTTCAAATAACCAAAAAAAACCCAAACTTCCATTATGAAAGAAAGGAGGGTGGCAGCTAATGGGGGGAGAGGACTTCCTGTGGAATACCTGAGCAAACCCTTCTTTCAGAACTTGCTTGTAGATTTTAAAGAGATGAGCTGTGAAATCATCCACTTTGATGGTGCTAGAGAAAAAGAAAGAGTATACCAATCAATTTACATGGTGGAAGCTACAGGATACACTCCCCAGCACAATGCACAGGGGTGTGGTCTGACCATGCTCTTGAGCATTAGTAAGAGCTGCACAAGCTAAAGCCTCACCTAGGGCATTTACAATGTACCCTTGAGCATAAGGCAAGAGTTTCAAGTGGTCAGATAACCCTTAACCCGCCACACACAGCAGTAGGGACCCTAGGAAAAAGCTTCTCTGTGAAGAAGGTTCAGAGACTCAAAGTTAAAGGTCAGAAGGGACCATCATGATCATCTAGTTGGACCTCCTGCACATCGCAAGCCACAGAACCTCATCCACCCACTCTAGTAATAGACCCCTAACCTCTGGCTGAGTTACTGAAGTCCTCAAATCATGATTTAAAGATGTCTAGTAACAGAGAATCCATCATTTACACTACTTTAAACCTGCAAGTGACCCAGACCCCATGCTGCAGAGGCTCACTCTCCCTCTGCAGCTGCCTTTGTGAATCTCTGTGAAGGAAGAGAGAAGACAAACAGAAGATAGAGAAAAGCAGCAAAGATATAGACCAAAAGTCTCCCCACTCCCATGGGGGTCTGGTATAATAATTCACAGTGCAAATTACAGGGGCCACCACCAAATTCACCTTTCGGTAGTTTACTGGCTGGACATGCTGCACATCACTGTACTCACCGCTGTATAACCCTTCTAGAAACATATAACATATAACCCATATATGTTCTACTCCAAACAACAGGATTATTTACTAGCAATAAAAAGAACGAGGAGTACTTGTGGCACCTTAGAGACTAACAAATTTTATTTGGGCATAAGCTTTCATGGGCTAAAACCCACTTCATTGGATACTTGCAGTGGAAAATACAGTCGGAAGATATATATACACAGAGAACATGAAAAAATGGGTGTTGCCTTGCCAACTATAAACACGACTCATCAATTAAGGAGGGCTATTATAAGCAGGAGAAAAAAACCTCCTCCTTTTTGCTGATACAGACTAACATGGCTACCACTCTGAAACCTGTTACTAGCAATACCGGTAAGTTGTTTACATAACACAGGCACACAGTGAGGCAAGAGAAGCCCTTCCCATACCCCATTTTCCCATATAGATCGGTCATTTTTTGGAAGGCCCACAGAGACCCCAAAACCTTAATGAAAACAGCTAAAAAAACCACTAAATTTGAAGAAGAATGTAGAGTCTAATGCACCTAACTACTTATGGACTACTGGCAACCATTTTATGAAAACTAATGTGGTGAGGAAAATGAGAGATTAGTTCTGTGATCAGTCTGGCAGACAAAGAGAGCAACCTGTAGCAGAAGTGGTGTATTTATACCCTTTGTCTGTAACCTGAAGAACTTGAGGGTCATCCATAAACTATCAGGAGAGAGACTGAGGGCCGCAACTCAAGAAGTAACAGCAAAAATGGACTAAGAGTAAGAGCAATAGAAGCTTTACATTTAAAATGTGTTTAGTTAACATATACAGTACAATAAATACCTAGCAAGAGTGCGTTCCAGGAATTCCGCGTTCTGGCTAATAGTATCCACAAGTAGGTTAAAATCTTGCTGAACAGCATAGGCTTGTTCAAAGATGGTGCTTGGTACTACAGATGGGAGCAATGTAAAGGGAGCATAATTCACCACCTGCAGATAAGGGTCCAACAATGGAAAAAGTCAGTCATTTCCCTCACACTTCCTTTCCTTAACGGACTGGGCTGAAGCCCTCTGAAAGCGTGGCCCAGACAGTCCCAATTTAAATTAAGTTAGTCCCAATTTAAAACAGACATATTCTAGACTAGATCCTTACTTCATTTGTCCTTGAACAGACTTTCCCTCACAGGTTGCATGGCCTGAACTCTAGCATGTCTAGTTTTGAGCGTTTCACTTTACAAAATTTAATAATGGAATTTGGGTTGGGAGACCTCAGGAGCAACTCCATAGTTACAATTGTGTTGAACTTTTCATTTAAAGGAGTATAATCTCAGTTTCCACTTTAATGATAGAATGTAGTCTCCAGATTTACAAGTACTGTTCAGAGAACGAATTAATTTTATAGTATATCCAGTTCTGAAATTTATCCCTGAGGGTATCATTATTTTTTACTCACTTTAGCTACTCAACTCCGGTCACTGCAAATTCCAAACTCCGTACACCTCTTCACTAGGACCACATCTCAGGCATAAGCCACTTTGGGCATAAGCCACTTTGAAAACAGCAATTTTATACAAAAGTTATTCTCCTTGTTTTTCATAACCTTTTGTGCATGCCAAGAGAAGCCAAGGCCTCTCTCAGAAGCCAATGTGTATGTCTGCTCTGCAACACTGCCTCCCTACTCCTCAGCATCAAATCCCTAGGACAGGTGTGAGCAAATTACAGCCCACAGGCCGCATCGGGCCCTCAAGCTCCTGCTGAGGAGCAGGGTCTGGGGCCTGCCCCGCTCCGGCGCTCCAGCCGAGGAGCAGGGTCGGGGGCTGCTCCACGCAGCTCCCAGAAGCAGCAGCATGGCCCCCCTCTGGCTCCAATGTGTAGGGGAAGCCAGGGGGCTCTGCTCCACATGCTGCCACCACCCCAAGCGCCGTCCCCACAGCTCCCACTGGCCGGGAAACACAGCCAAAGGGAGCTTCCAGGGTGGTGCCTGCAGATGGGGCAGCACACAGCAGAGCAGCCCAGCTGCATAGGAGCCAGAGTGGGGACATGTTGATGCTTCCAGGAGCCACTTGAGGTAAGCGCCAACCAGAGCCTGCACGCTAAGCCCCAACCCCAATTTCGTGAGCACCCATAGCCTGCCATACAATTTTTATACCCAGATGCGGCCCTCACTCCAAAAAGTTTGCCCACTTCTGCCCTAGGCGGATGCTGATCTTAGAGATACTGACTGGACAGCAGAGCCAGCATCAGAACACAAAGATACATGGCAGAGACATACTCCACAGCATCACTGTCAGTCATATCTTCTGTCTTCCTGCAGCCTGCCCATGGAGATGCCAGACAACTAGCCAGTCTTCAGCCAATACACAGTCCCTCTCTCTCTCACATGCTGCTGGTGGACCTGATTAGGTCCACCAGCAGCATCCTGGTCTGATAGACCTTGCTTATAACACAAGAGTTCCCCTCTGGCAAGTTACAGGAGGTTCACCAAAGGGAGAAGTTTCCTCTCAAGCAGAGCTGGTATCCCTGCGAAGTCCAGGCCATTTCAGGTGACACCATCCTCGTCTCCTTGTTCAGGTATGGTGGTAGCTGAAGGTTCTTCAAAAGCAGAACCTCCCACTGACAAACTTCCTGGGATTCACCAGAGATGAACTCTGCTCAGATATTGGGAGCATGTCCATCACACCAGGACTGTCCCTGGGGAGAGTGAACACACAGCATGGACATCCAGTGCTCAGCCACCATATCCAAACTTCATGTTTTCTCATGTACAAATAAAACAGATTTTATCCATATTCTCCCAGTAGAATATCTTAGTCTGACCACAGTTGGTATTATGGAATGTGGTGGAAGCTTACTCTGCTATTGTCTCAACTCTGCTTAGTCTCCTGTGGAGCTGTGCAGTTATTGCAAAATATTGCATGTTTCATGATGACTCAACAAACAAGCCACATCACCTGCAACCATCTCCTTCCCAAGACCTTGTCCTATGGGGCAGAAATCTTGCTGAGTCATTTGATCCTTTTCCAAGAATGCATTATTTCTATGTGAGAACATGGAGTAGTTAAATAAGCTGAGCTTACATTCGATGAACTGGGTTCCTCTTTGGTCCTCATCAGAACTCCTTCAAGCAATGCTGCATCCACAGCGATTGCAGCTACCTCTGGAATGAGCTGCTCATTGTGCAAAACATCTTCCCATATGGTCAGGTGGGCAGTCATTTCAAATGCTAAAGACAGAAAAAAAGTCACTCACAAGACAGGGCAAGGGACCAGAGTCCAGTGCTCTTTACTTGTACATGGCCTAATCTTTCTTGCTTAGTAGGTGACGGTGGTGGGGTGCGAAGGTGGTTGTTTCATTTTAAATTAGACCAGATGGAACTGTAGTTCTCTTCTAGCTTTAGCAAGTTACCTTCTGTACTGAATTCTGGTCTGGAAATCAGAGGTGATATACACAGGGTTGCTGAACAGGCTCTTAGCATGATATGGGCCTTACTCAGCATTCCTCACACTAACTTCCCTGGGAGATGTGTCGAAATGCCAAACAGGTCCTCAGACCAGGCACTGTAACTATATTCCTGGCGCTTTTGACCCAACTAATTGCCCTATCATCACCTATTAAACATAATAGATGCATATTTTGATGGAAAGGTATTGCCAGAAATAGAAAACTGTTTTTGTGGGGAGAAGTAGTAAAGCAGATACTCGTGTTTTCATGACCCTTAGAAAACAGATGCAGCAGAGAGGTCAAGGACTGACCCAACTCTCCTATCTGCACTATTGATTAGTACCTTGTTTGTGACCATCCAGAACATGGTTAGGACAAAGTTACTAACCACATGGCTATCCCCTTTTTACCCTGCTTATGAACAGGGCTGTAACACAAGTATCAGACATTACAAATTCGTGAGAGCCTATCATGACTGCCAAGCTACATCAGTGTAACTTGCTCTCAGCAGCCAGAACAGTCTGGGAGAGGTACGAGAATGCACCAAGAACCACGTTTTTTGCACCACAGAGGTATGGTTGAGCAAGGAAATATCATGCAGTGTTGATGCACTGAAATATGTTAGTGCTGTAACTATGTCAAATGAGTGTGACACCATTTCTAATTATGCTTAATATGGTCCTACACACTGTACAGAAGTGGTCCCTCCAGGGCAGGGTTGAGGCCTACTGATGAGGCAGCATGTATGTAGGAAACTTGCATCATCACCGCTCAGGTTGTACTCTCTCTTCAGATAAACAGACTTCCCCATGGCACAGATCGTGACTTCTTTATGTGCCTTACAAAGCATTGTTCACATTTATTACAGCACTCTATACATGTAACAGAAGTGTCAATGGAGCCTTTCAAGGCACAATGTCACCTGGAGACATGTCATGTTAGTGCTTGTCTACACTGGCACTTTACAGCACTGCAACTTTCTCACTCAGGGCTGTGAAAAAACACACCCCTGAGCGCAGCAAGTTTCAGCGCTGTAAAGCGCCAGTGTAGACAGTGCACCAGTGCTGGGAGCAATGCCTCTGTGGAGGTGGTGGGTTTTTTTTTTTTTTTTTTGGAAGAGTGCTGGGCGAGAGCTCTCCCGGAGTTCTGCCACGACTACACAAGCCACAGCGCTTTAACGTTGCCAGTGTAGACTAGCCCTTAGGACTGCACAAGGCTACAATAGCTATACAGACACCTGCTTTAGAAAGGAGTCAGTCACTTAACTGGGCAAGTTGAAACAGACGTCAGGATTTATGGTATGAGCTTCTCAGCAAGGCACATGAAGCCCAATGAAGTGCTTCCCCTTGGCCAAAGGACACCACACCCTGGACGTGTGCCATTTTGTTTATAAAGTAGTTGATAAACAATAAGCTATTTAAAATATACCAGTTAAGTTCATGACCTATTAAGCCAAGTAAGCCAGTCCTCCTGGGACAAAGGAAAAGCCCCCCAGGGCAGCTACATGGACGTAGCAGCCCAACCGGAGCCCACCTTACCCACAAAGCTCAAAGCCAGCACCAGCGCCAGGCTTCCTCAGCTCTCCCGCCCTAAGCGGGTCGCAGCCGTTCCGGCCTCCAGGCCCGCACGGCAACGCCTGGCGCTGAGCGGGGCCCGGGGAGCTCCACGGCCAAGGGAGCGTGGGACCCGCTTTCGCTCCTGCCGGCCCCCGGGCGTGGTGGGGCCACCCGCCCGGTCCGCAGCATGGCCGCGCCAGCGAGGCTCTGGGCGGGCTGTGATTACCCCGGGTCACGCTGCGCGCTCCCCCGCCTGCCAGACCCCCGAGCCCGGCCGCTGTGAGGGCCCGAGGAGCGAACGGACCGGGGGCGGGGGGGGGGCAGAGTTCGGGACGCGGCCCAGCCGTGCGGGAACCCTCACCTGGGGCGGGCACCCGGGAGCGGGGGAAGGAGAGCTGCCCCTCCCCGGAAGCGACAAGCCCCAGTACCTGGCTCGCGGCACCTGCCGGCTGCGCGTGCGAAGGGAAACACGCTGCGCTCCGCTCAACCTTTGATAGGCCACGCCTGTCTCAGCGCCCAGAACGGCCCCGAGCGCCAGCCTTCTCCCATGATTGGCAGGAGAGTGGGCCTATCACCGTGAGGTAACGAGGAGGGGCGAGCTCCCCAGTGAGGGCTGGACTCTGGAACAGCTACAGAAGGAATCAATCGTAAGCGGAATGTCCCGCCTCCCTCCCCTGCGTACTCAGCCGCTCAGTGCGCCTGCGCCGGGCTCCCAACACATCGGCCGAGTAGCAGGGCGCGGAGGCGGGGTGGCCTCGTGCGCTGATCCGCTCGCGCCAGGCTGCAGCCCCCAGCCGGTGGGCGCCGGCCTCGCTGGGGGCCTCGCCAGCCCCGCTGGGTGCTCGGGCCCTGGCGAGGCACATCGTTAAACACCCCGACCGGTGCCTGCCGAGGCAGCGTCGCCCCCAATGCCCGGCCCTATGCGAGTTGCTGGAGGGCACCTTGGGAGCAGAGCCACTCCAAGCCTGTTTACTTGTACAAAGTGAGCAATGGTGGTAGTGGTGGGAATTTTAACTCTACAGGGAAGTTACAATATATGAAGATATGCAGTACACAAACCCCTTAAAGCTTACATCAAAGAGAAAAAGATTCTCCACAAACTTTGTTGTTTGTCAAGGAAATCAAAACAATATAAAATTCCCAAAAGCCACAAATGCTGGACAGAATTCTGTGATGCTGGCAGCAAAAGCCAGGAGATATTAATTGTTTTGGCACCTATTGGATGCCTTTTCTAGTTTAGATGATGTGCCACCAATACTCTATGACAGGGCCTGCTTTCAGAAATACACAAGAAAGTCGACTTTGACACATGTCAGAGTTGTGAACCCAGGAAAGAAAACAGAAAATCTGATTAGACAGCATCATATTCACCTGCTTCCAGAGTACGCATGTCCTCCAGTAACACTAGTCTACAATTTTTGAGAAGTCTGCTTCAGAGATAAAATGTGCTATTTATTATGTATTTTGATGTGCTGAATTCAAATATGACAATTAAAACAACTGATTGGCTACTGTTTCTATGATATTTAAGTTTTTACATTTTATGTCTATGTATATTGTGTAGATAGTAGAGTTTTAATCATAAATTGTAAACCTAGGTCTTTTCATGTGTTTATGGTTGCTTTACATGATAATATTTCACCTGTCCTGTTTATGTAACACTTTAAAAATCAGCAAAAGGGTTATATAAATAAAATTTATTATGAAACAAAAGGCAAAAAACTATTACGTACATGCCAGCTCTGTCCACATATCCATTCAAGTGACACCATCATAGGACCTAATCACATCAGACACGCCATCAGGGGCTCGTACACCTGCACATCTACCAACGTGATATATGCCATCATGTGCCAGCAATGCCCCTCTGCCATGTACATTGGCCAAACCGGACAGTCTCTATGCAAAGGAATAAATGGACACAAATCTGACATCAGGAATCATAACATTCAAAAACCAGTGGGAGAACACTTCAACCTCTCTAACCACTCAGTGACAGACTTTAAGGTGGCAATTTTGCAACAAAAAAACTTCAAAAACAGACTCCAAAGAGAAACTGCTGAACTTGAATTAATATGCAAACTAGATACAATTAACTGTGGCCTAAACAGAGACTGGGAATGGTTGGGTCATTACACTAATTGAATCTATTTCCCTATGTTAAGTTCTCCTCACACCTTCTATGGACCATCTTAATTATCACTTCAAAAAGTTTTTTTTCCTCCTGCTGACGATAGCTCATCTCAATTGATTAGACTCTTCCTGTTGGTATGCATACTTCCACCTTTTCATGTTCTCTGTATGTATAAATATCTCCTGTCTGTGTGTTCCATTCTATGCATCCGAAGAAGTGAGCTGCAGCTCACGAAAGCTCATGCTAAAATAAATTTGTTAGTCTTTAAGGTGCCACAAGTACTCCTGTTCTTATTACGTACATAGTTTAGTCCTATTCAGTGTCTACTCAGCGCTTCTTGGCTTGTCTCTTGTATTAATTAAATGGAGCATCTCTTGTCACTGTCCAGCAATAGTCTGCAAGCATTGATGGGCTCCATTTGCCCTGATAGCGTTTCTCCATTGTTGCAATGTCCTGGTGAAATCGCTCGCCGTGCTCGTCGCTCACTGCTCCGCAGTTCGGTGGAAAAAAATCTAGATGAGAGTGCAAAAAATGTATCTTTAGTGACATGTTGCAACCAAGGCTTTTGTATGCCACCAACAACCTGTAGTTGTCTGCCTTGTTGTTTCCGAGAAAATTTATTGCCACTAACTGGAAGGCTTTCCATGCCGTCTTTTCCTTGCCATGCAGTGCAGGGTCAAATGCATCATCTCGAAGAAGTTCACGAATCTGAGGACCAACAAAGACACCTTCCTTTATCTTAGCTTCACTTAACCTTGGAAATTTTCCACGGAGGTACTTGAAAGCTGCTTGTGTTTTGTCAATGGCCTTGACAAAGTTCTTCATCAGACCCAGCTTGATGTGTAAGGGTGGTAACAAAATCTTCCTTGATTCAACAAGTGGTGGATGCTGAACACTTTTCCTCCCAGGCTCCAATGACTGTTGGAGTGGCCAATCTTTCTTGATGTAATGGGAATCTCTTGCACGACTATGCCATTCGCAGAGAAAACAGCAGTACTTTGTGTATCCAGTCTGCAGACCAAGCAAGAGAGCAACAACCTTCAAATCGCCACAAAGCTGCCACTGATGTTGGTCATAGTTTATGCACCTCAAAAGTTGTTTCATGTTGTCATAGGTTTCCTTCATATGGACTGCATGACCAACTGGAATTGATGGCAAAACATTGTTTTACTGCATAATGGCAGTTTTAAGACTCGTCTTCAATGAATCAATGAACAGTCTCCACTCATCTGGATCGTGAATGAAGTTGAGGGCTGCCATCACACCATCGATGTTGTTGCAGGCTACAAGATCACCTTCCATGAAGAAGAATGGGACAAGATCCTTTTGACGGTCACGGAACATGGAAACCCTAACATCACCTGCCAGGAGATTCCACTGCTGTAGTCTGGAGCCCAATAGCTCTGCCTTACTCTTGGGTAGTTCCAAATCCCTGACAAGGTCATTCAGTTCACCTTGTGTTATGAGGTGTGGTTCAGAGGAGGAGGATGTGAGAAAATGTGGGTCCTGTGACATTGATGGTTCAGGACCAGAAGTTTCATCCTCTTCTTCTTCCTCGTCTGACTCAAGTGAGAATGATTCTGGTGCATCAGGAAGCGGCAGTCCTTCTCCGTGGGGTACTGGGCGTATAGCTGATGGAATGTTTGGATAATGCACAGTCCACTTTTTCTTCTTTGACACACCTTTCCCAACTGGAGGCACCATGCAGAAGTAACAATTGCTGGTATAATCTGTTGGCTCTCTCCAAATCATTGGCACTGCAAAAGGCACAGATTTCCTTTTCCTGTTCAATCACTGGCGAAGATTTGTTGCACAAGTGTTGCAGCATATGCGTGGCGCCCACCTCTTGTCCTGATCTCCAATTTTGCAGCCAAAATAAAGGTGATAGGCTTTCTTAACCATAGTGGTTATACTGCGCTTTTGTGATGCAAAAGTCACTTCACCACAAACATAGCAGAAGTTATCTGCACTGTTCACACAAGTACAAGGCATCTCTGCTCACTTTGGCTAAACAGAAATGTGTCCCTTTGCAAAATCAAACACTGACAAATAAGAGAGCACGACACTTTATGATTTCTAGAGCTGATATAGGGCAATTTGTTCAGCAGAGTGATGTAAGCTTCGTTATGATTGCATCATCCATGACTTCTAGGAATAACATGATGCAATTCATATCAAGTATGACGCAATACCAGCTTCAGATTGCATCATTCATTGTTTTGCCTAAAAAGCAAGTACTGTCCAAACCCAGTCATAGATTTATTCATAGATCCAGTCAAAGATGTATTTTAGTCATTTCTGGTTTAAATTGAGATCCCTTCCCTTTATAACTCACTTATCCTCCGCTATTCCCAAGTCAAGGGTCATATATACTGACCCAATAGCATAACTTGAAAACTAGAGCCAATCAACAATTTTAAGCATCATTTTCGTTCTCAGTGACCCAGAATTAGTAAAGTTTGACTACATTTATTTCAGAAGCATTTTGGCTGTAGAGCAGTGTAATTGGTCCTGTTGCATTCAGGGGCGGCTCTAGAAATCAGGCTGCCCCAAGCAGCGCGGTGCGCTGCGCCGCCCTTCCCCGGTCCCGCGGCGGGTCCCCTCTTCCCGCGGCTCCGGTTGAGCTCCCGCCGGCATGCCTGCGGCAGGTCAACCGGAGCCCGGGACGAGCGGACCTGCCGCAGGCATGACTGCGGGAGCTCAACCGGAGCCGCGGGAAGAGGGGACCCGCCGCAGTCATGCCTGCGGCAGGTCCGCTCGTCCCGGGCTCCGGTGGACCTCCCGCAGGCATGCCTGCGGCAGGTCCACCGGAGCCAAATGCCGCCCCCCCCGGGAAAGGGCCGCCCCACGCGCCTGCTTGGCACGCTGGGGTCTAGAGCCGCCCCTGGTTGCATTGTTTGCTTGATAAAACACACAACACAAGAACCTTAATAAAATAGAAACACTGGAGAGAGCAACCAATCTCGGGGAGGCAGCACTTCAAAGAGGAGATGATGATATGTTGTGCAGAATACCTGTGGAAGACTTGATTGCTAAGGATGCAATTTATCACTCAACATGCCTTTCTTCCTACTTGATTAAAACGAATCTTAAAGCAAAACCATCTAGTTACACTTCAACAATACAGTCATCTTATGACACTGCATTTCAATCAATTGATTGAATAAATGTATATAAGATCATTAACCAGCAAGAAGGCTCTTCTCCTAGCCAAGCTGCTACAAAGATATAAAGCTCTACTTATCCCTCAGATGTAGAAACTGCAAGCAATTCCAACAGCAAGATTAGAAAAAAACATTCCGGTTCTGCAATTTCATTCCATGCACAGCACAAACTAGGCAAATCTACCTTTGTTCTATAAAGTGCAATAACATTAGCTGATGCTATCCAAGCTATTAGTAATCTGAAGCAGGAACTTAAGTCATCTAAATGTTTGGTCAATGTTCTTCTGGTGAGCAAGCCTGATGAACAGCTTTGTGGTTTTGTATAATGCCACTTCAATCCTTTAGTTTGAAATAGTCAAAATGAAAGCCCCAGAATATTATCAAAAGCCTGGTGATTGTAGTTCAGAGAAGTCATCTACTTTTGTGTCCCAGTTGGTGCACAAGTTTCTTTGTCCATTTGCTAATGGATAAAAATGCATATAATTCAGCCAGCAATCTTTCAGAAGACATTCAAATAAGATGCTCTCAATTGCTGAGAACATAGGGTTTAACAGTTCCAAAATTAACACACCACTGCACATAAACCTTGCTGCACAGCTACACCATGAGACTGGGGCTACACCTTCACTGATTTTATCAATTATGTTGAACTGAGGCAATTCATCACTAGTGCTTCAAAAACTGAAGTAGAAAGACTCCAGGGAGATGTGTTCATTCCGAATGGAATTATACCACTACATGCAGATGGAAATCTCATCCATGAAGGAGATAATATAATCAACATAGAGACCTTGATTGAAATAATATATTTCATTCAATGGATAGAGTGGTATTTCAAGAACAGTCTCCAGATACACCTCTACCTCGATATAACACTGTCCTCGGGAGCCAAAAAATCTTACCACGTTATAGGTGAAACTGCGTTATATTGAACTTGCTTTGATCCACCGGAGTGCGCAGCCCCGCCCCCCCAGGGCACTGCTTTACCGCGTTATATCCGAATTTGTGTTATATCGGGTTGCGTTATATCACGGTAGAGGTGTAGTCCAGCATCACAAGAAATATCACTAAAGTGTGGGGAAAAAATGTCACTCTACCCAGGCAGATTCTCTTTTGCAGTTTTCGAAAAAACAAAGAAAGTCCAGTGCCAATTCACCATGAAAAATACTTGAGAAAATCAACTGTAGTCAAAACAATCTTCCCTGCACAGAACTGTGTATATACCAAGAGAATAAAGAATGTGGCAACCCATGATGATGATGACTTGAAATGTCACCAGTGCTATTACATTTCAGTGATGTCTGTATGCATTTTTTATTAGATTTTATTTTTACCCTTTAGATCAGGGGTCGGCAGCCTTTCAGAAGTGGTGTGCCAAGTCTTCATTTATTCACTCTAATTTAAGGTTTCATGTGCCAGTAATACATTTTAACATTTTTAGAAGGTGTCTTTCTATAAACCTATAATATATAACTAAACTATTGTTGTATGTAACATAAATAAGGTTTTTAAAATGTTTAAGAAGCTTCACTTAAATTTAAATTAAAATGCAGAGCCCCCCGGATCCGTGGCCAGGACCCAGGCAGTGTTAGTGCCACTGAAAATCAGCTCGCGTGCCGCCTTCAGCATGCACACCATAGGTTGCCTACCCCTGCTTTAGATTGTTGTTGTGATGCTTTGAGGTCAAAAGAAATCCAAATTTATGTCTTGAAATAATACATAGTCATTAAACTAACAGAAACTAATGCAAATATTTCAAAGTGGTCATTTTAATGTGTTGATAGTGTCATAAGAACATAAGAACATAAGAAAGGCCGTACCGGGTCAGACCAAAGGTCCATCTAGCCCAGTATCTGTCTACCGACAGTGGCCAATGCCAGGTGCCCCTGAGGGAGTGAACCTAACAGGCAATGATCAAGTGATCTCTCTCCTGCCATCCATCTCCATCCTCTGACGAACAGAGGCTAGGGACACCATTCTTACCCATCCTGGCTAATAGCCATTTATGGACTTAGCCACCATGAATTTATCCAGTCCCCTTTTAAACATTGTTATAGTCCTAGCCTTCACAACCTCCTCAGGTAAGGAGTTCCACAAGTTGACTCTGCGCTGCGTGAAGAACTTCCTTTTATTTGTTTTAAACCTGCTGCCTATTAATTTCATTTGGTGACCCCTAGTTCTTGTATTATGGGAATAAGTAAATAACTTTTCCTTATCCACTTTCTCAACATCACTCATGATTTTATATACCTCTATCATGTCCCCCCTTAGTCTTCTCTTTTCCAAACTGAAGAGTCCTAGCCTCTTTAATCTTTCCTCATATGGGACCCTCTCTAAACCCCTAATCATTTTAGTTGCTCTTTTCTGAACCTTTTCTAGTGCTAGAATATCTTTTTTGAGGTGCGGAGACCACATCTGTACACAGTATTCGAGATGTGGGCGTACCATGGATTTATATAAGGGCAATAATATATTCTCAGTCTTATTCTCTATCCCCTTTTTAATGATTCCTAACATCCTGTTTGCTTTTTTGACCGCCTCTGCACACTGCGTGGACATCTTCAGAGAACTATCCACGATAACTCCAAGATCTTTTTCCTGACTCGTTGTAGCTAAATTAGCCCCCATCATGTTGTATGTATAGTTGGAGTTATTTTTTCCAATGTGCATTACTTTACATTTATCCACATTAAATTTCATTTGCCATTTTGTTGCCCAATCACTTAGTTTTGTGAGATCTTTTTGAAGTTCTTCACAATCTGCTTTGGTCTTAACTATCTTGAGTACTTTAGTATCATCTGCAAACTTTGCCACCTCACTGTTTACCCCTTTCTCCAGATCATTTATGAATAAATTGAATAGGATTGGTCCTAGGACTGACCCTTGGGGAACACCACTAGTTACCCCTCTCCATTCTGAGAATTTACCATTAATTCCTACCCTTTGTTCCCTGTCCTTCAACCAGCTCTCAATCCATGAAAGGACCTTTCCTTTTATCCCATGACAGCTTAATTTACGCAAGAGCCTTTGGTGAGGGACCTTGTCAAAGGCTTTCTGGAAATCTAAGTACACTATGTCCACCGGATCCCCCTTGTCCACATGTTTGTTGACCCCTTCAAAGAACTCTAATAGATTAGTAAGACACGATTTCCCTTTACAGAAACCATGTTGACTATTGCTCAACAGTTTATGTTTTTCTATGTGTCTGACAATTTTATTCTTTACTATTGTTTCAACTAATTTGCCCGGTACCGACGTTAGACTTACCGGTCTGTAATTGCCGGGATCACCCCTAGAGCCCTTTTTAAATATTGGCGTTACATTAGCTAACTTCCAGTCATTGGGTACCGAAGCTGATTTAAAGGACAGGTTACAAACCTTAGTTAATAGTTCCGCAACTTCACATTTGAGTTCTTTCAGAACTCTTGGGTGAATGCCATCTGGTCCCGGTGACTTGTTAATGTTGAGTTTATCAATTAATTCCAAAACCTCCTCTAGTGACATTTCAATCTGTGACAGTTTCTCAGATTTGTCACCTACAAAAGCCAGCTCAGGTTTGGGAATCTCCCTAACATCCTCAGCCGTGAAGACTGAAGCAAAGAATCCATTTAGTTTCTCCGCAATTACTTTATCATCTTTAAGCGCTCCTTTTGAATTTTGATCATCAAGGGGCCCCACTGGTTGTTTAGCAGGCTTCCTGCTTCTGATGTACTTAAAAAACATGTTGTTATTACCTTTGGAGTTTTTGGCTAGCCGTTCTTCAAACTCCTCTTTGGCTTTTCTTATTACACGCTTGCACTTAAGTTGGCAGTGTTTGTGCTCCTTTCTATTTGCCTCACTAGGATTTGACTTCCACTTTTTAAAGGAAGTCTTTTTATCTCTCACTGCTTCTTTTACATGGTTGTTAAGCCACGGTGGCTCTTTTTTAGTTCTTTTACTGTTTTTCTTAATTTGGGGTATACATTGAAGTTGTGCCTCTATTATGTTGTCTTTAAAAAGGGCCCACGCAACTTGCAGGGATTTCACTTTAGTCACTGTACCTTTTAACTTTTGTCTAACTAACCCCCTCATTTTTGTATAGTTCCCCCTTTTGAAATTAAAGGCCACAGTGTTGGGCAGTTGAGATGTTCTTCCCACCACAGGGATGTTGAATGCTATTGTATTATGGTCACTATTTCCAAGCGGTCCTGCTATAGTTACCTCTTGGACCAGCTCCTGCGTGCCACTCAGGATTAAATCTAGAGTCGCCTCTCCCCTTGTGGGTTCCCGTACCAGCTGCTCCATGAAGCAGTCATTTAAAGTATCGAGAAATTTTATCTCTGCATTTCGTCCCGAAGTGAAATGTTCCCAGTCAATATGGGGATAATTGAAATCCCCCACTATTATTGGGTTCTTAATTTTGATAGCCTCTCTAATTTCCCTTAGCATTTCATCATCACTATTACTGCCCTGGTCAGGTGGTCGATAATAGATCCCTACTGTTATATTTTTACTAGAGCATGAAATTTCTATCCATAGAGACTCTATGGAACCTGTGGATTCGCTTAAGATTTTTACTTCATTTGAATCTACACTTTCTTTCACATATAGTGCCACTCCTCCCCCTGCACGGCCTGTTCTGTCCTTCCGATATATTTTGTACCCCGGAATGATTGTGTCCCATTGGTTGCTCTCAGTCCACCAGGTTTCTGTGATGCCTATTATATCTATATCCTCCTTTATCACAAGGCACTCTAGTTCACCCATCTCATTATTTAGACTTCTGGCATTTGTGTACAAGCACTTTAAAAACTTGTCCCTGTTTATTAGCCTGCCTTTTTCTGATGTGCCATATTCTTTTTTATGTGACTGTTTATCATCTGATCCGGCCCTTACATTATACTTCTCATTCCTCTGCTCCTGACTATAACCTGGAGATTCTCCATCATCAGACTCTCCCCTAAGAGAAGTCTGTGTCCGATCCACACGCTCCTCTGCAGCAGTCGGCTTTCCCCCCTCTCCTAGTTTAAAAACTGCTCTACAACCTTTTTAATGTTTAGTGCCAGCAGTCTGGTTCCACTTTGGTTTAGGTGGAGCCCATCTCTCCTGTATAGGCTCCTCCCATCCCAGAAGTTTCCCCAGTTCCTAATGAACGTGAACCCCTCCTCTCTACACCATCGTCTCATCCACGCATTGAGACTCTGAAGCTCCGCCTGCCTACCTGGCTCTGCGCGTGGAACTGGGAGCATTTCTGAAAATGCCACCATAGAGGTCCTGGATTTCAGTCTCTTCCCTAGCAGCCTAAATTTGGCTTCCAGGACATCTCTCCTACCCTTCCCTATGTCATTGGTACCTACATGTACCACGACCACCGGCTCCTCCCCAGCACTACACATAAGTCTATCTAGATGCCTCGAGAGATCCGCAACCTTCGCACCAGGCAGGCAAGTCACCATACGGTTCTCCCGGTCATCACAGACCCAGCTATCTACATTTCTAATAATCGAATCTCCCATTACTAACACCTGCCTTTTCCTAGAAACTCGAGTTCCCTCCCCCGGAGAGGCAACCTCAGTGCGAGAGGCAACCCCAGCACCATCTAGAAGGAGGGTCCCAACTACGGGAAGGTTTCCCTCTGCTCCCATCGACTGCTCTACTTCCCTGGGCCCTTCTTCCTCCTCAACAGCACAGGAGCTGTCTAAGCGGAGGTGGGACAATTCTACAGTGTCCCGGAAAGCCTCATCAACATACCTCTCTGCCTCTCTCAGCTCCTCCAGTTCCGCCACCCTGGCCTCCAAAGTCCGTACATGGTCTCTGAGGGCCAGGAGCTCCTTGCACCGACTGCACACATACGCCACCCGCCCACAGGGCAGGTAATCATACATGCGACAGTCAGTGCAATAAACTGGATAGCCCCCACTCTGCTGCTGTGCTTCTGCCTGCATTGTCTCCTAGTTAGTGAAAGGGTGGTTTACGGAAGTAGTTTTGGAATGTGGTTCGGTTTATAGGTTTGGGGGGGGGGGGGGGCCCGGGGAAGGGGTTAGGGCTGGCGAGGGGCTCCCACTCCCTTCCCAACTCCCTTGCGAAACTCCCTGTTAGCAGCCCCTGGTCGCAAAGCTCCCTGGTCGCTTGTGCGCGGCTTTATAAAGCCCTGGCCTGAGTGAATGCCCCGCCCACTGATTAAGGCTCAGCCAATTACCATTATTTATCCCTGTTTTTTATGGTAAGGGCACCACTTGACAGCTCCACATCATACCTCATCTTCAAGTATACGCAATAAGCTCTAGAATTATGTATGATGAGTGTGTATGTAGAGAGGTTACATTAAGCTGACCAAATCAGCAATGTTTGTTGCTCCTTTACATCACATGAGAAAGCTGGAGTCTATTTTGCCTCAGACATCAACAGAATTAAGTTCTGCTTGCAGCATTTTAGTGGTTGGTGACGTAGGACCAGAAGTGTTCCAGGGGGAACTTGTGTCATTGGCATGAGGGGTAGATCAGTTTTTAATTTGCGGATTCAGCACTTTGGAAATGGAATCAGCGAGTCAAACCTGGAGCACTAAGATGCCTATTGTGAAGTCACTAGCCATATTCTGCATCAAATTCAGGTCTGGTGCATGTGCTCACAACTCCCAGTGAAGTCCAGTAGCAGTCAGTGAAGTTAATGGGAGGTTTACCCATTTACTCCAGGACCAAAAACCAGAAAAAGGCTCTCTTACTCCACAATAAGCATGTCCACACAAGGAGTTATTCCAGAATAGCTGGAGTGCTTTAAATTCACACCCTACCTCACTCTGGCTAGAATAATTTCCCAGGTAGACAAGTCCTGCACCTTGCTAGTCCCTAAGTGCCAGTGGGGGCGGGAAGGCACTCCGCAGGGCTTCGCACTCCCCTCCTTCACCTTCCCGGGCAGTTAAACTGCAGACACCCCCACGGAGGAGGAGGGAAGCTCAGTCTGATGCTATCAGCTCTCTCTTCTGAGTTGCTCATTCGGCCCTTTGCTAACTGCCCACCTCAGGCGGTTTGGCCCTGTCTGAGAGCTGGCGCGGTCCCTGGGCACATCGCACATGGGGATGGGGGTGCCGCTTGCGGGGAGGCCTCTTGGGCAAGGCGCTGACTTGGGAGGCTGGTACCCGTGGAGGGGCCCCGCTGGGGGATGAGCACCCAAGAGAGAGGAGAGGTCCCGGGCGGAGGGGTTGGAACCGGGGGGCGCGGTACCACTACCTGATACGGAGAGTCCCCGGGCGCTGCACGGGCAGAGTCAGTACCGGGGGGTGGGGGGCTGACGTCGGAACTCCATCACAGTGCCGTGTGACGTCACCCCGCTGCGCTATGAGGCATGCTTACGTCACGCAAATCCCCTCGGGGACCCGGAAGCGGCGGGCGCATGGGCAGCAGAGGCCATGAGCCGCAGGAGGGGCGGAGCCTGCGGGTGAGAGGGGCGGAGACCGACCCCGGGGGGCAGGCAGGGCTTGGAAGCAGCGCTCCCCTTAGGGCTGGTGGGGGTTCGGGTGCACAGGGGACAGCTCTCCCCATGGGGCTGGCAGGGTTTGGGGTACACAGGGGGCAGCTCCCCCCATGGGGCTGGCAGGGTTTGGGGTGCACAGGGGCAGCTCTCCCCATGGGGCTGGCAGGGTTTGGGGAACACAGGGGGCAGCTCTCCCCGTGGGGCTGGCAGGGTTTGGGGTGCACAGGGGGCAGCTCTTCCTATGGAGCTGGCAGGATTTGGGGGGCACAGGGGGCAGCTCTCCCAGTGGGGCTGGTGGGGTTGGGGATGCATAGGGGGCAGCTTTCCCCATGGGGCAGGAGGAGCCCTGGGTGATGTTGCCTCTCCTACATGAGATGGGCAGGGTATGGCAGGGGTGAGAGTGGGCAGCTCCTCTCCCACAGGGAAGGCAAGTACATGGGGTCAGCCTCCTTCCCATGGGCTGGGTGGAGCCAGAGAGCAACGGGAGCAGCAGCTTGCTGCCATGGTGTTCGATTGGGGTGGGGGTGCAATGCCTGAGACAAGCGGGGGTGGGGAGGACAGCATTTGTATTTTTGATTACTCTGTTCTTAACGGTTTAGTTTAGGTTGGGAGTCCCTAAGCAGTGGGGAGAGCTCCTGCGTGAAATCAAAGGAGTTATGCCAGCCCTGAATTTGGACCATTCGGTTTCCTTCTAGAAAACTGCTCCTAATTACAGGTCACGCTGGGAATCTCTCTTCTGTCCCTGCCTGCTTGTTCAAAATGCTGCAGAGGTGTAAATATCAGAGTGGGAGGAAACTGCTCCCGCTTCCTTAGGGGGCAGTGAGGAGCCTTTTATAGTTATTTGAGTTGTCACCAGTGATACAGAGCCTGTTCCTGCAAGGTGCTGACTGCCCTCGATTTCCATTGACCTCAGCAGGATTTGACCTCAGAGGGCTGGGCTAATGGTTATGTGCCCATGGCCAAATAGGGCAGCTGCAATCGCGCTTTGTTGTGTCACCAGTTCAGAACCTGCTCCTTGTTTTTCAGTAAAATTCACATAACAGACCTTACAAACCCCTTGTCCTCAAGAGTCTACCCTGATCCCTGTTGCCTAGGAACTTGCAGACATCCCCACAGTGTTGTGAGAGGGACCATGTATCTCATTTGTTCTTTTCAACTTCTCAGGTCCCGGCCCACCTCTTTCTCTGGAAGAGTGAAGTTAAGGCTATTCAAACCCCCTTTTGGCTATCGCGATAGATTCACTGAAACAGGCATCATACTCTGACATATTTCCATTTATGTGAAATTGTTGATCTGTTTATACCATATACACAAGAAAATGCATCCTAGGCAAAGCTCTCCATGGTTCCTGGGAAGTCTAAAGACCAAAGGCCAAATTCTCTGCTGATGGAGCTCCACTTTGACCACAGCTGACCTTTGTCAGTGATGGGTGCAGCTGAATGGGAGCTGAAGATTCTTCAGCTTAAACAAAGACCAACCATGTTCAGCACCACTTTAGAAAGGCTAACCTGGCTTTAGCCTCAGTTACTGAAATGGTGCTGAATGCAATTTGTTCATGGCTACGTGCACAGTTAAGCTGTGTTTCGTATCCATAAACTTGTTATAGTGTAGACAAGGCTCAAGAGGGCCCAGACATTAAGGGAATTTTCTTTCTTATCTGCAGGTTGCAAGTTCAATGCTTTCTCTCTTGGGTCGGTCATTCATGGCACTTGGCTTCCACTGACTTTGTTTCTTTTTATGCCACTGCTAACATCATTTTAACTGTGGCAGCAATGTCAGGAGCTTTAGTGCAGATGGGCCACCAGCATTTTTAACACCTGTCAGCTGGATCTACTGTAAGCAGGGTTATGTGTGATGGTGTTAATATGCCACTGGTGCTGTCTACATGAGGACTTCCAACGTTGCTACCACTGGTGGAACAGAACACATAGCACTGGAGGGATATTTTTGGAAAATTTCTCTAGTTTAGATAGGGCCTCTGTGAAACTCATTTCTGTACAAAATAATAAAAAACCCACCCTTTTTATTTCCAAGAGCTAATTCATTTCAATCTGCTTAGTTCTTAGAGGGGAAAAAGTTATAGTTAAAAAGTTGGAAGAAAATGTCAGTAGCAGAAAGAAAGAAACAGATAAATGAGCCCTCCTGAAAGTTTTCATTGCCACTCCTTGAAAGTGGGGGATGGTATCCCCTTGACAAACACAAATGACATTAAGCAGTTGAATGAGGATAGAGACAATGCTTAAAATGTGTGTGGGGGGGATAACCCACAAGGGGTTGCAGGCAGGGTGGCCTTTCGCATATTCCCAAAATGCCAGACATTCTGGTACTTCCAGTGGGCCTGTCTCCACCTTTGTGACCCCACCTTGCTGGCATAACCTTGCATGCATGGTGCATGGGAGGTCATGCCATGTTGGGGGCAGGGAGGGGGGGCATTTTGAAGAGCATGCTGCCCTGCCTCCGCATGTGTGTGTGCAAGGTCATGTTGTTTGGGGCAGAGTGGCACGCTCTCAACTATGGTGTTGCCTGTCTGATACTGGACAAAACCACATCTGGATTTGCCTCAGTATTGGATGGGGGACAGGCAGTACAAAAGCAGGACTGTCTGGTTTAAAAGTGGATGAGTGGCCTGCCTAGTTGCAGGCCAGGCAAAAAAAATACTTTTTAATTGTGCCAGGTTGCTGAGGCACACATTTTAAGCACTGGTTTACCAAAGCTGCTGCTCCCAGATTAGAATAGACCCCTCCCTTTTTTCAGAATGAATATAGATTAATTCTCTCATTTGAGTCTTATTCTTTCACTTAGCTTGAAATGGGAACTGCTGGTGCTTCACTAGATGGCAGAAGAACTAGATGACCAGATCTTTTATGTTTCCATCTCTATGTAAAACTATATAGTTATGTAGTAGCCTGTGAATCCTCTGCCAGATTTCTGCATTTCTCGCAACCTGGTGGTGATAGTGGTGTTATTTTTCTTCTTTTGCCAACAATAAAAGGACCCTGGCTCTTTAGGGCAGACATCTTGGGTTGTGTTTGTACAGCGCAGTGGGGTCCTGGTCCACTACCACTACCAAAATACAAATTAACAATCACAATAATATCACTAGGGCTCTGAAAACCTACTATAAAAAGACACAGAGCCATACTCTTTATGAAAGAGGTGCCCTGAGGGTTCCATCTCTCTTTATCTTTCCAAATAATCGTAGAAACCCTATTGAATACATTGTGAGGAGTGGATGAATTAGTCAGGAATCTTATATAATTATTTTTTAAATCTCTACAAAGGTCAGATTTTTTTTTATCAGTGGCATCGACTTCCCTGTTCCAAGGAGTTATTTTTTCAAAGCCTCTTCTTATATGTTTATATTTTAGGTGCTATGTCCAACGAGAACTCAGCGTGGTGTGATGTTGCAAATGAATCTGATTTTTATTCTTGTTCCTGGGAAGCAAGCTTTTCACACAGCCATTGTAGCTGCAAAGGTAAAATGAAAGTCAGGCTACAAAACCTTGTCTAACCTTTCAGCAGTGTTTTGGGTTGAAGAATAAATAGTGAATTATTAAAGAAATTAATATGAAATTAATTCTCTCTGGTGAGTTTGTTGCTGATACTTTATAGCAAGGATTCTCAAACTTCATTGCACCACAACCCCCTTCTGACAACAAAAATGACTGTGTGACCCCTAGAGGGGGGACCGAAGCCTGAGCCCTGCCGCCCCAGGAGAAGGGGCCAAAAACTGTGCCCCGGTGGAGGGCGGAGGGGGTCGGCAAAGCCGAAGCCCAAGGGCTTCAGCCCCAGGCAGGGGTAACCTGAGCCCCGCCACCCAGGGCTGAAGTCCTTGGGCTTTGGCCTGAGCACTGAGGCTTGGGCTTCGGTCCTGGACCCCAGCAAGTCTAATCCAGCTCTCGTGACCCCATTAAAACGGGGTCATGACCCACTTTGGGGTCCCGACCCACAGTTTGAGAACCGTTGCTTTATAGTAATATATCTTCTCATTCGTTAATAGTGTGAGTGATAATGATTCCTTGTGATATATTTTGTAAGTGTTCTATTGTAAAGAATTATTTTTAGTTGAAAATAACTTCTAAGTGTTTCCGCTCTAGATTTAACTGGCTCTGACAGTGAAAGTGATCTTCATCTTTACACTGATACAAAGGATCAGTACCATTCACTGGGAGAAGAGAGGGAAAGAAGCAAAACAACCAATGACTTGACAGAAGGTCTTCTGGTCTCAGGAAACAATCAAACCAACAGAAAAAATAACGGCAGAGACTATCTTTTACTACAAGGAAAAAAATCACAACATTCTAGGAGTAACCAAAAAGAAAAGGCACCAAAATCCATACCACCTTCTACATTTAACAGAAGTCAAACAATTGATCACCCATCTGCAAGTTGTTCAGCGCGAGTGCTTCAATCAAGGTCTGCCTTATTATCTCGAAAGGATTTATTTTCCAAAAGTGAACCCCCCCAGCTCTTCAGTACTGAGCAACCAATACAGGAGCCAGCTGTTTTCACAATTAAGAAAGCCTACATAGTTAATAAGCTACATCAAAAGCACCCGTCAGCTGATTCTCCTCCAATCTCAAAGTGCAATAAAGCTGTGCAGGCTTCTTTTGCTTGTAGAGGGGAAGACCCTGGTGAATGTATTGTTTGTGAATGTTCAAAACGATCACTGTTAAAGGAACAGAGAAACAGAAAACTGGACAAGAAGAAAGTTGCTGTGTTTCATAACACTGAAAGTATTGCCAATCAAGATTTATCTTCTGGTGAACTGGTGAATGGACATTTACATTGTCCTTTGGAAGCAGTGACTGATATACCTGTCAAACCACAGACCTCCAAGCATTGGTGTTTGCCCATTAGTTCATCAACTCTTGTTATATCTCTAGCATTGGAAGCAGCTTACTCAGTTCCATCTGTTTCATTAGCAGGAGCCGAAACAAAATATAGTAGTTCTTCAAAGGTTAGGAAAGTTAGAGGCGATGCAAGTAGACCTGTCTTAGCTTTCAAACTTAGAGAACCTGAGCTTAACCAATATTTTAACAAGTTGCGTATTTCTATAGTTCCAAATCCTGCGCACTTAGATACTGACACTCGAAAGCAAGCTATTCCGTTTACTGGGCAGGTAGGACTCCAACAAGTCTCAGATCCTGAAGCCAATCAGCCTCTGGAAACACAGACCGATTCTTCTGATTCTGACATTCCTGGAGCTCAGATAGAACAAGCATCTTCTATATTTAACCCCCCCTCTGCCAAGCAGTTCTTTGTGTCCTCTGAAGATACACAGGATACAGTTTGGCCTTCTACCTCTTACAGGGTTCAAAAATTTCCCTACAGAAAAGGGATATCCATTAAAGAACCCGTTGAAGAGCAGAAACATCAATTAAAAGTCTGCAGATCCATAAGACATCCTATTGTGTCTACCAAACCCAAAGAAGCTCAAAGAGATCTAAGATTTATAAACAAACCCTACATCTCTTCCAACCTTGACAACACAAAGACTTTGGATATTGAGCCTTTTAAGCAAAAATCTGGTCACTACAAAACTGTGAAAGAAACAGAAACAGGTAAATTGAATAACGTGCCTTTTTCAGAATCTCTTAAGTGTCACTGCGGTCCTCTGTCTAACTTGAGTGTCAACCTACATCCAAAGCGGAGATATTCTGGCACTGAGAAATCCCTAAGCATTAACAGAAAACCATCCAAAAAAGGTGGGGTAACACGTAGACTTTCTGCACAGTCTCTGCTAAGTGATAGAGACAGTACTGAGGAGACCCAGTACATCTCTCCTGCCAAAAGAAAAAAGGATTTGAAGATGCAGAGCATTCTGAACTTTTGTTTTGGGTGGCCAGGGGCACAAAAGAGGTCACCATGTAAAGGGGAGATCTTGTCCACTGCAGATGATCCAGAAACAAAAGAGGAAGGTCTTTTGAGCCCACCTTTACCAGCTGAGAGGAGAAGTCTGACTGCCCCATTTCTCCAAGATGAAAGAGAGAGTCAGAGTCTCGCAGATGGGACATTTCATCCTGAAGACAATTTGAACACCTTGGATTCTCCTTATACTGGGAATATCAGTAATTTAGTACAGCCACCAGAGCAGAGGAGTATGTTTCAGGTCAATAATAATATACCATTGGAGAAATTGGACTCTGAGTCTGCCCCAGTTCCTTCTGGAGACTCCATCCTGAAGAAGCTCATGTTTTGCAGATGTGGACAGATGCCACAACATGGACTCTTCCCTACTGGAGATATTTTCCAGTCAGTTACTAAGAAAAGCATAAGCAGCTCTGCTATTGGTATGGGACCCTGCAAACCAGAGCCAGCAAGGGAGTACTGCCATAGAGATAACACGAATGAAACATACTGGTACAGTAACCAATCTGTATTTCCAACTCATTCATCTTTGGAAAACATACGCAAGCAAGAAGCCACAAGAGGGCAGTTCACTAACACACAGTCTTACTTTGAGAACAGTGTTCCAGCAAAGACGGTGACAAATGAACTCCTAAAAGAAGGGAAGCGAATGGAAATGGGTGAAAGCGGGAATATTAGAAGCGATATGGAAGCTGCCGCCATGCAGCAAATTTGTGCACATGGTATCTATGCTGCAACACCTTCTGAGGATGGTGGGAGAGAGAAAACACTACCGGAGTATTCCATATATCACCCCAACTATTGCCCATCCTGCCAGCCTACTGCTACCCAAAAACTTGGCAGATCAAGTGACTATTATAACTGCTTCAAGTCAAAGCAGAAAGAACCTGAGAGTTACTTGAGCATACAGAGAGGGTTTACAGTTGATCCTTGCCTGGGGAATAGGAGCCAATGCAAATGTTCTCAAGAAATCCCTCTTCCCTACCTGGAACAAAGTATCATGTATGAGGAAAATAGAGCTACACTTCTAAAGAGAAATGACCCAGACCTAATTCAGGTTTGTACCAACTCAAAATAGTTATGTTAACACATGCAAACGTTCAGTGGGATTACATTAAAGATTTTGTTCAGTGCCCCCAAAAGTCATAGCATTCCCCCAATACATGCATCCTGCAGTATGTCTGAAGAACTATAGATGTTAGAAATGGAAAAGCCTTATTCTGCTCCAGCCCCAGCAGGGTAGTGTTATTCTTATAATGCATTTTCAAGTGCATTGTCCAAGCTAATTTTAAAGGTCCCAACTAGTGAGGCTTCCATCAAAACTGCATTCGCCGGTATAAAAGGTCTCATTTCTCTTGCTCGTCAGATTCAATTTATCTTTGCAGTCTGTCTCTTTGGTGTTTATATCCTTCAGATACTTGTCATGTTCCTTCCTTCATTGCTACTTAGCCTACACTCTTTGTAAGTCAATCCTTGAGACCCCAGCTCCTTCTGCTTGGTGTTCTTCAAATTCCCTGCATTGTTTCTGGGCCTGAGGTGAACTGAATGCAGTGGGAAGTGTCTGTCACCTCCTGTCTGCTGGGGCAGGTGGCTGCATCAGGTAGCACAGCTCAAAGAGTGGGCAGTTCTGGCGAGGCGGGGAAGGGGGTACAATGATTCAGCTTCCCTCCTCCCCCCGACGCGCCCTGCCCCCCTGACAGCCCCCCAGCAGCCTCCATTGCCAGGGAGCCTGTAAAGTTCCTATTGGAGACTAAAGCTCTGTGTGAACTCTGCCTTCCCGTGGGGTGAATGCCCTCTAGCATATAGTGAGCTCCCTTGGGCAGGGAGGTGCAGTTTACACTTCTGTGTGCTAGCAGGAGTGAATCCTGATTAATGCAGCCATAGCTTGCATTTCCTAGCTTTGAGCAGGGAATGTCTCTCACTGTGGGTCTGGATGGTGTCCATCCCCATCCCCATGGCATCTTGGTTGGAGTGTTTAAGCTCCACCATAACATAAATAATAATAAGTACTCTTAAACTCTCTCCCATTATGCGCATGCATTTATAATACATTCTTTGATTACATGCAGGTTCTCAAGTAATACAAGATAACACTTGTTTGTACAACCTTAGACATAACATTTATCTATCCATTTCATTAAAATTTTCCTTTGCTCTGTCACATGGTATTTCAGTAAAAGATGCAAATCTGGAAATGATTCAATTTCAGTTCAGTCAATAATTCTCAAAATGACATACTGTTAAATGCAGTGTTGTAGCCATATTGATCCCAGTATCTGAGAGAGACAAGTAGGTGAGGGAGTATCTTTTATTGGACCAACCTTGTCTCTCTCATAATGTTAAACATTTGCAGCGAAGAACGTTTGCTGCAGTGTGAAAATAATGTTTGAACTGCATTAATACAATTTCGTAACAATCTGTATTGAGAATGGAACATAACTAAAAAGTTGCCTCAAAAAGAACTTCTTCTAAAAGGAAATATTGGGAAGTGAAAACTAAATTACAAGCTGTAGGCATACTTTTGTAGAAAGCAGTTTCTGAGCTATTGCAGCGTTAACCTCGTGATTGTGTGTAAAGAAAAAATTGCTTCTTCCTCTTTTATTTGTTCAGATTTATATTTACACCACACAAAAAAGCCTGCGTGCCAAGCTCTGAACACCCTGGGCAAATCCTTAGAAATACCTTGAATAAAATAACTAGACTCCAGAAATCACCTGCAGATAACCTCAGCCCAGCAGCAACAGAAATAGAGCAAAGATTTCATCATCACTAGGGCTTCCCTCTGAGCATTTATTTCCCAACCTCACCCACCTCCATACACTGTGATAGGTGCTAAATGGAACCAACTCGTTACAGTACTTACGATGCACTTCTCATAGGGCATTTCTGAGACGAAAAAGTGAGACTCACTGAACCCATCGCAACATCTGACTGAAATGAATGTAACTGTTAGAACACTTGAACACGACTGTGGTTAACAACCTGCAATGTATGTGTCTAATATTCGGGAAAAACTTGAGAAGGGGATTGTAAATAAAGATGGGTTTGTAAAGCACATGCTCATGGGGCAGAGCTACTGTGCATTTCTTCTGTCCCCTTAATGTAGTTCTTTGAATGGAACTTATAAAGCTTACTTGAGCCTCAGATCCCATGGAAACAGTACAAATATAAATTATTATTGCATTAAATACAGTAAACTATCAACCTGATATTAAGTTTTTCTGTAGCATCTACCCCAGGAGTTAACTCCTGGAATTTCCTGATCTGAGTGCTTGATTTTGCAATCTTAACCTTGAATTAACAATACATATTTTTGCACTGAATATATGTATAATATATGAAATGTGTGTACAGAGATACCATCAATTAAACTATATTCCATTCAAAAAGCTATGTTAAAAGAATTGTGAGGCTGCAAAATGCAGCACTCAAGAAAGAATCAGGGAAAGTTAGTCTTGCATGCATACCCTTAACTCTGCCCCCTCATGCTTATGCTTCACAGCACAGACTCAGATTATCCGGTGTGCCAAGTTCTGATGTGGAGGGAAGGTGCAGTCAGCTATGGCACTCTGATTCTCAGGGCAGTTCTGGGGCTGCTTTGATCTTACCAGCTGGCAATAGTTCCCAAGAGACTGTATGCTAGCTGGGATAGCAGGAGCACAGCAAGCTTTAACCATTCCCTGACATGACTCCTAGGCTATGGCCAAATGACTTTCAGTAGAACTTTGGTACTTTTGATAATGTTACACTACATTGCCTGTCTCATCCACTGTACATGCTGCCCACTGTGTCCATTAAGGGCTCAGATGTTCTTTCAGTTTCAGTGGTGCAATTTTGCACGTAGGCCATATTTACATCATGGGAATTGCAAATTGCAAAAATTGGCCTGAAAACTAATTCGGGTAAACCCAAAATTCTTCTGGTCACTGATGTGGAACACTCTGGGTTGTGGCCTCTAGCATCTTAGTGGGCAACCACCCAGTCGATATTGCCAGTGATTTCACCTACCTCAGCTCTGTTGTCGATAACATGAGGGGCATCGAGAAAAAACATGAAGTCCTCATTGCACAAGCGAAATCAGTAATGGGGGAGTCTCGTCAAAAATGTCTTTCTCAAACCGAACACCTAGATTGGTAGAGAGATGAAGCTGAGTATATATACTGCTCAGTGGTCAGTGTTCTGCGCTAGGAGACTGAAACCTGGCCTTTCGTTGTCAAGATTGAAAAGAAGTTGGATACCATTGAGATGAAACATCTCAGCATGATCAAAACCATCAAATGGTACAAATTCAAGTCAAACAAAGAGCTCTGCTTCCTAACTAAATAGGTCCCTTTCCCTGAAATGGGCACCCAGTGCTCTCTAAGGTGGTATGATCATCTGCTCCAGTGCCTACCTACTTCCCTGGGAGAATCATCTTTGACTTTGAGCCAGTAAGAGATTTAAAACACAACGACTGGACGGCATCAAGACTCCTATCCCTTGCAGGCGTTCTACCTGTAACGTGCCAGATTTGGCTCTGGACAGAGCACCATGGAGGCTCATAATGCGTTCGGTGACTTCTACTCTGTCTAACCAAGAACTAGCCAATTACAAACAGAATTTGGGCCTAGTTCTCCATTGCCCTGTGCCTGTGGAGTCACCTACACCAGCATAAAGTGGGAGTAAAATACTTCATTCTGATCTGGGAGTACTTTACACCCACTTTGCACTGGAGTTAGTAGCTACACATGGCACAAGGCAGGATAAAAGAGAATCTGCCCTCCCCACTTCACCCCACCTCCACCCAGACTCACTACATATCCCTGCGTCATCCTCTGCACAATATCCAACTTGTGCACTGAATGAAGCCAGAGTCCTGTGGACAAACTAGCCAGGGTCATGTAATTAAAGATTTTTTTCATAACACATACGCACAAGGGGAAGAGTTAAGGTGGTGCTACGGCCACGGTGTAGATTTATATTTTCAGTGGCAATCTGATCCAAAATGCTACATTGATACTTGTGAGATACTCGTCTCTAGCACATTCCCGCATCTCACCTAGTGTTGT
The DNA here is from genome assembly GCF_020497125.1 of Mauremys mutica. NCBI lineage: Eukaryota > Metazoa > Chordata > Testudines > Geoemydidae > Mauremys > Mauremys mutica. The sequence continues at coordinate 29,437,346 of NC_059084.1, read as the reverse complement.
CTGGCTCTGTGGCTTTTATGCTGATTCTGAGGCCGGGTCTACACTACAGACCTATATCAGTATAACTGTGTCGCTCAGGGATGTGAAATCCATGCCCCGAGTGACATAGTTATACTGACCTAATCCCCCCATGTAAATAGCACTATGCCAACAGCAGAGCTTCTCCCATCAACGTAGCTACCACCTCTCAGGGAGATGGATTGACTGCGCTGACGGGAGAAGCTCTCCCATTGGCATAATAGCGTCTTCACTGAAAGTGCTACAGATGCAGCTGCACTGGTGCTGTAGTGCTGTACGTGAAGACAAGCCCTGAGTAAAAGGCAGCAGTTCTACCCACCAACTGCAACGAGGTTTCACCCAACCTCAACAACAGTGTCTTCTTCCATTTAGCAGCGTTTGGGAGCTGGACACTTATCTGCTGAAAGATTTTCCCTCCTGGCCCTTTCCCTCCCCTCTCTGTTCACTAGTGATACTCAGCAAACAAGCAAAAGGACTGTTCAAAATGTAAAGCTTAAAGTGTAATTCACTGACAAACCAGACCCGAGTATGAACAGCACAGCGATCCTCTGCCTTCCCCTGACAGGGCAGGCCCCTTGCCGAGAGTAGCGAGGCAGAGTTTTTCTATTCCCGCTAACTCTGTTTCTTTGCTTTAGGATTTTTCACAAAACCATTGTGGCTGGAAAAGACCAGAGGAACGAGCAGGCTGCCTGGGAAGGCAAAGCTCATTGTGGCCTGCCGGTGGGAGGGGCGCTGAGTGAAAACAAGAAGCAAGAGCTCAAAATGGCGGAAGTGATCATTTATGCCTAAGAACCTGGGCCTGTTAAATAGATACTCTCCAATAAAGCGCACAGCAAAGCTGATTATTCTGAGGTGAGGCAGTGAAGTGTGATGGACCGAACATGAGAGGACGAAGCCCATCGATACTGATACATGAAAAACAACGGTTCCCAGCCTCCAAATCAGATGTGCATTATTAGCCTATGTAAAATCCTATCCCACTACGGGTCCCCTCGTTCTCCCTTCCCTTTGCTATGCTCACTCATCGGGGCTTGTTTTAATTAGATTGTAAACTCCCTGGGGCAGCGACTGTGGTTGAACAGCAGCTCACACAGTGGGATGTGGGGTGCTACAGCTGTACACAGAGCAAAGGGGCTGGGAACTGCAGGGTTCTGATCTGAGCTCAGGTTCCCTGTGTGCCTCAGGAATGACGCTAGGGGCCAGGTGGTGTCTAGCCCCTGTGTGGATGTGCAGAGAGGGAAAGGCCCACCTCAGCCCCCTTTGTACTGACTGTACAAGGGCCAAGCACGATAGCACTCTCCTTCCTGTAAAGTGGGGAGGGGACAAGGCCACGGAGCATTGGCCAGCAAGGGCAGCAGGGCACCTCAGGTATCTTTCTGTGCCTCAGTTTCCTTACCCATAAAATTGAGCTAGAACCTCACTGGCCTGGGAAATAAGATGTTCCCAGCCCAGGAGAAGCTGAGCATCCAGCTTCTGCAGTGCTCGTACTGCTGCCTGAGGAGTGAGGGGCTCCTGCCTCCCAGGCTGTGGACACCAGGCTGCACCATCTGGGGAGCAAGGGGCTCTCAGCCCACGCATGGCTCAGCTGCTGCAGCACTCCCAGCTCCTGCTGGCCAGGAAGTGGCACACCATTTTTCACATCTGCATAGTCAAGTGAGCACCCATTCAGATGTAGTCCCACTCCCTGGGTAACGGCTGGTTAGCTAAGTGCCCACCTCTGACAGCAGAATGGAGGGGAAGCCCCTCAGTCAGCCCCTCACTCCCCCTAGGCACAGGGGCCCAGGCCAGTGCAGTGGCAGGGCATTTGGTATGGCAAGGAGGTCCTTGCTCAGCTCCATGGCCAGCAGGATTGGGAGTGCGCAGCGGCAGCAGGCTCAGCGCCTGGCATGGTGGGGAGCACCTTGCCAGCTCCATCACTCTCTGAGCGGGCACTGGGGAGATGTGGCTTTTGGCGACAAGACTGTTTGATTTTCGTCGAGGCCCCCAGAGTCCTTTTGGACCTGGGGGCAGGAAGAATTCAATGTTAAAGTTAGGGATGTAAAGTGTTACCCAGTAAGCATTAGTCTTACTGGTTAACCCACCTTAACCGTTAACCCCCAGGCCGGCCAGCTGGCCGGCCCCAGCAGCCCCATGCCGGCCAGCCCACCGACCCCAGCGGCCGCGCTCCAGCTGGAGTGGCCCCAGCCACGCCGACCGGAGCAGCCGCTGCCGCAGCCATGCTGGCCAGTTAACCGTTTAAATGAAATATTTTAAATCGTTCAAACAGTTAACTTTTTAAACGGTATTTACATCCCTAGTTAAAGTCACTGTTATTAACACACAAGAGTGTCCAGTCCTGTTGTAGGCACCGACTGGTATCTGGGGCATGCAGAGGGAGGCATGTTTTGAAATCTGATGATCATTTCTGTTATCTTCTGGCCTGTATGTTCCGATCATCAGGTGAAGCATCTGTTAGCCCAGGGATAGGCAACCTATGGCATGCGTGCGGAAGGCGGCACGCAAGCTGATTTTCAGTGGCACTCACACTGCCTGGGTCCTGGCCACCAGTCCGGGGGGCTCTGCATTTTAATTTAATTTTAAATGAAGCTTCTTAAACATTTTAAAAACCTTATTTACTTTACATACAACAATAGTTTAGTTATATATTATAGACTTATAGAAAGAGGTCTTCTAAAAACGTTAAAATGTATTACCGGCACGCCAAACCTTAAATTAGAGCGAATAAATGAAGACTTGGCACACCACTTCTGAAAGGTTGCCGACCCCTGTGTTAGCCTGTCAACCCCGGAGAAGCGGTAGGGTAAGCTCATTACGTGGCCATGAACTCTGCTCCCACTAGATGGCAGCGCACGATGCCAGTATTTCATTAGCAATACACTAGTCCAGGGGAACCGGCTGACTGGACTGGAAATGTGACCTGGAGACTTCATTGCTGAATTACTGGTTCAATGCTGCCCATGTCAGCAGTAACCACAGTTTGTTAAGATGAGAGGGAAGGCCCTTTCATGGACTGGTAACTGGTTAAAAGATAGGAAACAAAAGGTAGGAATAAATGGTCAGTTTTCAGAATAGAGAGAGGTAAATAGCGGTGTCCCCCAGGGGTCTGTACTGGGACCAATCCTATTCAACATATTCATAAATGATCTGGGAAAAGGGGTAAACAGTGAGGTGGCAAAATTTGCAGATGATACAAAACTACTCAGGATAATTAAGTCCCAAGCAGACTGTGAAGAGCTACAAAAGGCTCTCACAAAACTGCGTGACTTGGCAACAAAATGGCAGATTAAATTCAGTGTTGATAAATGCAAAGTAATGTACATTGGAAAACATAATCCCAACTATACATATAAAATGATGGGGTCTAAATTAGCTGTTACCACTCAAGAAAGAGATCTTGGCATCATTGTGGATAGTTCTCTGAAAACATCCATTCAATGTGCAGAGGCAGTCAAAAAAGTGAACAGAATGTTGGGAATCATTAAGAAAGGGATAGATAATAAGACAGAAAATATCATATTGCCTCTATATAAATCCATGGTACGCCCACATCTTGAATACTGCATGCAGATGTGGTCGCCCCATCTCAAAAAAAGATATATTAGAATTGGAAAAGTTCAGAAAAGGACAAACAAAACTTATTAGGGGTATGGAATGGCTTCCATATGAGGAGAGATTAATAAGACTGGGACTTTTCAGCTTGGAAAAGAGACTGGGGGGGATCTGACAGAGGTCTATAAAATCATGACTGGTGTGGAGAAAGTAAATAAGGAAGTGTTATTTACTCTTTCTAACACAAGAACTAGGGGTCACCAAATGAAATTAATAGGTAGCAGGTTTAAAACAAACAAAAGTATGTATTTCTTCACACATCACACAGTCAACCTGTGGAACTCCTTGCCAGAGGATGTTGTGAAGGCCAAGACTATAACAGGGTTCAAAATAACTAGATAAGTTCATGGAGGATAGGTCCATCAGTGGCTAATAGCCAGGATGGGCAGGGATGGTGTCCCTAGCCTCTGTTTGCCAGAAGCTGGGAATGGGCGACAGGATGGATCACTTGATGATTTCCTGTTCTGTTCATTCCCTCTGGGACACCTGGCATTGGCCACTGTCGGAAGTCAGGATACTGGGCTAAACGGACTTCTGGTCTGACCCAATATGACCGCTCTTATGTTACTAGCATGAGTGTATGGTGGGCCACTGTCCCACTGGTCTTCATGCAGCTCGGTGCAAAGTATTCAGTACCTCCAGGTCTGTGATTTAATTACAAGTGAGGCTCCTATCTAGACTTATGTTTTGGAGAGCTGGGGTCTGGGTCTGGCATCGCTGTCTCCAGCTCTTAGGTCTGGTGTGAACATGTGCTTTTTATGTCTGTCCTTGGGGACAAGCAGTGCCCATCCCCAACACACAATTCACGTGTGCATGTCCCCTGGGTGTGTGTCTGGGGACGGGGTGAGTTAGGCATCATACTGCTGTACAGGCCGATTCCCTGGCCCCAGACCCCTGTCTGAGTTGAGTACTAATCTGGGCTGCTCTGGAACTCCCTGGGCTCATAATCCTGGGCACCGTCGCCATCCATGCTGAAAATGGCTCCCGTGAGTCAGCCTGGGATAGTCCGCCTGTCCTTGTGGGGCACTCATCAGGATGTTATTTCCAGGCTGAGGCTGGAAGCAGTGGAGGTGATGATCACATGCTGATCACTGCCTCCTGCAGCCTGAAGTCAGGGCAGGCGTTTTTCATTGACCCATCCTTAGAGGCTGACATGCCACCACGCCCCAGAGCTCTCAGCAGGAGAATGCTCTCCTGCTGGCTCACGCAGCCCCTGTCATTACGTTTGTCTGTCTGGGAGCACGTGTGTCTCCCCTCACCCTATCCTCGCCTTAGTGCCCTGGTGACCTGCAAACAAAGCGGTTAGCAAGGGAAGGAAGCGCAGGTGGCAGCCGTTCCACTAGCAGGTAGACACAGGGCTTGATGGCCACAGCCTGCTGTGGTGATCATGCTGGAGCCTGAGAGATGTTTTTATTCTCTGCCAAAGCCTAGAGCAGTGATGGTGTTTCCCACGGTGGGCAGCCAGGCAAAGCCCTGCTCTCCGGCTCAGATACAGAGTCCAGTATAACTCACCAGGGGAAATCTTCTGCTAGATTTGGTTTGTATACTGTAATCCAGTAGTTCTCAACCAGGGGTACGTGCACTCCTGGGGGTACGCAGAGGTGTTCCAGGGGATACATCCACTCATCCAGATATTTGCCTAGTTTTACAACAGAACAGGCTACAGAAAAAACACCAGCGAAGTCAGTACAAACTAAAATTTCATACAGACAATGACTTGTTTATATTGTTCTATGTACTATACACTGAAATGTAAGTGCAATATTTATATATGATGTAAATGAGGAAGTGAGCGATGTTTCAGTAATAGTGCGCTGGGACATTTTTTTATTTTTAGGTCTGATTTTGTAAGCAAGTTGTTTCTAAGTGATGTGAAACTTGGGGGTACACAAGACAAATCAGACTCCAGAAAGGGGTACTGTAGTCTGGAAAGGTTGAGAGCCACTGCTGTAATCTTGTTCAGAGCAGTTTGGCTGGCTGTGCTGAAGCAAGTGCTCCTTGAGAGGGACTAAACACACTCTCCTCTCTGGCTGGTTCAGCCACGTGCTGGCATTTTTGAGGAACTTGTGGTTTACAGCTATTGGATGCATCACTTCCCCTTGGGGCTGGTGATAACTGGCTGGGGAGCAGGGCAGGGCCCAGCAGGGAAGTCAGGGATGACAAAAACACCCGAGTTGTTACCTCCTTTAGGAAAGGGAGGAGAGCCTGGCGGGGGTAGAACAACACATGGGTGTACTGGCCTTCAGTGATGTGCGCTGTATGAGCACTGGGTACTAACATAGCATCTGGCGCATGCTCTAGGCATGGGATCCTTCAACAAGCGCAGAGCAGGGAGGATCAGGGTGCTAGAAATGGAAGATGGGGCACCTTGGAGAAAGGCTAGCAGGGACTGATGGAGAGATCCAGCTGAGGGTCCAGGGCTGTGTTTTCGTCCTCACCATCATTCTGGGTCTTAGTGCAAAGGAAGGGCCAGAGGAGTCCCATCATTTTGAATGTCATCTGTGCTTTACTAGTAATGCCATGGTTGCAAGGAGGAACTTGGAGGGTGAGGCAGGAGGGCTGAGGGGAGACGCAGCAACGTGCAAAGACAGCAAGCAGAGGTGCTGCTTCTCATGAGTCCGTGAGGGCAGAGAAAGCAGCTGTCTGAGCTGAACCGTGTGAACGGTATGCTTAGTGCAGTGCACGGGCCTCTCACCACTTGGTGTGGGAAGGGGAGGTGCTGCCAGGGGTGGCTTTAAGCTCCCTTGACTGCCAGCAGCTGAGCTGGCACCTCTGCTGATCAACCAGTGTAGCCCCTGGCACAAGCGGAGGCAGCTACCACCCAGGAAGCAGCCTTGCCTGATGAAACGAGCCTCTCTGCTTTCCACCTCCTGTGATGGGGAATGACAGCATTCACCCCCATGCTCCGGCAGGGCGCTGGGCCACTCAGAGCCGGGATCTGCCACGCCCCCTCAGTGCAAGTGACCATTCCCCTGAGAGGAGCGCTGCAGAGCAAGGGCCACAGACCTCCTTCCACTTCCCCACGTGGACCCGGCCTCCCCCATCATGTTTGCTTCTTTCTCTGTAACCAATGCGCCCTGCAGCCTCAGTCCAGCATCCTGCCTGCTGCTGGCTTCCTGATGGGCCTTGTCGGCCAGCATGGATGCTGTGCAGTGCAGCGAGGGGTTCCACATGTCTCAGCCTGCCCTCTCTCATGCTGAGCGTGGAGTCCGGCTGTGAGGCCCTCTCGGTATCTTTGTTCTTGACTTTCAGTGGGCTTGTAACTCATCCTGTACTAGTGCTGGGGGAGGCAGGGGAGGTTGAGCAGGGGAAGCAGCCAAGTGCTGTCACTCCAGCCAGACGTGTCCGTTCCAGCGGGCAGGTAAGACCCACACCGGAGTCCATAGAGGCAGTTCCAGTGGCTCTCTCCAGGGGCTGCAGAAATGCTGCTCAAAGCTAGGCAATGATAAATCTGAGTACAAGGTCAGCTGTCGGCAACACCAAGCCTTTCCTCCCCAAGTGGGGGCCTTTCCACCTGCCCTCGGAGCCCGGAGCCTAGCTGGCTGGTTGGAAGACAGTTCACTAAAGGGGGATATTGGCCCCAAGCAGCTCCTCTCTGTGGAGAAAGCACCTAATCTGTGTAATCTCCATGGAGGCTGGCTAGACGGAGAGGCTCTATATAGTTATGGCTCTATCCTCACTACAGTGATATGGTGACCCCGGCCATGTCAAAGGCCCCAGGAGTGAGCAGAGCAGACAGAGATCCCACGTGGTATAGAAAGCTAACAAGCAGCTTGACCCCCCCAGGTTTGGTGCCCAGCATTGCCTGGCATGTTTCCCTGAGTTTGGGCAGGGACAGGCCTTGCATACAGCAGGGGACACTTGCTGGAGTGGACAGAACCGTCCAGCTTGCTTAGGTGTTTTCTTAAATAAGAAACTAAAGCCCCCAATGCTCTCTGATTGGGAGCCCTCGTCCAGGGTGAAGAGAATCCTGGCCAGACACACCAAGCCTACAGCAATGGCACGTCCTTTTTAATCCAATAATAGTGGGGGATTTCAATTATCCCCATATTGACTGGGAACATTTCACTTCAGGACGAAATGCAGAGATAACATTTCTCGATACTTTAAATGACTGCTTCATGGAGCAGCTGGTACGGGAACCCACAAGGGGAGAGGCAACTCTAGATTTAATCCTGAGTGGAGCGCAGGAGCTGGTCCAAGAGGTAACTATAGCAGGACCGCTTGGAAATAGTGACCATAATACAATAGCATTCAACATCCCTGTGGTGGGAAGAACACCTCAACTGCCCAACACTGTGGCATTTAATTTCAAAAGGGGGAACTATAGAAAAATGAGGGGGTTAGTTAGACAAAAGTTAAAAGGTACAGGGACTAAAGTGAAATCCCTGCAAGTTGCATGGGCCCTTTTTAAAGACACCATAATAGAGGCCCAACTTCAATGTATACCCCAAATTAAGAAAAACAGTAAAAGAACTAAAAAAGAGCGACTTGGCTTAACAACCATGTAAAAGAAGCAGTGAGAGATAAAAAGACTTCCTTTAAAAAGTGGAAGTCAAATCCTAGTGAGGCAAATAGAAAGGAGCACAAACACTGCCAACTTAAGTGCAAGAGTGTAATAAGAAAAGCCAAAGAGGAGTTTGAAGAACGGCTAGCCAAAAACTCCAAAGGTAATAACAAAATGTTTTTTAAGTACATCAGAAGCAGGAAGCCTGCTAAACAACCAGTGGGGCCCCTTGACGATCGAAATACAAAAGGAGCGCTTAAAGACGATAAAGTCATTGCGGAGAAACTAAATGGATTCTTTGCTTCAGTCTTCACGGCTGAGGATGTTAGGGAGATTCCCAAACCTGAGCTGGCTTTTGTAGGTGACAAAACTGAGAAACTGTCACAGATTGAAGTGTCACTAGAGGAGGTTTTGGAATTAATTGATAAACTCAACATTAACAAGTCACCGGGACCAGATGGCATTCACCCAAGAGTTCTGAAAGAACTCAAATGTGAAGTTGCGGAACTATTAACTAAGGTTTGTAACCTGTCCTTTAAATCGGCTTCGGTACCCAATGACTGGAAGTTAGCTAATGTAACGCCAATATTTAAAAAGGGCTCTGGGGTGATCCTGGCAATTACAGACCAGTAAGTCTAACGTCGGTACCGGGCAAATTAGTCAAAACAATAGTTAAGAATAAAATTGTCACACACATAGAAAAACATAAACTGTTGAGCAATAGTCAACATGGTTTCTGTAAAGGGAAATCATGTCTTACTAATCTATTAGAGTTCTTTGAAGGGGTCAACAAACATGTGGACAAGGGGGATCCGGTGGACATAGTGTACTTAGATTTCCAGAAAGCCTTTGACAAGGTCCCTCACCAAAGGCTCTTACGTAAATTAAGCTGTCATGGGATAAAAGGGAAGGTCCTTTCATGGATTGAGAATTGGTTAAAGGACAGGGAACAAAGGGTAGGAATTAATAGTAAATTCTCAGAATGGAGAGGGGTAACTAGTGGTGTTCCCCAAGGGTCAGTCCTAGGACCAATCCTATTCAATTTATTCATAAATGATCTGGAGAAAGGGATAAACAGTGAGGTGGCAAAGTTTGCAGATGATATTAAAGTACTCAAGATAGTTAAGACCAAAGCAGATTGTGAAGAACTTCAAAAAGATCTCACAAAACTAAGTGATTGGGCAACAAAATGGCAAATGAAATTTAATGTGGATAAATGTAAAGTAATGCACATTGGAAAAAATAACCCCAACTATACATACAACATGATGGGGGCTAATTTAGCTACAACGAGTCAGGAAAATATCTTGGAGTCATCGTGGATAGTTCTCTGAAGATGTCCACGCAGTGTGCAGAGGCGGTCAAAAAAGCAAACAGGATGTTAGGAATCATTAAAAAGGGGATAGAGAATAAGACTGAGAATATATTATTGCCCTTATATAAATCCATGGTACGCCCACATCTCGAATACTGTGTACAGATGTGGTCTCCTCACCTCAAAAAAGATATTCTAGCACTAGAAAAGGTTCAGAAAAGGGCAACTAAAATGATTAGTGGTTTGGAGAGGGTCCCATACGAGGAAAGATTAAAGAGGCTAGGACTCTTCAGCTTGGAAAAGAGAAGACTAAGGGGGGACATGACAGAGGTATATAAAATCATGAGTGATGTTGAGAAAGTGGATAAGGAAAAGTTATTTACTTATTCCCATAATACAAGAACTAGGGGTCACCAAATGAAATTAATAGGAAGCAGGTTTAAAACAAATAAAAGGAAGTTCTTCACGCAGCGCACAGTCAACTTGTGGAACTCCTTACCTGAGGAGGTTGTGAAGGCTAGGACTATAACAATGTTTAAAAGGGGACTGGATAAAGTCATGGTGGCTAAGTCCTTAAATGGCTATTAGCTAGGATGGGTAAGAATGGTGTCCCTAGCCTCTGTTAGTCAGAGGATGGAGATGGATGGCAGGAGAGAGATCACTTGATCATTGCCTGTTAGGTTCACTCCCTCAGGGGCACCTGGCATTGGCCACTGTCGGTAGACAGATACTGGGCTAGATGGACCTTTGGTCTGACCTGGTACGGCCATTCTTATATTCTTATGTCCTTGCCCTGGCTTTGCAACTCTGGTGCTGTGTCCCGGGAAGTGGAGGGACTTATAAACCCAGGCACAGTCCCTGCCCTTGTACTCCTCATGGAAAGCAGCGAGGATCCAATCCACCCTTGATGTGTGGGGGGAGGAGAGCAGCAGTGGTTAGGTCTCCCGCTGTCTCTCTGCCCTCCAGTCTCCACGCAGGGGTCCGGGCCCCTTCCAGATGGCCAAAGCTGACAAAGGATCAAAAACCTCCACGGTGTGGAAGATCCCAACCACTGCACAGAGGTCACTAGTAGGGAGCAGCATGAGGTGCAGGGCTGCTCTGGGGGCCTAGCCGGTCTCTTGGAGGCAGGTCAGTGTGTGGCCCCAGGGAGGATTTTAGTGGGCACCGTCATGTGATACAAATGATTCTTTGTACCCACCAATCCTGGGCAACCAATACCCATCACGTTCAGACAAACATTTCCAATGCAGGAGGCTGCTCTTGGGCAAAGGTCATTGTAACAACAGGGCAATTCCCTGCAGGACTCTTGACAAACCTGACTGACTGACGTGTAAGGATGTCTGGACCCACTGTATTAAATGCAAAGTTCACATACTATTGTGGGATTGGCTGTAACTTCCCTAGAGAGGACTTGGCCACTGTAAACCCAGGGAATGTGTGAGCTTCAAAGAACTATTTTAAATTATGTGCCAGACAAGAGGGAACTTTTGGGATAAATAAAGTTAGGTAAGTTTCCTAGGAAATAGCTGGGGAAGGTGAATGCATAACTCCACCCTCGGACCCTTTGGGAGTTGCGCCCTGAGGAGAGAGCCATTGTCTGCTGATTGCCTGTTCCTGGAACCTGTCCATGAGGACAAGATGAAAGGCTCAAGCAATGTAGAGGGGAAAAATGAACTGTTCCTGATTGTTCTTGTTCTGAGCTAAAGCTGTGATTGACTAGTAACCACCAACAACCATCTGTGTGTAATAGTAATAATTGGAGATATACTAATCTCTTAGATCTGGAAGGGACCTTGAAAGGTCATTAAGTCCAGCCCCCTGCCTACACTAGCAGGACCAATTTTTTTTTTTTTGCCCCAGATCTCTAAGTGGCCCCCTCAAGGATTGACCTCACAACCCTGGGTTTAAGCAGGCCAATGCTCAAACCACTGAGCTATTCCTTCCCCTATCTAAATAATAATTGGAGATATACCAATCTCCTAGAACTGGAAGGGACCTCGAAAGGTCATTGAGTGGGGTGTGCAGGACTGATCACCAGCCAGAACCCAAAGTTGCAGATGGGGGGTGACCGCTGGAAAGCTTTCTAGCATGCATGTAGGTTCTTGTATTGTTTTAATGTGGTTTCTCTGTGATGCTGTCACCTTAAGAATAACTCTGCTAGCTTAGGAAGGCCTATGTGATGACTTGTAACTGGGCAGTTTCTCTGTTCACAGCCTCTGAAGAGTGAGCAAAGTGCAGATGCTGGCTTTTAAGCCATCTGGCTTGCTGAGGATATCACAGTGCAGGCAGGGAACTGCGCAGCCTGGGACCATCCCGCTCAGGAGGGAGAGAGACGTGGCTCTCCACCCAGGAGAGGTGACAGCTGTGAGCCGGGAACCTAGAAGTGGGGGCCCTTGTGTACCACAGAGGGGGAATATAGGTACAGTTGTCTGAGCTGTGACTGGTGTGACGCTTCCCGGGGTACCCAGGGCTGAGAGGCACCTCGCTACCTCCCACCCTAGCATGAGGAAGTCTTGTCTGTGCCTGCCAGGGGTCAACTCCCCAACTCCATCAGCCACAGCAACACAAGGGCTGCCCCCAAGACCCTGCAGGTCTCGCTGTCACTCTGTGGGTCAGTAACTGGCACACCCCAACCCTCAACCCCTCCAAACTTCTCCCTGCAGTGCCCAGCTCCTAGGTCACTGGACACACAGCATTCACAGATTCGCTGCTTCCAAAGAAGCAGATCCACCCCAGCTTGCCAGTTCCACCTCAGGTCACCGCTCCACTTAACTCACAGCACTGAGATACGTTTATAGTCAGACAAAATAGAAGTGTGTTCAACAAAGGCCAGAGATTCAAGTGAGAGCAAGTTGAAATATTGGAAACGAATGGCTACATATGAAATAAAGCCATACCAGGCATTCTAGAGCCTAGACTTGATTAACAAGATACTCTCATGTCTTCTAGAGTATTGCTCACCTAAAGTCTTTGCAGTGCTTTTGAGCCAGGCTGGCTGTGACCCACCTTTCATGAGACAAGCCCACTGTCAGTTTGCCTCCTGGGTAAGGAATCAGTGTATCTCTGTACTTCAAGATATACCGGACCAATCCTTTGCCTTTATTCAGACACAGGCCATCCCCATGCTGCTTGTTTAGTTCTGTAACTTTCCTCGCTTGTAGATTAAGCAGTCTCTCAGTGTGCAAACAGGCACACAGTGTGAGGCAGACAGTATCCAATACACAAGTGGCCAGCCAAGAAGATAGGTGTCTGTTACTGCCTACCCAAAAGTACAGCTCCGAGGTGTGTCACCTCCTGGTGACCTGCCTTGACTCCAAGGCTTTAAGAACATAATTTTCAGTGTAGATCCATAACTCCTGCAGTATGATCAAAACAGACATCCCACAGTGATGATGCCAAGCGGGGGACACTGGCTCTCGGTAGAGACCTCATATGCCATCCTTCGGTGAACTGTTATGCATCTACCCAACCTAAGCGATCCCTGTAAAACCCTATGCTCCACCTGTGCCCTGTGCCACTCCATTCCATCTCCTCCATCACTCTCCTTGACCCGGATATCCCATTTCCCTCCACTCCACACTTCTGTGATCCCCCTCTGCAGTAGCCCTCCCCCAGAGTCGCCTCTCCTCTCACACTGACTATGGTCACTGCCTTCCTATGGCCTCCCCTAATCCCAGCTCACCAGGCTCCATGGCGTGCAGAATGCTGCTCCCCCTCTGCACACGGGCTGGTCTGAAAGCGGGACCCTTCCCCTCACTGCTATACTCAGACAGCCCCTTGGTTCCCCATTCATTTTGTGCCCTCCACGTGCACCAGGACCAGACAGGAAAGGTCCTTTATCCTGTAACCATTCTCCTGAGCCGCTCAGGTCACCTCTTATCTTTGCTTTTACCATTCCACTAATGAGCCTTTATCTAAGAGACTCGTGTGGGCTGCACCAGCGCTGAGGCTGAATGAAACTGCTAGTGACTTACCAGTCACATTTCTCAATGGCGCAATATGACCTGCACACTTCTCCCAGCAGGGAGGAGTTGGACACCACTTGGCTGGTGTCTAAAGCAACTCCAACAACCTGAGCCAGTGCACAGCAAAGCCACCATAGGAGCCTGGCTTAGGGAGGGTTTACTCCTGCGAGGAGCTGTGACTTTCTTTTATTTACACAGTTATGCTGCATATTACTCCACAAGGGCAGAGAAGTGGCTGAAGCTAAAATTCCTGTGTGCATGGTGCTGAGCAGCCTTTACTCCCACTGGTATCAATGGGAATGAAGGACACTGAGCACCTGGCAGGATTGGGCCCCCAGGCTCATAAAGTGGGATTTCCAAAGCATTTGTCATTGGCCTGTGAGGTCAGCAAGTCTGTTACCAGTAGCTGGGTTTTGAGTAACAGTTATAGTAGGCAGGACACAGCCCATGGGTTACCAGCAGTGCTGGATGCCAGATGCCCACCCATCTAACCGGGTAACCATTAACTGAGCCCTGGGTCCCCTTCTCTGCACCCTGTGGCTCCCGTGTTCAGTTGTACAGCCTGGCCCAGCGGTAGGCTTGGAGGGAAGGAGTCAATCTCTATTTGAAGGGGGGTTGATAATGCTGATCTTGTTTCCCTTCTTTCCCCTGAAGTTTGCTCCAGCAGGAGCTCTAAAACCCAGCCACACTCACCACGGATTGGTTCCAGCCCAGCATCCAAAGGCCGCTGCAGGCGAGATTCCAAATGGAGTTAGAAATAAAATCATCCCACAATCAGCTTTGTGATGGCCAGCTGGAATGGGCAGCACACAGGGCCCTGCTGCCTGCCAGGGCAGATGTCCCATGTGCTAACGAGTCAACTTCAACCCCCTCTCCTGCTGAAAACGCTTTCCCTGCTCTGGTTACAAGTGATCCCTAGATCCTCGTAACATGATTACAGGCACAGCCCACACTCTTTCTTCCCCTTTGCTTCCTCTGCCCTCTGGGATCAGTTCATGGTTCCCCTTGTGCCAGCAGCGCCCTGCGCTTCTAGCCGGCTCTGCACCCACTGACTCCCTGCATGAGCCCTTGCACGGCGGCATTGCTGGGTAAGGCAGGGGCGTTCTGACAGGGGGTGGGGGGTGGCCACTGTGGTGCTAGGCCTTTCTGGCCAGGGTGGAAAAAATCCCCCCAGCCTTCTCCCTCCCCTGGTGGCCGAGCAAAAAGAAAAAGAAAAATCCCAAACCAACAACCAAAAAGCCAGCTGGCCAGTCAGCAGTATGGCACCCCTGGGAGTTTGCATCCAGGGCAACCATCCTGTTCCCTCCAAGGCCCTACCCCTGCTCACTCCTCTTCCCCGCCCTCCGTCACTCACTACCCCCTCTCCCGTGACTCACCTGCTACCTGCAGAGCCGGGCTGGGAGGAGCTGACATGGAGCCTGCCCAATCAGGGCCCAGCAAGGTGAGTCGATCCGCATAGTGATGGGCCAGGGCCGAGGCAATTGGGGCACGGTGGGGGTCGGTCCTTGTAGTGAGGGGCTGGGGCAATCGGGGCACAGCATGGGCACCTACTCTTGGAACTGGTCCGGAAGCCAGGCACTGCTCTCTGTCAAGCATCAGCCGCTCAGCAGAGAGAAGCTCCATCCTGCGACTCCAGCCGCAGCTGCTCAGTGGTGGAAGCCGGTTACTTTAGTCTCCGGTCAGTTGTGCTGACTGGACGCTACCAGGCTCCCTTTTTGACTGGACGTTCTGGTTGAAAACCGGACACCTGGTAACCCTAGGTGCACAGTCAGTCTCCCTGTCCCCCTGTAGAATCAGCCAGGGCCTGAGGCTCCTCATGTGCATACACGTGAGGGGGCTGGGCTCAGTCAGTCCCTTCTGCTGTGAACAGTCAATGTGCACACAGCAACAGAGGCCACCCAATGAGCTTTAACAGACAGGAACACGCGGCCGGGAAAGCACAAATTGTCAGGAGGCTCTGGGGAGGGTGGAGCACCTGAAACAACTCAGCTCATAGTTGGACATTGCCTAGATTTCACACCCCTCTGCCCCCCACAGGCTGTGGCACAGCCCGATTGGTCCCAATGTGTAGCAGCTTATGATCTTCCACGTTTAGCACTCACACCACATCGGTGCATTATTGTTATTAGTGATCTGCATGCCAGTGACGCCTAGCGACCCGTAGTGAGATCAGGGCCCCATTGAGCTAAGCTCCATACAGACGAGTAGGAAGAGACAATCCACTTAATAATCTTTCCAAATGATGTTTGTACCATTAGCTAACTATTGAAAAGTGCTTTGGATAAAAGCACAATATAAAAATAACCTTAATAATAATAATTAACTTTTTTTGTTCTACAAATAAAAGCACAATTCATATTTTAATATCAGGAGTCTTACCTTTCTAATGCGATGGATGTGCCCTCTCTCCCACGACGCAGCAGCCCCTGAGCTGGGGCTGGGAAGGAGGGACGTCTCTCCCTCTGTCTCCTGCCATGGCAGGCCCTGAGCTAGGGCTGGGGAGCAAGGCCGTCTCTCCCCAGCAGCTGCAGCCCTGGAGCTGGGGAAAGTCGCCTCTTTCTCTGGCCACCGCAGCCCTGCACGTCTCAAATTCCCTCCACGCCCTCTTCTCACCCCACTGCTCTCTCCCACCTACCCCCTACTCCCCCCAAAGCCACCACCTCATCTTACATGAGCGTCTCCTCCAGGGTCCAGGCACCTAATTAGGTGGGTGGCCCTTCATTCTCTCGTGTGCGGCCACCCTGTCGTGTACCTTAGAGGGAACTATCCGTGGACCACCTGAATGAAGCTCGTGGACCACAGTTTGAGAACCTCTGGCATTGAACCCAGCTGGCCTCATCCCTAGTCTGGTGTTGTAGCCACAGGACCTGTAGCTGCCCCTCCTTGCCCCCCCGAAAAACAGCATCCAGCCTGCACACTTAGCACAGTCTCCTTCCTAGGGCCAGGCTCCAGCTCCCTCCAGCTTCTCTGTCCGTGCAGTGCCCAATGCCCCTGCTACCCACCTGCAGTTTGCCTTGCGTGTGTGCAGTTTGTCAGTTCTTGGTCTCTGGGCCTGAATTTTTACCCAGTCCCAGAGCTGCTGAGTGTGTGAATGAAAAAGAACCAGTGGTCCCCACATCACGCCTTGTCTTAATGAACGTCGCTAAGGCTTGGGCTGAGTGCCAGAGCTAGAGTGTATCGATGGGGACAGATATATAAATATAGGGCAGCACCCTGCATGGAGGTGTGTGTAAAGATTCACCCATGGGTGCAACATCTCTATTGGCTCCCGGATGGGCAGGGCGTGAGCTGGGGGCTGCGGGAGTCTCTGAAGGTCCCATGGGAGCCAAGTAATTGTACAGTCACAGCTCGGCAGCCTCCTCAAGGAAGAATGAGTGATTTACACTCTGTCCCCAGGGGCGACCCATTGTTTCCTGATGACAGTAGCCACCATTGGGGCAATTCACCTAACAGGGAGGTGCGATGCTCCCTGGCAATCAGGGGCAGCTCCAGACCCCAGCACGCCAAGCGGGTGCTTGGGGTGGCATGCCGTGGGGGGCGCTTTGCCGGTCGCCGGGAGGGCGGCAGGCGGCTCCGGTGGACCTCCCGCAGGCGTGCCTGCGGATGGTCTGCTGGTCCTGCGCTGCTTCGGTGAAGCCACGGGACCAGCGGACCCTCCGCAGGCACGCCTGCGGGAGGTCCACCGAAGCTGCGGGACCGGCGACCGGCAGAGCGCTCCCTGCGGCATGCCGCTGTGCTTGGGGCGGCGAAATGGCTAGAGCCGCCCCTGCTGGCAATGAGGTCTTCTTGAATCTGTGAGCTGCTGCAACTTCCCTGAAGGAAAGTGAGAGCGGGCAGCAGCTGCTGCATGAGGGGAGCTGGTGCAGCATTGCTCATGGGGGGAGCCAGCTCTTGCTGGGCCTCCAGCCTGACCCCTGGTTCAATGATGCAGAGAGGCAGTAATGGAGGTTGTGGGGCTCATGGGAAGTGAACCTCCTGGGTTTGCCTGTTAGATTGTCTGCGATGAGCTGCTCCCAGTCCCATCACGCCCTCGCCCAGACAGATATGCCCCTGTCTGAGCCACAGGGACAGTTGCAGTGGCGGTGTAGCCATTCTGGTCCCAGAATATTGGAGAGAGAAGATGGGGAGATCATATCTTTTATTGGACCAGCTTCTTCAGACCTGCAGAAAAGCTGTATGTGGCTCGAGAGCTGGTCTCTCTCCTCAACAGAAGTTGGTCCAGTAAAAGACACCACCTCCCCCACCTCGTCTCTCTGGAGAGATTGTCAGACAGAAAAATAATTCTTTGCAAAACTGGCTTTCTGGCTTGACCTGCCAGCTAGGACTCTGGAGCCAGAGAGGCTTTGTTGGCTGGAGCGCTGCCTACGCCGGCAACCTCCGGATGGGGTAACGGCCTCTTGGGGGTTGGCAGAAGTCCCAGGATCAAGGAGTTATTTGCTCCCCCTTTGGGTTCTCAGCTGGGCCCTTCCATGTCTCCCTCCTTATTTCCTTAGTTCTGTGCCCCATGCTCCTCCTTGGGTTCACCTATGGAACCGGTAACCCGCCCCAGGCACTCGCCCAGCAGAGACGCACTGAGCACTCTCCCTCTCTCCCCACCCCCTGAACGAGTGCAGCTTTTCATTAAACTCCAGGGGCTTGCTGACAACTTGCTGGGCTGAGGAGGCCAGAACTGCCAGCAATATCCCACCCTGGTTCCTACTGAGGGGCTCTGAGATGTGATGCCTTTTTGTGGCTGCAGCCCCTCCAGCGTGCTGGCCTCGCACATCAGGCTCCTCGCTAGGACACTTATTACGCTTAGGTTTGCTAGCAGGAGCGTAAAGCTGCTCGTGGAGAGCCCCCGCCTCCACTTTCACCACTAACGTCCTCTGCTCGCAGGGCTGCTAAAGATCCCAGAATCGGGCCTCTTTGCACCCCTTTGGCAGGGCAAGTGCCCTCTCGACATCCCCTTTCCACTCCCAGAATGATGTAAAGGGCCCTCAGCGTCAGTGAGAATCAGGCCTCCAATGTAATGGTGACCTGCAAAGGGTACAAAGCACTGGCGCAGGGCCCTGGTTTGCTGTGGCTTGGCAGAGAAGAGAGGCGGGGGTTAAGGGATCTGTTCCTGTTATTTTTTATGTTAGAACTATCAGGACTCTCCTGACACCCTCCCATGGCTTTGCTGAAGGAGTCTTTGGAAGGAGCGTTCCTCGCCCTCCATTGAAGGGGGAGGGGGGCATGACTGAGTCTTTCACAAAGCGCTTTTCTCCCCGGCGTTTGTCAGGAATTAGAATTAAGGAACAAGTAGCAAGTTTTAAACTGTGTAACCCAGGCCATCACTTATGTCTCCTCCCAATTCATCACTTTCACCTCCTTGCTGCTTGTGATGTCACAGTTCCATCAGATTTCCATTCCCCCGAGACTCTGCCAGAAAAACAGGGGTGCTCAGCCCTGAATGTATTGTAAGGACAAGGCAGAGCCCTCCACCCAACTTTGTATCTTAAAACCCCTCCCTTCCAGCCTTCTCTCTCCACCCAATGTAGTAAGAGAGGGCCCCATCCATTCTCCCCTGCAGTTAGCACCTTTAACACATGCAAAGCCCATCTGAACTGCCTCCGGCCCATGTTTTATCGAAATGGAAAGGCAGCTTTTGTACCGAAAACTCCTGCTTTCCCTTTTTGTCCCCCTACCCCTGGGACTGAAACTATTTGCACTGTAATCCTGGACTGCTGGGAGGGATCTGCTAATGAACCCAGCCCCTAATCTCCATTACACCCGCAGCGGGCTGCAGAATAGCTCAGGGAAGGTTAAATGATAAACAAATATGGCAGACATGGTAAGTATTTGGCATGTATCTGCAACAAAAGATGAACAACAGCAACTGTGACATTATCTTTATTCACTAAAAATAGCGTCCGGCAAAGTGTTAAAAAAAGCACATTGTGCTGGTTAACCTCTCCCCTGTCTGTTAAAGAGCCTTCAAAGCCAGGCTGCGTGGCACTAGGATGCAGCGTCCCCTTTCAAGGGCCGCCAAGTGCTCAAACAATGGAAGTTCAATACAGTGTCGGCAACAATGGGGAAGGAATGAGTAGCTGTCACACGACCCTGCTTGTCTTAAACACCACAGCCTGATGTGTTCGTGTGAGCTTTGCCGCGTTCACCTGCCGCACACAAACGTCTACCCCGCAGCACATATAGATAACCCCACTGACAACACCACCCCCCCCCAGAAATGATCACACACACACAGCACAACAATATGAGCAAATAGTTCCCCAAAGACACTGCCAAGCTCTGCAAAGGCATCTGACGCGGGAGCTGACAGGTGTCTCTTGCTGGGCTACGCTCCTGATTCCTTCTTTCAAACAGTGACATGCACATGGCAGAGGATGCATTCCCCAGCCAAAACACCCAATAAAGGAAAATGCGTATAGGGGCAAAAAGAAACAACCCCTGCTTATTCACCCTGCTGCAGGGGATAGATCCTGGCAACAGCCATTTCTCTGAGGATTCAGCTAACACTGTTATATTATTGTATATTAAAGCAGAAGATATTTGGGCCTCTATGGATTTGGTAATAAATTCATTAGACTGATCACATAACTGATGACATCATGTTTGACTCCAGCTAAATAAAGCCAAAACAATTGTGCTATTTTTGCAGGAGAGGTTTCATATCAATCCACAGGGAGCCGGATCTTTGAGTGGCCAGTAATGCAAAAGACAAACAAAAGCTCCTGCCATTCTGAACTCTCCTTTGTGTAAATACCAGCTTGATCGAGGGCATGAAAAGAAACCTATTGTCTCTAAGCTGCATTTCAATGTGAAATGTTCTTGTAAGGCCAGCAATCTTAAACCCCCAATGCATGTGCCTATTGTTTGAAGTGCAGGACAACAATTGGAGGGTGCTCTAATGAGCTAAAGATAGAATGGCAGCTGGTGCTGTCCATTTCCCAGTAACTGAGAATAAAACAATGCCCAAGTATTGTCTGCATTACTGGAGCAATGACATTGGAAACTCTGCCAATGGAGCAGCTAAAAGATCAATGAAACCTGAGTTATTTATAAACGGGTCAGGTCATTTCTTCCCCAAAGTAATTTTATTTCCTTAGCCTTTTCCATCAGGCCTCTTCTGTGACATTAAGAGGCAGTGAGCACTGTGGCAAAGTATAAATAGAATGGAGAGGGAGAGAGAGAAAATGGGATTCTGACCAAACACAGAAAGCGTCTTTGCAAACCACACTCTTGTTCACTGCCTTGTCACTTCTCGATACAGTCCAAGGAAGCTCCTGGCTACCTGTATTCCCACTGCAGGATGTAGCTGGCCATCGGAAATGTGGGATCTCAGGAGTCTCCCCTAGTCTCTCCCATGCAGCATGATCATGAGCACGGGGGTGCGGTCACACAGTGGTCAAGTGAGGTTCTAATCAAAGGTCAGAAAGAGAACAAATAAACTGCCAGACTCTCAAAGAAGTGTGGTCCCTAAGGAGTGACAATGCAGAGTGTGCTGTGCTGTCAATGGAGCGTGGCTGCCCACAGTCCTGGGCACCGATTCTCCTGGCATTTACACCAGTGAAACTTCAGAGAGTTACTCCTGACTGACACCAGCTCTCCTGGCTGCAATGATGTAGTCAAGGAAGAGCAATGAAACCCTCATCCCAGCTGTTCACCTCCGTGATTCCGACCTGCAGGTTTCACCCAGCAGCTGAGGGCCGGGGGCGTTATCTCTGAGTCACAGTGACTGCAGTCTTGACCCACAGAACAGTGGCTTCAGGTGTTCTCATTAACAACGGCATCTGGATAGCGGGGACCACGGCCCCCCGTCCCACAAGCCAGTGGACTGGTGAAACCCAGTGCCATGCCAGGACCTGATCCCATCTGAGCAGAAGGGAAAGGGCAAGCAAAAGGCCAGGCCACCATTGCCTAAATGCAATCCCGCGTGCGTCACTATTTCATGTACACCGATCCCAAGCGCTCAGCCAAGCCTGGCATGAGCGGGCGGGGAGGGCAGCAGCTGTGTCATTTGTGCCCATATGAGACTACACATGCAAAGCGGCCCAGAGAGGCCACACTATGCAAACGTGTCCAGTGCGGGGGCATGTCCTAGAATGGGTGATCTCCCACAAGGGGCAGGACCACTATGCTCGAGAAGGCGGGAGTCAGGCATTACCTGCAGGCTATCTGCAGTGTGGGAAATGCCAAGGATTCTTCTCAGCCTTCACTGCTGGAGACATTCCCCAGAGTGAGAACAGGAACAATGAAATAACTCAGGGTTCGCAAAGGTGCCCCAGACACCAAATGGAGCCATGAGATACCAGACAGATGTGCCTGGGCACCACGACATATTGACTGCAGCGCCTGTGTCAGGACCGGCTTTCCTCCCTCTCAGCCAGGACTGGGCTTGTGCCTAGCATGGCCCCAGTGCGGGGAGAGCTAACCCTAGACCTTTGCTCCCTGTCTCTGGCTGGCTGTGCTGATGTGAGTTAGGGATCCCTAGGAACTAGCCAGCACCCCCTTCAATGCAGCAGGTTCTGCTCCCTTGCCTGGTGTGAGCTATTGCCATTTTCTGAGTGTCACAGAATGGCAGAGAAGCAGGGCTGGAAGGGACCTTGACAAGTCATCAAGGCCAGCCCCTGCACTGAGGCAGGACCAAATAGACCCAGACCATCCCTGGCAGGTATTTGTCAATGTTCTTAAAGACCTCAGGTGTGGGCATTCCACAGCCCCCCTTGGGAGCCTGTTCCAGAGTTTAACTACCCCGAGAGTTAGAAAGTTTTTCCTAATATCTCACCTCAATCTCCCTTGCTGCAGATTACGCCCGTTACTTCCTGTCCTGCTGTCAGTGAACACAGGAGCACAGTTCTCTTTCTCACAGGTCCTACCAGAGCGCTGGGGCATGCAGGTTGGGAGTGGAGACTCAGGGCCAAGAAATGTAAAGCCCTGCGCCAGGCAGAGGAAATAAAGCACAAAGCCAAGCAGCTGTGCCCAGCCCAGCCCAGCCCAGCCTTGACCTGGATTGTGTCTCTTTCTGACTTCTCCATGGAGCTAAGTCCAAGAACCGCCGCAGGGGAGTTCAAGTTGGGAGGGCACCAGGGTGGATGTCCCTGAAGGAACGGTATCCAGTGGGGAAGTGTGTGAGAACCAGTGAGCGCCATCTGTATTTTGGGGAGCTGCAGGGTGCTGGGTCACTGGGGCTGGTGTGTTTGAGTGGCCCGAGCAGAGAAGAAGATGAGATACAAGAAAGAACAGAAAAGGAATGCTGCCCACATGGCTGTGTGCAGTCAGAGGGGGAAGGCCTGGCCGTGAGGAGGGGAGCGCCAGTTCCCTCACAGGTCCCCACGGTGCAGAGGAGACAATGCAATCTCTTTGGAACACAACTGATGCAAGAGCAGAAAAAGGCAGCAAGCCACAACTGTGATGAAGTCCTAACTACGGACTGGAGGCAGCCGTGGTCTAGGCCTCGGGCATCTGTGGAGACCTGGGTGCTAATCTGAGCTCTGCCACTGCCTCTGTGTGTGACATGCCTCAGCGTCTCCATCTGTATTATGGGGATAGCACTGTTTAAGAAGCTATTACTAGGTGAGATTAATTTGCCCCAAGATCCTGAAGCACCAACACCAGGTCATATTATCAAGTCCACGTAGCAGCCCCCAGGCCCACTCCTGGGGGAACCGACTGTGTCTCCCACAGACAGGCAAACTGGATCCAAGGGCTTGGGCTCAGCCTGATCGCATATGCTGCATGGGAGCATCTCTGAGCCCTTATTCCAGAGCTGGCTTGAGGCTGCTGACACTCTGGAATGGCCAGATGCAGCTGGGAGGACTCCCTGCTCTGGAGCCCGTGTCTTGCCCGGACACTCATCAAATAACACACGTGACATGGCCTAGGCCAGGTGGCTGCAGCTCTAGGCATGGCCCTTGGATGCACCCCACCTCCTGCCTCCTCATTCAGCACAAGCCCCCATCTCTTTGTATTCTTACCTGCCCACTCCCACCCGGGTCTGGGCACTTCCTGGGGCACTGGTGCTGCAGGCAAACACAAAGGCAGGATACTGAGTCAGGAAACCAAGGGCCAATAAGCAGGATCAACCGTGGGGGTAGGGTCAGCCGATCCCAAGAGCCCCATTGAAGTAGCTTTTTGGGGGTGATGTCACAACTGGCTCAACCAGGGGGCTGTTTAACTAGAGCAGGGGCTGTGGCTGAACAAAGACTACCTCTGTGCCCTGCTCGGCAGCCCCGCGTTGGCATTGCATGCATGATAATCTACAACAACTGTATGTTTTACATGGATGACACCCGGCTGCACTCCTGGAATCTGACACGGGCTGCTATTCAAAATAACTCTGGAGAATGGAGACCTTAGAATAACTGCGGGTCTTCAGAACAACAGTAGCCCCAGCCGCAAGTGTCTGCAGCACAGGCCTTAATTATACTGTCCAGACAGGAGTTTAAGGTGCTTAGCTGCTGTTCCCCAATGAGCGAGCGAGGCGCGTTAGCAGCTCGCTTTCATTCTGTATCAGGTTCCTAAAATAAAGTTGATTGACCCCTAGCCTGAACTTCCCAATCTCCCCCTGATCCCTGGTGTCTAGCCCAGATGCAAGGCTTTTCTCCCCATCTAGTCTACTTGAATTAAACACTGTGTGGAAAGGAGAATTCCTTTAGCTCAGTTTAGAGTCCACTGAGAAAATCACACGGGCTAGAGCTGGACCAGAACCTGAGCATCACTGGTTCTGGCTAAAGACTGAGATTAGACCTGCTGCACTGTGCGGTAGCTGTCCTAGAAGCAGGACAAGAGTCTCTTCAAACAAGAGACTTGTTTGCATGGCCCAGAATCTCTTTAGTAAATAGACACCATCAGCTTGGAATATCATCAGTTATTTAGAAACTGACTCGCACCTGCCTTCGGATCCCCCTGCTGAGCTTTGGGGTTTCACAAGCACAGTCCTGTATTTTTAAAATGTTTCCTGCCCCCTGTGCTGTGTGACTGCCACGCCCAAAACTCACCCCAGGAGAATCTGCCTGGCTGTAGGGGAAGCAGTGACACTGACCATACACCCAGTGCTGACCAAAGCACAGAGTAGCTGGAAAAAACAGAGTAATATAGTGTCTTCCCTCATCTCTCCGAGATATAGCACCAGATCCTCCGCAGGTGTGATTCAAAGCAGCTCCATTTCAGTCATCTTGTAACAAACATTTCAGACAAATGTGATTTTTAAATTCAGTTTAACTTCACAATGTCATTACCTTGGGAAAATGTCTCATGAAACCAACATTTGGCAGACTCCCCCTCCCCCCAAAGATTTCACAAACCCCAAACATGCCTGGCTTCCCCTGCCTAATAGTCACTTTCTGGGATGTGTAGCTTAGCTGTGTTTAATGTCTCACAAAATTTCTCTTCCATGTGTTTTTTCTGCCTGTTAAAACTAGGACATTTTCAAGGGCCTCGGTTTTACAGTGGAGGCTCATTTGTGCACCTACATTTATATGTGCAATTAGCATGTTGATGTGTGCAAACTTTGTGCATGTGCAATCACAAGGACTGCATGTGTAAATGAAGGCATGCACGTGAGTATACAAAAAATGCACACGGACCTTGGGCTTCTCTTCTTTTAAAAACCCAGCCCCTACTGCGAGGCCCTCTGGGCCTATAGGGATTAGCGCCGGACATGTTTCTGGACTTCATGCTTGAACTGCTTCGTGCCTGACAGTAAAATTAACTATTTAATGAAACAACCCCTCATTCTATTTAGCCAGGGTCTGGAGGTGAGGGTGCTGCTCATGCACTCAGTGCTGTTGTCATGGGAACACCAAGGGCAAGAACAACTTGGGTTTATTCCGTTCGTAGCGCCTAGGGGCCCCACTTAGGCTCTGGGCCCCATTGTCCTGGCTCTTATTCAAGCATGATACCCAAGCTATACAGCAAGACAGTTCCTGTCCTCAAGAGCTTACACTTTAATTGATGTAGCACTTCTCCCATCCCTGCACCCCGCCCAGCCATCATGAAGCTTTAGAAAGTTAACCCATGAATATACATACAATATATGGATCTCTTCTCTTGTGACCGAAATGCAGCCACCTCTGGGGTGAGAAGTGGCAGCTGATTAACAGCACACACCACCACCACCTCACACCAGCTAGGATAAGAAAGAAAGGCAATTGCATTCTGCCAGAGTTTGACCTGGGCAGGACTCCAAGGGTAGCACCCCCACAACACTTCTCTGGGAAGTGCCATAAGATTTGTAATGACCACAGGTGGTCTTCAATTTTACATTTCACCTCTGACAGGACATGTCTCTTTGGCCCCATGCTGGGGTATTGAACCCCAAATCTCAGAGGGCCAGGACCACTTTCCAAGTTCTCAGCACTGTTTCCTACAGCACCAGCTGGTTGGCATTAAAGGACTGTCCCTACCTAATCTTGCTTGGTTTGGGAGCACTGATGGTCTCAGAGTCCATGCTGGTGGGCCTGACCGTCCTGCACAAAAATCCACTTTTCATTCTCTTATAATCAAGAGCTTGGGGCCGATTCTTCTCTCACTCTGTCGTAAATCAGGCGTAACTCTGTTGATGTCCATGGAGTGACACCAGCTGAGAAGATCCAAGCCCCTTATCTCTTACTTTCCCTCTGCCCCAGTTCCCATGGTCAGAAGGGGCAGGGACTATGAACGGAGCAGCCCCTGGAACTGGCTGCATTCCAGACACTGGCACTTGTCATGCTGCGTTCCTGGAAGGTGGGATTGTGTTTAGGTGCACATGGGTTTCCTAGAAACCACTGGCCAAGGTTTTGGGGGGCATTTGGGTTTTGTTTTGTTTTTTGCAAGAATCCCACCTCCACCATCACAGCTGCACATTAGCTGGGTCATGATTCAGCCGGCTTGTTGTCAGCCTGTCGCAGTGTTGGGGAGGTAGTGCAGGAATATGTCACCCCAGCCTTGTCTCCCTTGAAGTAGGCACTCTTACTAAATGGAAATATGCCTGAAATAGCCCCGCTGCAGATTGGGTCTATCTAATCAGCAGCCTTAGCACTTGCTCGCAGCACATTTCATGGCAGCTGATAGCAGCGACATGTTAAGTGTGGCGCTCTTCAGAGAACTGCCGGACGCTTACAGTCATTCTCCTTCCTGCCGCTAATCAGAGATGTCTAATAGGAACTATTTCTCCAGCAGGGATTCGGGGAGCTAGCACTGGCTCAAGGATGCCCTGGGGATTTCACAGGAGAGGTCATTCTTATTCCCATCAAATGTCAAAGTCCCTCAGACACTAACTCTCCCAGAGGGATCGAAACCTATTTCGGGGCATGTGGCAACTGAGCTGATGGGAAAACATCTTGTTGAGCAGGGGCCTGTCTGGTCTCCTGGCCACTGCCCAGTGAAGCGCTAACTGAGGCTGGCCTCTTGTGGGAGGAGAGGATTGTGGGCCTGGTCATGTTCTGGAAGGAGAGGCCTGTTTGCTCCTCGGGGAGGGGGACGGGGAGAAATAGCCCTGTACCATCCCAGTCACTCTACTTCCATCATCATGAACCACAGGCTTAAGCCAGGTGCCAAGCAGCTCCTGGGGGAGGGAGGGCCTGTCAGCCAAGATGTAGGGACACCAGACCCTTTGAGGAGAGCCAGGAGAGATGAGTGAGAAGCAACTACTGTCTCTGGACAGGCTGCTCATCCCAGGGACAAGCCACAAAATCACAAGTTCCTCTCCCTCCAGACCTGGAAGCGATGGGCCAGATTCCCCTCTGCATTGCCCCAGTGTCACTCCGCTGCTTTCAGTGACATCGCACCAGCATGAAATGAGAATGCTGCAACGTCAGCTGCTTCTTTCCCTTCTGACTCCTGCTTCAGCCCTCCCCACACACAGCCTTGGTGGCAGACCCCTACAAGCCCTCACCTTCCGTGAGCTGCGGGTCAGGCCCTTGATTTTTTAACAAATTGAGTTTCACCCTGGAGAGGGAAGAACATTAACTGATGATTGGCTAAAGCAAAGCTTCTGTGCTTCAGACCATGCAAAGTGACTAATAATTAATCTCTCGCTCTTTTCATAGACTTCAAGCAGGGGAAATGAGGCACGGAAAAACAAAGTAACTTGCCAAGGTCACTCAACACACTAGTGGCAGAGTCAGGAACAGACCTCAGGACTCCTGACGCCTAGCGCCAAACACTAGCCAGTTGGCCACACTGCCTACCTAGAAAGAGGGCTCTCCCAGCCAAACCCAGAACGCTGAAGCCACTCTTGGCTAGGGAAGGTAGATTCTTCTTGGTGTGAGCAAACTCTCAAGTGAACAGATTATTTTAAGTTCCATCGCAGACACCTGGAAGGTAAAAATACCCAGGAAACTAAGGCCATGACTTTTTTTCCACCCCTACTGGGTATATTCTGGTACCAGCAGAGGCCATATATGTATTAGAAAAGCCACTAGTGGTAAAGTCCAGCAAGTGGAAATGGTTATCATTACTAGACCTGCCCATGCCCCCAGTCTGTCCTGCTTTCCAGCGGGGCTGAGATCCCAGGGTGCAGAACCTGAAGGCTTGGCAATACTCGACTCAAAGCCCCAGTCATAACAGAAGGTGTAAACGAGGAAGCAAGTATTTCCCAAAGGTTCAGTGGTAATGCTGCCTGTGCCACGGGGACATTGGGAGTACAACCAAAGCCGGCACAGGAGGAAAATAGCATGGAAGAGCTGCAGGATGTGTGTGTGAGAGAGAGACAGAAAGACAGGGGCTGGAGGCACTATGTGGGGAATGAGAGCGACAGCATAAGAAAAAGTGATAAGAAAAGAATCTCACACTGAAGGGTCTGAGTTGCATTTTCTTTGTGTCCGATTATTAGAGTGCCTTCTGGAGTCTTAGACAGGAGTGTTCGGAGACGGGGGAGAGAGCTGATAAATGTGTGGTCTATAGATTAATTTAAAAAAAAAGTCAGTTTCAGTGTGCCCCTTAGCAAAGACTACAATGGAGGGAAACCAAGAGGAACAGGTCACCTCTGGGATCAAACACCCCATCATATCCAGGCAAGTTATGGGCCTGCTGCCACCAGATGTACTCCCCTGAGTAGCTCTCTGAGGGTACATCTTCACTACCTGCCGTATCGGCGGGTAGCAATCGATTTCTCGGGGATCGATATATCGCGTCTCATCTAGACGCGATATATCGATCCCCGAACGCGCTCATGTCGACTCCGTAACTCCACCAATGCGAACGGTGGTAGCGGAGTCGACATGGGGAGCCACGGACATCGATCCCGCACCGTGAGGACGGTCAGTAATTCGATATCAGATACTTCGACTTCAGCTACGTTATTCACGTAGCTGAAGTTGCGTATCTTATATCGATTTTCCCCCATAGTGTAGACCTGCCCTCAGGGGGTCCACTGGGTGGCCGCAGTGAGTTCTGCAGTGCATTCTGTGGCAATTCAGCCTTACTCCAGTGAGTCCTGGCCTTGGGTTGGGCAAAGTCTGGGCACGGCCTCTGCCACGCACACTCGTAGCCATAAACTCTGGGTTAAAAGAGGTCTGAGTGGGCAGCTGTGCTGGCGTTTGCTGCTTTGGAGGCTGCTGCTGTTTGTTGTGCATGTATCTGGGTCAGGACCCATGTGCTCATGGACACACGTGGGTAAAAATATCTTGGTATCAGGCATGAAGTGAAGCTGCTTTGCAAACAATGCCCATCCTCTGATTTGCCAGGAGATGTGTCTGAGTGACAGATGGTGAACAGCAGCCACTGCAGCAGCTGGATTCGCACCCCTGAGTTTTTGTGACTGGAGCTGGATTACAAAGGGTGCTGCTCTTCAGGGCTGGCTTTAGGAAGTGCAGGGCCTAATTTGAATACCCGGCAGCGGTCTGGGTCTTCGGCGGCACTTCAGCGCAGGGCCGCCCAGAGGATTCCGGGGGCCCGGGGTCTTCGGCGGCGGGGGGCCCTTCCGTTCCGGGACCTGCCGCCGAAGTGCCCCGAAGACCCGGGGCGGGGCCCCCCCCGCCGCCGAATTACCGCCGAAGCGGGACCTGCCGCCGAAGCGCAGCCCGGTCTTCGGCGGTAATTCGGCGGCGGGGGGCCCCCAGCCGTGGGTCTTTGGGGCACTTTGGCGGCGGGTCCCGGAACAGAAGGGCCCCCTGCCGCTGAATTACCGCCGAAGACCGAGCTGAAATTCGGCGGCGGGTCCCGCTCCGTCTTCGGCGGTAATTCGCCAGTGGGGGGTCCTTCCGCCCCGGAGCGGAAGGACCCTCCGCCTGCGAAGACCGGGAGCGGAAGAAGCTCCTGCGCCCGGCCCCACAAGAGTTTTCCGGGACCCCCAGAGCGAGTGAAGGACCCCGCTCCAGGGGCCCCGAAAAATTCTGGTGGGGGCCCCTGTGGGGCTCGGGGCCTGGGGCAAATTGCCCCTCTTGCCCCCCCCTCTGGGCGGCCCTGCTTCAGCGGTGGGGGGTCCTTCACTTGCTCCGCAGCACTGAAGGACTCCTT
The DNA here is from genome assembly GCF_020497125.1 of Mauremys mutica. Taxonomy (NCBI): domain Eukaryota; kingdom Metazoa; phylum Chordata; order Testudines; family Geoemydidae; genus Mauremys; species Mauremys mutica. Next base: position 29,407,513 of record NC_059084.1, on the reverse strand, counting down.
GCCGCCGAAATGCCACAAAGATCCAGACCGCCGCCGGGTGAGTAAAAAAAAATTAAAAAATTAAAAAGGCGCCTAAGGCATGGGGCCCGATTCCGGGGAATCGGGAGAATCAGCCTAAAGCCAGCCCTGCTGCTCTTTGACACATGACAGTGTCCATGGGCCACCATGGCTATTGCAGAAGGGCCTGGCTTTCGAGGAGCAGGTACGTTTCTCATGTGCTAGTATACACTGGTGGAAACACGCCTGTTTTGGCTTCCTTCTTAACCAGCCCAGCCCCCTGAAATGCTAAAGGCTGCCCTGATGCCAGCCCATCAGTGTCTGTGTGCCCCCCACCCCCGGCAGTGCAGTGTCGGGGAAGGCTGTGGGCCAGCCTGCCAGCAGACATCCAAATGTGTGGGCAGCCCAGCAGGGGCCATGTTTCACTGCCAAGGTCCAGAAACAGACTCTGGCCTGTTCTGAGATTGGGATCAAATCTAGCAGACAGATGTAGCTCCAGCACTGTGGGTCAAGAATCCCCATGGTGCAGGGAGAAGCAGACCTGACGGACTGTATCCCTATGCCCCATGGCTCAGGGGATGCCAGACCTGGGGAGCTGGATCATAAGAAAGGCCATATGGGTCAGACCTATGGTCCGTCTAGTCCAGTATCTTGTCTCTGACAGTGGTCAGTGCCAGATGCTGTTGGAGGTTTAGAGATGTTCGGAGCATGGGATTGCATCCATGACCCTCTTGGCTTATAGCCACTGATGGACCTGTCCTCCATGAATTTATCTAATTCTTTTTTTAACCCATTATACCTTTGGCTTTCACAGCATCCCCTGGCAATGAGTTCCACAGGTTGACTGTGTGTTGTGTGAAGAAATACTTCCTTATGTTTGATTTAAACCTGCTGCCTATTAATTACATCGGGTGACCCCTGGTTCTTGTGTTGTGTGAAGGGCTAAATAACACTTCCTTGTTCACCTTCTCCACACCATTCATGATTTTATAGCCCTCTATCATATCCCTCTTTAGTCCTCTCTTTTCTAAGCTGAACAGCCCCAGTCTTTTTGATCTCTCCTAGTATGGAAGTTGTTCTATACCCCTAATCATTTTTATTGCCCTTCTTTGCACCTTTTCCAATTCTAATATATCTTTTTTGAGATGGGGTGACTAGAACTGCATGAATTTATACAGAGGTATTATGATATTTTCTGTCTTATCTATCCCTTTCCTAACATTCTGTTTGCTTTTTTGGCTGCCAATGCACATTGAATGGATGCTTTCAAAGAACTATCCAAAATGACTCCAAAATCTCTTTCTTGAGTGGTAACAGCTAATTTAGACCCCATCATTTTGTATGTATTGTTAGGATTATTTTTTCCAATATGCATTACTTTGAACTTAACAACATTGAATTTCACCTGCCATTTTGTCACCCAGTTTTGTGACATCACTTTGTAACTTTTCAATCAGCTTTGGACTCAACTATTTTGAGTAATTTTGTGTGGTCTGCAAATTGTGCCACCCTACGGTTCACCCCCTTTTCTAGATCATTTATGAATATGTTGATCATCACAGGTCTCTGTACACTATTATGTATCCCACTATGTACCTCTCTCCACTCTGAAAAATGGACCATGTATTTCTACCCTTTGTTTCCTGTTTTTTAACCAGTTACTGATCCATGAGAGGACCTTCCCTCTTATTCCATGAGTGCTTAGTGAGGGACCTAGTCAAAAGCCTTCTGAAAATCCAAGTACACTATATCCACAGGATCACCCTTGTTCAGATGCTTAACTCCCTGAAAGAATCCTAATAGATTGGTGAGGCATGATTTCCCTTTACAAAAGGCATGTCGACTCTTCTCCAACATATCATGTTTACCTATGTGTCTGATGATTTTGTTCTTTTGCTATAGTTCGGATTATGCTTACCGGCCTGTAATTGCCAGGATCACCTCTGGAGCTGGTACAGAGGCTGATTTAAGATATAGGTTACATACTAAAGTTAGTAGTTCTGCAATTTCATATTTGAGCTCCTTCAAGAACTCTTGGGTGATGCCATCTGGTCCTGGTGCCTTATTATGGTCTAATTTGATCTGTTTATTCCAAAACCTCTTCTAACTGATACCTCAGTCTGGGACAGTTCCTCAGATTTGTTATCTAACAAGAATGGCCCAGGTGTGGGGATTTCCCTCCACATCTGCAGTGAAGACTGATGCAAAGAATTCATGCATCTTCTCTGCAATGGCCTCGGCTTCCTATTTTTAGCACCTTGCTCATTCAGTGATCCCACTGAATTGTTTGGGCGGCTTCCTGCTTCTGATGTACTTACTTTTTTTTCTGTTAATTTGTGTGCCCTTAGCGAGCTGCTCTTCAAATTCTTTCTCAGCCTGCTTGATTATACTTTTACACTTGATTTACCAGCGTTCATGCTCCTTTCTATTTTCCTTACTAGGATTTGACTTCTAATTGTTAAAGGATTCCTTTTTGCCTCTGCTGTTTAGCCAAGGTGGCATTTTTTTGATCCTCTTACTGTCTTTCTTTTTATTTAGGGTATACATTTAGTTTGAGCCTCTGTTATGGTGTTTTTAAATAGTCCCCATGCAGCTTGCAGGCATTTCACTCTTGTGACTGTTCCTTTTAATTTCCATTTAACTAGCTTCCTCATTTTTGTGTAGTTCCCCTTTTTGAAGTTAAACACTACCATGGTGGGTTTCTTTAGTATTTTTCCCCCTAAAAGGATGTTAAATTTAATTACATTATGGTTACTATTGCCAAGCAGTTCAGCTCTAGTATCCTCTTGGACCTCCTGTGCGCCACTTAGAACCAAATCCAGAATTTCCTCTCCCCTGGTGGGTTCCAGGACTAGCTGCTCCAAGAAGCAGTTGTTTACGGTGTCTAGAAATTTTACCTCTGCATCACACCCTGAGCTGACATGTACCCAGTCAATATGAGGATAGTTAAAGTCACCCATTATTACTGAGGTTCTGCTTTTGTAGCTGTCAGGATCCTAACAAGGACAGTTCTTGGGACCAAGCGTCAGAGCAGGATCAGACCTGAGGCTAGAAGTAGCAGTGAAGTTTGTAGTCAGGTTCCAGGCCAGGGTCCATACCAAGGGTCTGAGTCAGGGTCTGGAGGCAAAGTCCAACTCAAGACAAGGTCAAAGCCAGGGGCAGGAATGGTTATAGCAGCTACACGAGAGCCACACTGGACACTTCCTGGAATGCCCCTTGGGTTTATATAGGGCAGGGGGCCAATCAGGGGCCACGAGGCTGCTGCCTGTCAGACCCCTTGAGGCGGGGCTTCCCATGGTCTGTGTCCACTGTGGGTTGTGGGCTGTAAAATACAAGTTGGTTACAGTGACAGCATATGGCTATTAGCTGCCTAGTAGCTTTACAAGTCTGGGGCTCTAGACCTGTAGGGGCCTCACTATAGCTGCTCTAATCTCCTTTAGTATGTCACTGTTACCAGCGTAGGAGTGGTTGGTGATATTCCTACTGCTGTCCTCTTATTATTCAAGCACGGAATTTCTATCCCTAGAGATTCTACGGTATGGTTTGTTCTATCTAAGATTTTTGCCTTATTTGACTCTGTACCATTTTAGCACATGGTGCCACTCCTCCACTAGTACAAACTACTCTGTCCTTCCTGTATATTTTGTACCCTGGTTTTAAGTGTGTCTGAATGATTATCCTCATTCCACCAAGTTTCCGTGATGCCTGTTATATCAATATCCTCATTTCATACTAGGCACTCTAGTTCACCCATCTTAGTATTTCGATTTCTAGCATTTGTATATAAGCACTTGTACATTTTGTCAATATTCAGTTGCTTCCTTCATGTGTTATATTTAAATGGGACGCTTTTATGTTTGACTGTTCCTCACTGGCTCCTACCTGTACTTTACCAGTTTCTTTCCTATCCTCTTTACTAGGATATAGACTTCTTCTTTTAATAAATTAATCCCTAAGGGACATCTGCACGCAGACCATGTGCTCTCCATACCTGTTGGCTTTCCCCCAGCCCTTAGTTTAAAAAATCCTCTACAACCATGAGCGGAAGGTGAACCCTGGGCTCGGGGAGGCTAGCCCCCGGCACGGCCCACCCCTTCTGCCCGAGGCCCCACTTCCCTTCCGCCGCTGGAGCCCAAAGCCCCCGCCATCCCTGGCTGCTCTAGCGCCCCCGGCCCCGGAGCACCCGCTCCCAAGCCCTGGAGCTCCAGGCAGGCGGGTGGCGCTGCCCCCTCACAAGTCCTGGAGTGCTGGGCAGGCAGGTGGTGTGGCCCCCCGCTCCAGCTGTGGAGCGCTGGGTTGGTGGCACGGCCCCAGGCCCAGAGTGCCGGGCAGGTGGGTGGCATGGTCCCCCCTCCCCAGCCCCAGAGTGCTGGGCAGGCAGTGTGGCCTCTGGCTGCAGAGCGCTGGGCGGGTGGGCAGCGCGAGCACTGAGTCCAGCTGCCTGGAGTCCCTGGCCACAGGCCGGCCCCGGCCCCAGTCCAGGACTCTGACCATGGGGGAAGAGGCGCAGAGTGCTGGCAAGCAGGAGGAGGCCTGGGAGCAGAGCATGGGCGGGACCATATAGGGCTGTTTGGGGAGGCACAGCCCTCCTGCACCCTGGCCTTTGATACTTGCTGCCCATGTCTACAAACTTTTTAATTTTACATGCCAGCAATCTGGTTCCATTTTGGTTTAGATGGAGACCATCGTTCCTGTATAGGCTGCCCCTTTCCCAAAAGGTTTCCCAGTTCTTAATAAATCTAAACTCCTCCTCCCTATACCGTTGTCTCATCCACGGAGTGACACCCTGCAGTTCTGCCTGTCTAACTGGCCCTGAGTGTGGAACTGGAAACATTTCAGAGACTGCTACCAGGGAGATCCTGGACTTCAGTCCAGGAAAGGTAAGAACCTAGCAGCCTAAATTTCACCTCCAGGATCTCTCTCCTTCATTTCCCTGTGTCACTGGTACCTACACATACCACAACCGCTGGCTCCACCCGAGCACTCCACATAAGTCTGTCTAGATGTCTTGTGAGATCTGCAAACTTCTCACCAGGCAGGCTGTTCTCCCAGTCATCACAACTCCCAATTCTCTTTATTTCTAATAACCAAATTCCCCATTACTATTACCCAGCTCTTCCTCGTAAAAGGGGATCCCCAAACTGGGGTAGTGGATCCCAATGCCCCATAGCCCAGGGGGATCCCAGACCTCAGCTACTGGTCAGGACCAGCCCTTTTAGCTCCGTTTGATATGTTTTTCAGGAAGTACAGTGACTGAGCTGCACTCATTTATGCAGCTACCCTGTTGCATGTTAAATGTCAAATCTTTGTTTGTTATACGACCACCCAGGCAGCGTCAGGGTTGGGAGAGCTTCAGTGTTATCAGCTAGACCTGGCCACACAGGACAATCCAGATCCCAAGATCCCTCTGAAATCTGGGGCAGTTTGGCTCCAGAAGTCCAGTTGGATTTCACAGCTGGCCGGCGTATCTCCAAAGGGCTGAGCCAACTCACTGGAGCCCATCACTATCGACGGTTCATATCTGGGTGCAGATTTCAAGGCTACAGCCCATCTGTACTGCAGATAGTATCTGGGCGCATGGTGCTTTCATTCAACTGGCCTCACTGAATTCAGTGGGGTCGCCATGGTGCGATGGGAGATTTGGTCCCTTTTTCTTTAAAATATCACTGAAGGCCATTCTGCTCCAGTAGGAGAAAAGGCTCTCGGGTGTCTAACACTGGGTGTCAAATGTTCCAGAGTCAATTACCTTCCCAGGAACCAACCTGAGCCCTGTGAGAAGAAGGAAGGAGCTAAACCTACTGCTCCAAAAGTGTACTCCTTCCTCAGTTCTATGCCCATTGAAATCAGTGGGAGCTGGGCCCAGGGAAAGGCAGAGGAAAAGCCAAGGCAAAAGCTCGGGGCGAGTGTGGCTTCGAGATCAGTGTGGGAGCGGTTGTGCCCATCCAGGCAGTGCTTCTCCTGGCACTGAGGGGTGTGGCGAGACACAGACAATGTCAGGTGAAGGCAGTGGAGAGAGATAGAGCCCTTGTACCTCTGCTCCATGCTGCTCCCCTGCAGATCAGCAAGGCACAGGCTGGCTTGGAGAGCGGTGCTGACTCCCAAGCCTGGAGCCTCCCTCTGCCTTTGTACTCGCCTGACAATACAGGAGTAAAAATAACCAGCCCACATTCGCAGTGAGATAAAAGCGAGGTTTGCCTTTTGTGTCTCTCTGGGCAGGAGGACAGCAGCACCAATGGAGCTGCGTGGATGTGACACATGGGAATTTCTGACATATCTCTTCCCACTCTGACCTTGACAGACACAATAAAAAGGGGCTTCACTGCACACCCACAGCCATTCAGTCCTATATCCAAGGTTGGTAATAAAGAGCATGTCTGTGTGCATGCTTCTCTGTGCTGCTAACCCGCTTCCCCGCCAGCAGGACAGGCGCTCCAGAGGGACAGGACCGGGTACTAACTGGGGGGTGCAGGGAGGGTGGGTTGGAGCAGCCTGACTCTGAGACAGATGGGGAGTAGGAAAGAGTGTATTTAATGAAGTCTGGGAAATCTGGGAAGTTCCTGGTACCAGCGCTTGTTACAACGTTTGTATCGATGCGGCGTTTCTCAGTTCTGTTGCATGGTATTGTATTGTATAGAGGACAGGAAATAATGCCACAATATCGCTTGTCAGCGCAGCTGCTATGGCAGCCATCGAGAAGGCACTCGAGAGCTTTCAGGGGTTAACGCTCTCACCCTTCTTTTTCCAGTTCTCCACTTCAATATTTACTTTGGAGCAGGGACCCTTGTATTCTTATGGGGTTTGCAAAAGTGGCACCTGCCTCAGTGGGGCTACAGAACAGGAACTGCACTGCCAGAGGTGATCGTGAAAAGTGGGCTTCTCTCTGCTGCCTTGGCTGCTGATGGAAATCCAAATGTGCAGTGGGTAGATTTCAGCAGACTCAGGATCAAAGCTCAGTTTCCACCCACTAAGAGAGACAGCCGAGATGTGCATTGCAATATAGATGGCAGGCGTACAGTGTGGTTAGTAATTACACTGGCAGATCTGGGGCTGTTTATTACTGCTCTTATTCTCCTGGGCCCTCTTAAGTTCATGGCGTGTTTGAAAATTGTATCTGCCCTTTGTAAGCAGCCTGTGGACTGGCATCGTCTCTCTGGACTGACTCCTTTTCTCTACTTTCCCTCCTTTTAAGGGCTCACAAGTCTTTGGCTTCTTCTTTCTTTGCGGCTGCCCAGTCTTCTCCCTCCCGGCAGGCAAGATGGCTATGCTGGACATGAGCGAGTTCGGGGAGGCTGCTGACTTCCTCCGGAAGAGCTACACAGAGCAACTCAAGCTTCAAACAATCCCCTTTGATGGTAAGATCAGCAGCACCTTTGAGCCTGGCACATGCTGGTCACACGGGCTCTCATGTCCATGGCCTGGTTTGCAGAGTATTCCCAGCTCCCTTCCCAGTGTTGTGGACCCTGGTAGGGTTTTGTAGCATCATTTTTTCCCATGTGTCTCATACACTCCTGCAGCAGTGGAATCCCCCCACCTGAAGCCCTGCTCTTGTGCTCACTGGTAAGAAGTCAGAGGACCAGAATAACTCAGCGTTAGTGAAAGGCGGCAGCTGCTTTTGGCAGTCACTGTGGCTCTCAGTGTGGAGGGTAACAAGGTGGCTGTTTATGTGCGCCTAGGTAAAGTGCCCAGAAGGACTGAGGGAGCCAGCAGTGCTTGTTCCACAGAAACAGATCTCACCAAAACCCTCCTCCCGTTTCACTTTGGTGATGAACAGGGATCATCGTAGATTTGGGTGACAGATTCTTCACATTATCCTTCCACTCGTTCCATTATCATATTCCATCGCCATTGCTGCACAGCTAGAGTGTGCCTGGGATAAAAAAGCCCTGGGTTTGTGCCAGGATACATTTTGGAGGGCTAATAAATAAATCGGGGGGAGGGGCAAATTTTGTATTCCCTAAACTGTGTTTTCCACGTCTCCCCAAAAATGCAGCAAACAACAGACCAAAATCAATCTTAGCATTAATTGGGGAAAATTAAACAAGCATCCAGCATGAAAACTCCCAGGAAATCCCTGTCAAATGACCACAAACACTGGAAGGAAAAAACAAATGTCCCTTAATATTGCTAGATTATGTTCTTACTGCTCTCTGAAGCTATTGACAAGAACAAACAGTTCCCTTCGCTTCAGACTGAGTTTTCTTCTCTTTTCTTTTGGACCTGAAGGAAAAAAACGAACTTGGATCCCAGATGACAAGGAAGCCTATGTTGAGGTTGAAATCAAAGAAATCTCTGGTGGCAAAGTCATCGTGGAAACCAAAAATAAAGAAGTAAGCAAAACAATCCTGATTTTTAAAGTTTGCTTTTTGAAGGATGGCCATAGGAATGGGGGAAAGAAGCACAGAGGAAAGGAATGCATGGGGGACAGCTTATCTCTGAAACTAGACAAGTTCTCACTTATAGCACTTAAGTGCTCAACCTGCGATCAGTCAGCTCAGTAGTGTAAATGGCTTTTGTTACCCCGTAATGTACAATGTGCTATCTCACTTGCCAAACATGCCAGGGCTTCAATAAACCAACATCAAATGGTCAGTTTCAAAAAAGTCCTTTCTAAACAACAGACTGCAAGAATGACAGTAGGGCTTTCCCAGCCCGAGTAATCAGCTGGCATCTTAACAGCTGTAACAATAGCCAGCAGGAGAAGTCTGCTCAGTTTGCAAACAGCCAGTTGCTCCCTTGGACGAAATTATTCAGCTAATCTTGAGAGAAAACCATTCAAAGCAGGAAATAAGGGAAACTGGTGTAAATCTGGAGTTATTCTGAATTTACACCAGTACTATAGAGAGCAGACTTTGTCCAAAGATCAACATTTTAATGAACTAACTACATTGCTTAGAGCAGTGGTTCCTAAACTTTAACAGCCTGCAAATGCCTTTCACTAAATTGTGAAATCTCGTGAATCCCCTCCTAAAAATCAGTATTTCCAGGGACTGAAGTTTAAATTTCCTCAGTGTGATGGATGCGCTTGCTTTGCTCTGCATAGGTCTTGGAAGTCCGGAACCACTGCCGGCTCCTCCGCTGATGGGGGCAGGGCTCGGGCTGCTCACCCCAACTGCCCGGCCCCGATCTTCCTGGGGCTCGGGCTGCCAGCCCCGCGTGGGGCACTGGGGTTCGGGCTGCTGGCTCCCCCGCTGATGGGGTCAGGCCTTGGACTGCCAGCCCCAACCACCCAACCCCGCTTTTCCTGGGGCTCGGGCTGCCAGCCCCACATGGAGCGCTGGGGTTCAGGCTGCCGGCTCCCCCGCTGATGGGGGAAGGGCTCAGGCTGCTTGCCCCAACTGCCTGGCCCCGCTCTTCCTGGGGCTCGGGGTGTCTGCCCTGCAACCGGGTCCCACCTGCTGCCTCCAGTGCCCGGGGTCCTCTGGCCGCCATTAGTGAAATTTTTCTGGCAAACCCCCTGTCATGTTCTGTGAACCCCCAGGGGTTCACGAACCCCACTTTGGGAACCACTGGCTTAGAGGGATCACCATAGCACTCAGTGTCACAGTATCTGGGTACCTCAGTTTCATTATAGAGTTTAGATACATATGACTAAGAGGTTGTTAAATTGTTATACACATAGAGCCAGATTCTGAACTTTGCTCCACCCACATCAATCCATTGGGCCTGATCTCATTTACACCAGGACTGAGTCCTCAGAAATCAATTCCATTACACCCATATAGGGTAGCTGGGAGATCAGAATGAGACCCATGGAACTCAATGGAGATACTTCAGTTCTACACTGGTGTAAGATCACAATCTGCTTCAGTCAATTTCTATTTACCAAAATAATATATGGTAAAAATAATTTCTGGGCTGGATTCTCCACTCCATTAGAACAGTTTCAGGCCAGTGTAACACCACTTCTCAACAGAGTAACACCAGTGTACAACTGGAGTAACTGAATAGAGAGTCACGTCCTATGTACACAGTGAACTATGTATTTCTTTGTTTGCGTTGCTATGGTGCTAGTCAATGTAATGAGCAATAGCTTACATCTGTCAAAATCTTGAACTGGTTGGAAAACAGATTTTCAGTCCCAGGAAAAATTTCGAGATTTCAAAACAACTTTAATTCTGAATTGGAACAAAAAGTCAAAACTCCGAAGTATTTCACAAAATGAAATGCCCTCAAAAACCTCAGGTCAACTGAAACATTTTGTTTCAATAAGTTTCATTCAATTTCAACTCTTTTTAATTTAAAAAAATGTATAAAATAAAGTAAATTTCGGAACAAAAAGTCATTTCAAAATGAAAAATCGAAATGGGATGTTTTGGTGTTTTCAAAACTTTTGTTTCCATTTTTTTCTAACAGAAACTTAATCAAAATTGATACAATTTAAACAAACAAACAAACAAAAATCCATTTAATTGCAATGGCATTTTCCAACAGAAAACTGTTGTGACAAAATTTCTCCAAGCAGGTCTAGCTAAATCATATCTAGTCTAAGCCTGCCTAAATTCTGCTTCCGGTTAAAACAGGGTTAGACCATTGAATACAGTGGGGTTGCACCAGTATATGCAAGAGTAGGACTATGAAGGGTCCAATTCTGATCTTGAGTACACTGGGTTTACATTAGGGTCATTACACTGACTCTGATGGAGTTAATCCTGATTTACACCAGAATAAATCAGAGGCGAATTAGCCCCATGGTCTTCTTACAAACTAAACTGTGTCACACTACCAGGCTGTGAAATCAGGAGATATTATTATCTCCATTTTATAGCTAGTGAGACTTAGGCTGTGGCTACGTTAGAGGCACAGCTGTAAGCTCTCCTGTGTAGCCGCTCTCCCATCAGCATAATTAACCCCCACCCCAATGAGTGACGGTAGCTATGTCGGCGGAAGAGCGTCTCCCAAAGGCATAGCACCATCTACACCCCTGAGCGACAAACATTTTGCCAACAAAAGTGCTGGTGCAGACAAAGACTGAGGCACAGGGAGGGTAAAAATTACTGACAAAGGGCCACAGAATCTGGGGCAGAGCCTGGATTAGAACACAGGAGTCTTGAGACCCGGTTCTCTGCTTTAACTACTAGACCCGCCCCAATTCACCTAAGAGTGGCAATGAAACTCTCTTTTCTTCAAGCCTGAATAACAGTGGCCTGTGTTAAATTCACCTTCTCCCAATCAGGCACAGAGGTGGAATGTGAGAGTACTGTAATTCCAGTACTTAGATGTATAGGCTTAAATCAAGACAGTGACAACGGATGGTCTGTACATGTCGGCTGTTTAAGGCTCCCTGCACCATATTCTTTGAGACGACACATAACTGGACTGCCCCATGCCATGGCCCTACTGCCCATGAAAGGAGTATGGAGGGTGACCAGATGTCCAGATTTTATAGGGACAGTCTCGATTTTTGTGGTCTTTTCTTATATAGGCACCTCTTATCCCCCACCACCGTCCCGATTTTTCACACTTGCTGTCTGGTCACCCTAGGAGTGAGCACTGAGCACTGACCTGTAGCACTGGATGAAGCAGCAGGCCCATGCCCTAGAGCACGCCTTCTCTTCTCCTATTTCTGATCTCTCACAGTGGGTTGCTCAGACAGTGCGATAAGCTTCCTTGAGAGGCAAGAAGGTGTCTGTACCTGAGGGGAGGAATATGGCAATTTTGGCAGGTAGTAGGGGGGTCTGGCCAGATGCTCATCACCAGAGTGGCATGGTTGGCAGCTGGGAGGTCTGGCCAGAGGCAGATGGCACAGGGGAAGGGGTTGGCAGCTAGGGTGTGGACTGCAAGGCTGCTTTTCATGGGGGAAGTGGAGTGGCATGAGAGCTGGCAACGGCTGGTGGGGGAGGATGAAATGCTGATCACTCCATGGCCCTCCTCTGTCCTGTGCCCAGTGTCCCTCCTCCACCCTCACATTGCTCTGCCCCAGCAGGAGCTGCACATAGTGCCCTGGCTTGTCCTCCATTAGCTGCGTGCTCCTCTAGAAGAACCCTTGGGGGGGACAACGCGAAAAGGTGGGGCGGCATGTTTTACTGCTCAGTGTAACAACAAACAAGCCTTGTCTCAGCACTGCAGGCTGGGAACCTGATGCTTTATTTAACTGCAGAGCGGGGGAAACTCCCATTGGCTAAATAGGAGGTACGGCAAGGGTGGGGTATAGCTAACCCACTGAGTACCCATAGGTACCCACTGACACTATCATGGCCACTTTCTTACAGCTGGGCTGCTGGAGACGAGGTGAGGGAATGGGCCCTGGCAGCTAGGGGGACTGGGAAGGGAGTCCTGCTCTGAAACATAGCCCTGTGAAAGGACAGTACAGGGCAGCCCCTGTCTGTGCTCTGGGGGAGTGTGTGTCATGGGAGCTAGTTACACGGCTCCAGGTGGGATTGGGGCTTGGTCTCCTGAGGCGCTAGGTGCTGCTGAAAATCCCTCCCCCGTTTTTTCGATGTGCCAGCCCTGTAAAATCACCCTTTCTTTCCCACCCATCATCCCCAAAGACGGAGGCCAATTCCACCCCAGTGACACTGTTAGCTTTGCTGGCTTTGCACGGCCGTCCCTGACCCACATGGTGCAAGCAGCTCTGTGGCTGCTGCCCAGTAGGAACAGCCTGCAGCTGAGCAGGGCTGGCTGTGCAGGACGAAGGGAGCAGACAGCAGCGACAACCCTGTTTTGTCATGTAGGCTCCCCTGTGCTTTGGCTCTGATGCAGGGGGAGAAGGTCTGCAGAGCCAGATGGGGCCACAGTCACATGGCGCATTCTCAGTGCAGTGCTGGGGACTCCTCTGGAGTGGAACGAGCTCGCCCCTCAGAGCAGGTCTCCACTACCACTTACGTCGCTGAGGGGTGTGGAAAAGACACACACACACCCCACGAGGGACGCATGTTCCAGTGACCTAAGTGCTGTTCACCCCGGCACTACATCAATGGGAGATGCTCTCCCTCCAACAAAGCATCTGCGTCTCGCGGAGGTGCAGTAATTACATCGACGGGAGAGCGCTCTCCTGTCAGTATAGAGCGTTTTCACCAGATGCGCTGCAGTGACCCAGCCACGCCAATGTAGCACTTCTAGCGCAGACCTGCCCTCGGTCTCCAGCACAATTGTCTCCTGCTGGTGCCCTCTTGTAGCATGAGCTCAGGTGCCCAGCAAATACTCCTCGCCTTCTTGCGTTCCATATCCAGATTAGGTCATTTGTGTCATTCTCCCCTTGGCAAAGGCCAAGCCCTGCTTTTCCAAACAGTCACCACCTATGTATTCAGGCACTGCGCCTCCTCTCCAGCTTGGGGGCACCTGTGCCCAGCTGAGCAAAGGTATCTCACTGCCTGCCCTCGGGAGAAAAGCAGGGATGGAGACCGGCCTGGGGGTGAGGGGATGGCATCAGAGATCTGCATTCTCCTTAGACACTGCCGGGGCAGCTAGAATCTGGTCTTGGAGAGTCACAGGAAGGTATGAGGCGCAGACATGAAACTGGGCCAGATGCTGCGTCCCTTTACACTGGAGTGAATCTGGAGTGCTTCCACCAGCAGGATTTACCCTAGTGTAAATGAGATCAGAATCAAGCCCTTTGCACGACAGATGGGAGCAAACAGCGCGGTGCCCTGTCAGTGCTAATGGCGACTGCGGGGCCTGGTCCCGGCTGGAAGGAACCAAGGACAAACTCAGGCTCCCCTGATTTGCTTCCTCCCTGCAGACCCGGGTTGTCAAGGAGGACGACATCCAGCAGATGAACCCTCCCAAGTTCGATATGATTGAGGACATGGCCATGCTAACGCATCTCAACGAGGCCTCGGTGCTGCACAACCTGAAGCGCCGCTACGCTCACTGGATGATCTATGTAAGTGACGCTGGTACAGGGCGTGAGGGTGACACAGAGCCCTGACCAGCACAGTCAGAGGTCAATGCTGATTCAAATGGCACCAACTCAAAACTACCACAGATTTCTCCCCTTGATTGTCCCAGATTACTGGCTATCCCAGCCAGGGTCATGTTGAATCAGGACAGCTACGCCCTGGATTTCTCATGCCTCAGGAACCCCTCCCATTCAGTATTCCTCGTGACATGGGAATCATATGGATGCATTAGAAATCCCCAGGCAGACTTAGATAGATAGAGGGGTAGATTTATGTGTACTGATTAGACTCACTTGGAAAACATATAAAGAGAAATAAGCTGATCTTGGGCTGCCAGGTGAAGAGACTCACTCACCAGGGAGTCTGCAAAACAAAACACAATTCAAGATGCTTCCCGAAATTCCCAGCCCTGGAAGGATTTCTAGGTAAGGCTAAAGCTGGCTGCCCTGAGGACGTCCAGAGGAGACGCTAATGGTGGCTTTCCAGGAGGGATATGGAGAAAGGCCAGCTGCCTGGGTGGAGGGAGTAGCAAGGGGTGGGGGAAGAATATCACCATTAAGATGAGGTAGGTTGGCAGCACAAGGGGATGTCCCTGTTAAGGCCAGTTGCATCCCTGTTCTGTAATAGGCTAAGGAAGCAGCATGGTGCAGACAGGCCAGATCCATTGCGGCATCTCTAGCTCTGAGCCCAGTGGCTTTGAAGAGTCTTTGTTCTGCTACGTTGAGGCAGCTGTGTCCCTCTGCACTCACTTGCCTCCTCTCTGCTCTCAGACCTATTCAGGTTTGTTCTGTGTCACCATAAACCCCTACAAGTGGCTGCCAGTCTACACCTCCCCCGTGGTGGCAGTCTATAAGGGCAAGCGGAGGTCAGAGGTCCCGCCCCACATCTACTCCATTGCAGACAACGCCTACAACGACATGTTGCGCAGTAAGCTTCTATCTTTCCTCTCTCTCCTCCCTGTGCTCACCCCGCAGCGGAGGCCAGACCTTGTTCAGTGGGAGGGGGAACGCAGGGAGGGCATTGTGGCATCACCTCACAAGAAGAAACTGATGCACAATAGCAGAGATGGGCCTGGAGAAACCCGACTATCTGTGTCTGGTCTGGGCTCAGAGCGGGAGTTCTGGACCACTGTTAAAAACACTGATTACAAGCAATACTGACCAGTAACCAATAGCACCTTTCCTTCAGCAAAACAGACTCTGGGTGGGCATCAGAGCCTGTATCTTGAGGGATCACCACACGCAGCCCTGGCATTTAGCTGGCCTGAACCAGGCTACCCAGCCCCCATAGTGCCATGTAACAATCCCCTAAAAGGGGATATGACCCATAAATTACCTTGGCTGGACGGTCAAGGTGATGAGGAGAAAGGGCACCTACCTGCATGGACCCTGGGCTGCTCTAGCAGTGCCGCGGCCAGGGCCTTGGCAGCACGGTGGGCTGGCTCAGGCTTGTACTGTGGGGCCAGGTGTAGAGAAGGAGAGGAAGATGCAGAAGGATAAAAAGAAACACTCTAGAAATGTCAAGACACCAGGATACTTCTTCCCAGGGGTGCCAGTCCCCTGGAGCCTGAGGGAACGCCCACACCCACAGCCTCATTTTGGATCTTTCGGACTGGGAAAGGTCAGTGTTAATAAGTCAGGTGAACATAGTCACTGGCCCAGCCAGGTGGGGCTGTGGATGAACAGGGAAAACCCAGACCCACGGCAGCCCTGGAGCGTTCTCAGAGCTCCATGCAATCTCAGTACATTTCAGTCTTAACGCTGGCTCTTTCTTTTCCAGATCGTGAGAACCAGTCCATGCTCATCACGTAAGTGACCCCTGCTTCCCTTCATGGGCCATTGTTCCCTGCCTGCCTTGTACGTGTCTCTGGGTTAGGCTCCTGGGCCCCATTCTCCTGCCCCGCCTGCAGGATACAAGTTGTCTTTAGGGTCCCAGCAGTGGTTTACTCTCCCCTGTCATTTGGACTGACTTGCTGACTGGCAGCCTTCCTCCTGTGAGATCTGATGCCCCAGCTGCACCTCCTCACCTGCCATCAGACCACCTGCCCCTCATGAGGCCCCCAGTCAGGCCTCGCTGGCTGCCACCCCCTCCCCAAACAAGTTTCCTTCACACCCCCACCCATCGGCTGCCAGAGCCCCTCCAGGGCAGCCTGTCTGGTGACAGTGGCAAGGGCTGCTGTTCACAGAATATAAGAGTTGGAAGGGACCTTAGGAGGTCATCTAGTCCAACCCCCTGCTCAAAGCAGGACCAATCCCCAGACAGATTTTTGCCCCAGATCCCTAAATGGCCCCCTCAAGGATTGAGCTCACAACCCTGGGTTTAGGAGGCTAATGCTCAAACCACTGAGCTATCCCTCCCCCCGAGTTCACCCTGCACTTGTTGGTGCTGGCATCACGGGGTATAACTCTCCCAAGCAGGTCCCCTGGAGCAATGTGTTTCCCAGCCCCGTGGCTGGCCACATGCACCGTGGTGCTAGCCCACAGCTGGGGGAGCTGAGGTCTTGTGTCCGGGAGGAACATGCTTGATGCTCCTGAGCAGGACTGGTGGGCAGAGGAGGCAGCCAGGCCCAGGAGGGTGATGGGGGAGGGGGCAGGCAAGGTTAAGTTCAAGTGACATATAGATGAGGGCTATATAAAGTTCTCTGAAGGGCCCTACCCTGCTGCCAGGAGCCACTGACATTTTTAGCCTCAGCCATGGCCTAATTAGGTAACACAGGGCTGAGGCGGGAGATGCTTGGCTCATGTCCTGTGGCAGCTCCCCCCCTACACCCATCCCTGCTCTTTGTGATCTGGGATTACAATAGAAGAGCAGCTAACTCTAGGCATGAAATCACTGCAAGGCCTTGTGAGCCAATGCCAGCGGGCAGCTCAGACCAGGGCAGCAGGAATTGCCCAGCCTCCAGGTCTCACCTGGACTCCTGGCCCTTCTCTGTAAACCGGAGTGGGCTCCCTCTGGGGGGGTGGGGGAGGAGCCCACTATGTTCCACAGACTGTAGGAACCCCTCACTCCCCAGGGAACTGCGAGTGAAAGTGTCTAGCCTGAGCTGGAGCAGGAGGGGGCTGGCTCCTTGCTGAGCCCCCGGAGCACTGAAGTTCATACCAAGCGTGCAACAGACCAGGAGGAGCCTGGGGAGGAGGTGACTTCCCCACCTGGCACTGTGTGGAGTCACTGGCCATGTCTGCAGTGGTGATTTGCCCCAGTGTCAGCCTCCGGGGGGCTGCCCCTGGTGGAGCTGCCCTATTACAGCCCCATGATGCAGCCGAGCAAAGCCCAGACGGGCTCACACCAGGGGAGGTCACTCACTCCGCTGCAAAGTCCAGCAGCTTTGCCCATCTGTTCTAGGGGATTGTGCCAGTGCAGCACCACAGGGGCTGAGCCTGGTGACTGAAACCCCCACATTGCCCCCGTGCAGAGCATTAGCCAATGGGAAGGGATCACAGGCTGCCCAGGGCCAGACAGGGCTGAACTCCTCCCTTGGTGTTTTACTTCTTTTACATGACACCGTTGTGGGGGGCTGGGCTGTGGCCTTGGTTTTCTGAGTCTCTGTGTAAAGGTTTTGCCTGACTCTGCCTTGTTTTCTTGATCTGTGTATTTCTGTTACCCTAAGCGGAGAATCTGGTGCTGGTAAGACTGTAAACACCAAGCGAGTCATTCAGTACTTTGCCATTGTCGCAGCCCTGGGCGACACGCCGGGCAAGAAAGGAGTAAGACCCTCATTTGAAACACACTTTGGCTGTTTTCTTTTTCTTTTCTTTTTTTTTTCCTTATTTTTTTTTTTTGGTAACTTTTTGCATTTGGAAGCGTGTTTGGATCTGGCCCCTCACGGGCTTTGCTTTTCCTTTGACTTTTGAACAAGCAAGGCTTGAAACAACTGATCTTGGGGAAATGGAGTTTTTTAGTGGCTCACCAAACTGATCAGCCACACCGGGGTCTTTTGGGCCCACCTCTTCCTTCACCCCAACATATTTTCTTTTTCAGACACTGTAAAGGGGACAGACCCCCCCACTCCCCATTTCCACCCCTGTCTCTTTTAAGCCTTGCTTTTTGCCTTTTTCCCCCTTTTCTCTTTTTTGTTCTTTTGTTCATTTTGGTCCTTTTCCATCTTCTGCTTTTTCTTGCTCTTGTTTTGATTCTTTCTCGCATTTCTTTGGTGTTGGTTATTTTTGAGATTCCCTTGCAATTGCTTATTTCTTCTGGGTACTTGATGCTCCAGCCTGCTTTCCCTTGCAGAAGCAGACTGGTTGTTTCAGGTAGTGAGTAAGCAATTCTCCAGCATTGTTTTCCTTCCCTCTTCCCTGGGTTTGGATTTAACTGTTCCTGCTTTTTGGTGCTTTTCTTCTTTTTCTTGAGCTAATCTATTTAACACATTTTTGGTGTATTTTTTGAAATTTAATCCTTCGATTTTTTTGAACCGTTTTAGTAACTAAATTTTAACGCCCTGCTATTTTGATTGATGCTTTCTGTGATTCTGATCTTTCCCTTCTGGAATTCTAAAGACAGTTTTCTTTCCTTTTTTCTAGCAAGCTCCTGCCACTAAAACTGGGGTAAGTGCTACAGGGAATAGGGGTCACTCCTCAAGTGAGAGGCCAGGCTTACTAAGCAGCACCTTGTTAACGCCCACTGGTGGTGGGCCCCTTTCTGAGCACCCTTGTGCCAGTGCAAGTTAGGAGTAACTGCGATGATGTCAATGGAATGGTATCATTGTGAAACTGACACGAGATCAGAATCAGGCCCCTGTGTACAGCACTGCATTTTGCTGAGGTGACAAGGCAGTAATGCAGTTGGGAAATGCTCTTGTGGTTGCTGAGAGGATCCAGGGAGACTGCATGTCTCTTCATAGAACAGCTTCTCTCTCAGTGGAGGGATCACTATTACCAGATGTGGACATGCAGACTCACCCCTGTGGCACCTCCTGCTGGTCTCTCAGGCAATTAGCTCATTTTCCAGCCCAGAGCACCCTCTGCAGGCAGGTGATCCACCTGTCCTCTGGCCCCATGTCCCTCCCAGGACCCCAGTGCTCTGTTAACTGGGGTGCTGCCCCTGAGCAGTAACCCCTTTCTCTCAGGGTCTCCCCTCCCCAGGAAACCCCCACCCACTATCCCCACCTCACCTCAGTATCAGGCTACCACCAGTCATCATCTAGCCCCATGCCCTGGGGCAGACTGCAGTATTAGCCTACTCGTCACTGGCAAGGTTGGGTTTGGACCTGCTGCCTTGGCCTACCCCTGGGCTGCCCTCTGCAAGCCCCAGTACCTGTTGCTTTGTGCTAGGCCACAGCCTGGGGCTTTCCAGGCTGGAGCTCCCCAGCTCCTCTGCCTTTCCCCAGCCCTGCTTCACTCAGGTACCCTGTCTCTAGCTCCCTGCAGCCAGGCCCTTCTCTCTCTACAGGCAAGGAGAGTGTACCTGGCTTCCCTGGCCTTTTTATACAGGCCAGCTGTGGCCTGATTAGGGTGTGGCCCAGCTGCAGCCACTTCCCCAGTCAGCCCAGCTTTTAGAGCTGCAGCTTTCAAGCCCTCCCAGGCAGGAGCGGGGGGGGTCCACCCTGCTACACTAGGATTGGGATCTGCACATTGCAGGGCATTGAATCAGGCTGGGATTTTCTATCCACTGCCCTGGGGATGGAGTTTCTTTAGCACCCAGTTCACTGCAAGCCTGTCCCACTGCCTCAGCGGAAGGGGGGCTGGAAGTTATTGCCAGGCTGTGGCTCTGTGAGAGGCTGCATTGCAAACCAGAAATGTCTAAAAAGGGCCAGTCCTGAAGCAGTTACTCAGTGTCTGGTCAGGCCGAGCTCTCGCTGACTTCCTCAGGCATTGACCTGAGTATGGCCTTCAGTACCAGCCCTTGGGGGCCAGATGGCAGTGGCTGCTTGCTTTGGGGGGGTACCTCATTTAAATGAGAGTGACTGTTAAACGTTGGGGCCAGAGCACTGAGCGGATTCACCCCAACCCCGGGAACCTAGTTTCACTCTGTTATGCATTCTGTTATTCACCCTGCTTTACATCTGGATAGTTTGACTCTGAGTTTTAGCAGCAACATGTCCCTAAACCCAGGGGGTAACAGTTTGTTGGTGGTGTTGGGGAGGAGAGTGAGGACCTAGGGTGCTGCACAAGGGTTACATTTACAATGGTAGCAGTACATAGAAAATATCATCGTCCAAAGCCCAGTGGCTCCGTTATGCAATGTCTAACTCCTGCTCCCATGTTACACCTGCCCAACGGACCTGTGTGCTGAGCTCCAGGGTCCCCCAGTCCAGCTCTGCATCGGAGGGTAAAGTGCTTCTGAATAACAGCATTATGTAAAGAGCCATGTAATCAAAGGGCTGCAAGCCCATGGTGGGCTGCAGGCCGTACAGTCAGTAAGGCTGGATGAATCTGTCCAGTAGGAGCTGCCTGGAGCCCGTGCCCACATCTGCCCCTCCCCTCTCAAGGTTATATGTGAACTAGACAGCTGTTTTCTCTAACCTATCCCTTCAAAGACAATCTTTGTTGCATCTGCTCCAATATTATCAGCCAGCTATCTTGGATTCAATGTGATCTCAGAGCAACAGAAAGAGGATGGGAGGGGGTTAGATCATATTCCCAGGTAAGAAACTGTGCTAGCTGGAGTTAAGCAAGCTAATCTGGATCAGTGACCTCAGGAAAATAACCTTCAGAGCACACTGCAGTGACGAGAACCTTCAGAGTTAAGGTTCCATTCCAACCCCAAACAACCGTGAGAGCACATGCCGTGCATCCTGTATGTTAGGCAGAGGCGTGTCTATGGCCAGGATCGCTGCTAGTTGACACTCAACCCTGGAAATCACAATGATTTGCCTAGGGACCCTAATAGCTGAGATACTTTAAACCCTGTACCTTGGTGTTTCATCTGTGGATGCAAACACCTGAAACCATGGCCAGTGCGGCTGAGACATCGGAGGATACGTAGCCCAGTTGCAGTGAGATAAGGCTTCAGCACTTCTGCTTGCTCAGGGAGCTGAGCCCTGTGGCTAGTAAAAGGTGCAAATGTCTGTCCAAAGTCCAGTGTGTGGTGTGAGGGGAGTGTGCTGGGCTGGCCAAGCAGGAGCTGGTCAGTCTTGGGCATGTGTATAAAGGGAAAGGGGAGGGATATTGCAGAGGGTGCCAGGCAGGGAGGTGTCCCATGTGTAGTGGGTCAATGGGAGCCACAGCTGTGTGCCTAGAATTGCAGTGCATTGGAAGCATGCAGCACTGGCGTACCATTGTCTCAGGAGTGGGGGCAAAGGATAGCCAGGGGGACATGTGCAGAGTTTAGGGTATTTGGGGTATTTTACAAGAGTGGGGTGGAGTTTAAGCAAATTTCCCAGTTTGCTGACTTTAAATTATCGATAGAGATTTAAAACTTGAATTTCACCTTCTAGTTAGCAAAGCGTTTCTCTGGGTGTTTCCTATGGGGGCCGTTTTTAACCCATGATGTACATTATTATTGGCTTGGAAGCGACAGGCTGGCTGGTCCTGGGATGACACGCGATATCAGCTCACTGCTAGCCTCCCTTCCCCTAAGCCCCCCATCAAACAAAGCCATCCAGGGCGTGTGCGCTGCAGCCTCTCTGCTCAGGGGCAGGTGGCACAGCGAGGATGCAGGGGGAGAGGTTAGCACCCCCTGAGCAGTGCTGCTCTCTCCTCCTGCAGGGGTCGCCACCGACCATTTCCTGAGCTCCTGGCAAAGCAGGAACTAAGCCATGAGCCAGTCTGTTATCCTGGACCAGTGGGTCCTGACTAGTGCAGTGTCCTAATAAGTCCCCCGTGTTCTATAAGTGAGTGTTGCAGTACTTAGCTACCACACGTGAGGATTGGGAGACCCAATTCACTGTGTTGTACCAATATAATAAAAACCAGCAGGATCTTATTAAGAGGGATAAGGCAAAGATGCCACATTTATTGTAAATACCATAACAAAACAAAAGACAATGTTTTCCTACTTGTTTCCATTACTACTTATTCCTTATACACACACACACACATATTCATCCACACAATCATTCATTCAGGTTCTGTATAGATGTTATAGTTACCAGCCTAGATGTTGCTCATGCCAAGTTACTGGCCAGGTATCTTGGTCATGAGGATGGAGCCGAGTCTGTGTCAGATGCATCTGATGCTCCTGGAGGTTGGTATCAGAACCATAGACTCAAAGTCCTCAGTCTTTAGAGTCCAGTTTTATAGGGATTTTTCCCTATGTTAGTTCATAGGAGTTGCCTCATTCTGCTGTTGCTAAATCAATCAGCAGATGGCTGGCTCCATTCTGTCAGATGCTTGTTTTTCCTTCCTTTGAGGTGTGGTGGGTCATCTGGTTGATCCCACTTGACACCTTCTTCAGCCAACACTGAATTCTTCAGACTGGTAACTCCCTAACCATTCAGTCACATACATTCTCTATCTTAATCACATCTATTTCACTGTTTCTTTACTTTTTGGGGTGTTACCAATTTATGTGAGACTCCCTGTCTTTTAACAATCAAAGATAAAGTGAGATGAAAACTTACAGAGGGTGGGGGTCTCTATTTATACACTATAACAGCTACTGTTTTGGCTTACTTAGAGTTAATTAATGTTTAACAAGTTTTATACAAAGTATTTCTTTGAGCAGGCTTCACACAGACACAGCTGGTGGCTTGCAGGTTAGAATCACAAATTTACTTTTAACATAAACCTTTAGTTATGAGGCATCAATTAACAATAAGTCATTTTTCATATAAACCATGTCTAATATAAACCTTCTTTAATATCCCTACAACTGATGTTCTTTGAGAGCAGAGGTGCTAATTAATAAGAATTAACAAGGGATACACAGCCTCACGTACAATATAAGGCCACATAGTGTGGGAGAGCTGGGAACAGGATACCCAAGTGCCTAGCTCCCAGCCCTCTCATCAGTCCACTAGAGCAGGCCACATGCTTGGGCTCTGCCCCCAGTGTTTATGGCTTAGTGCAAGTTGATTTCAGGGTCAGACAAGCCAGAGAGACTTACTCTAATGAGAGCCTTTGAAAAAAGAGTCTTTGGTGCAACCCCAAATACAAAACCCAGCGCCGAGCTTTGGAGTTTCCAGGCGATAGGATCAGACGAACATTCAAACACTGAGATGCACTTGTTTGAAAGGTCGGAGCAGGTGCTGCCATGACCTCTGTCAGGTGGATCTGCTGAGGCTGGAGGATATTAGAGAATGAACTGAAAGCTAGGGACAGCTTTGACTCTGGAGAACCGGCTGCCTCTGTGACATGCTCTTATGGACAAAACTCAGCACTGTAGTTCTCGACCCACGCCGCCACCTGGGGAAGCTGCAGTAGTAGCTTAATGTAGTTAGGACTCAGACGTTTAAAGACACAGTGATGAAAAACGCCAGCACTCTGTCTCCACTGTGGCTTCCATTGCCAGTGGCTCTGGTGGAGCGGCACCCGTGGAGAATTACACGTCTTGGTTTCCTGGTGTAGGCAAGGCCCTGCATCCCTTTGGCATGACTAGGGTATTGGGACAGCCTGAGCGTTTGGGGGGTTCTGCCTAGGTACACCTGCGATAGTCAGTGTTCTGCTTGGCTGTATCTGGAGCAGTTGGCAGCAGTCAGATGATGACTAGTGTAAATGGACTGTAGCTTTATGGAACCATTTGGAAAGCACACCGTACCCTATAGAGACAGTGACTAAGGCACGATGGTGTGGTGTGGTACAAAGTTATAATGCCATGGTCTAATTGCTAGGGCACTGGGCTCTGAGTCAGGAAACATGAGTGCTAGTCCCAGCTCTGCTTTTTCAATGACATCACTGCTCTGTGCCTCAGTTTCCCCTCACACCCCTCTGTCGGTCTTGCCTAGTTTGGCTTTAAGCTCTTGGGGCAGGCACAGTCTCTTCTGTGTGTTTGTATAGTGTTCGGCACACTGGGCTCCTAGATGCTACTGTCATACAAATGTAATAACAAGAACATAAGTCTGGGGCTAAGGCATTGCTGTGAAGAGGCCATCCGGGAGTTCTGAAGCTCCCCCCAGCCAGTGTCTATAACACTGCACACTGCACCACAGCTCTGGGGAGAATGGCTCTGACACATGTTTAAAGGAAAACTCACCTAGGAATATTACAGAGGGTTGTTACTGTCTCTTCCTGGGCTATTTCCTGGACCCCTTTGCTTCCAAAGGCAGGTTTTCTCAGTGCCATGAGCCCTCCTTTCCAGGCCTTGATGGCTATGGCCCCGTCACAGAGGACTCCCATGTACAGTTGAGCTATTAGCCCGGACCTTTATAGGCACCACTCACAGCAGACTAGATGGTCACAGAATTCATGGCCTCAAAGCCCAGCTCTGCTCCCCAACGTTAATTAAAAAAATAAGACGTGCCAGATAGGAAGGCACCACCCTAGAGACTAAGGCCTTAAGGGAAGCTAGTGAGAGTAGCAGAGGGTCGAGGTGCACAGCACTTTCCCCTGCCCTGTGTCCTGCTGCCCCTTAGCTGCAGCTGTAGCAACAGAGCCACTGTTACTAATGCCACAGGCACAAGCTGACTCATCCTTTGGCTGCATTTTCTAGGGTACCCTCGAGGATCAAATCATTGAGGCCAACCCTGCTATGGAAGCCTTTGGCAATGCCAAAACCTTGCGAAACGATAACTCCTCGCGCTTTGTAAGTATGCTAGCAGGATTTATATTTACAGAGCTCACAACACTCAAGTTATCCATACCCATGCCTGAGTGAGGTGGCCACAGATAGCCAGAGCTAGCTTTTACATAGGGAGCAAATCCTTGTCAGAACTAGCAACTCTCTCTTTAGGTGGGTTGGCTGTAGGGCCAAACCCTTTGCTGCTGTAAAGCAATGCCACTCCCTGATGTTACCTGACCAGGCTAGCTCACTGACTTGTGCCATTTAATTTACACCAGCTGAGGATCTGGCCCTAAAAGGTGAGGCTGGAGTTAGGGGCCGCCCAAGGTCCATCTCGGCTTGGATCAGGCTGTGGGTGATGACTGGCAGTGCCAGGAAGGAGCCTAGCACAAAGGGAGAGCAGGGAGAGCTGGAAGTGCCAATGCTGGGAGGTGCCTCAGTGCACCGGTGGTGCAGTTTCCCGTTCATCAAACCCTGGCCCTGTGTTTGGCTCAACCAAACTCCTGGTTCCCATTTATCTCCATAACAATGCGCTGGAGGTAGTGGAGGCCACAGTGGCATTCTTGGTCCTCTCTGGATTCCCCAGTGCACCAGGGGCCTGGGAGTGTCATGGGGTCTCCTGAGCTTGATCAGCAGTAGCAGGCCATGACTCTGCAGGTAGTTGTGCTGCAGACCCAGCATCACGCAGCTCTGCCCAGGGGGCAGGGGCTGTCAGGGGCCATCTGCAACCATCCTCTGAGTGCTGCATGAGAGCACAGCCACAGGAAGCAAAGCGCAGGGGGATGATCCCTCCGCTGAGCCAAAAGGGACCAGCACAGGCCCGAGAATTTCACCCAGACACCTTGTATTGAGCCCCAAAGTTGTGTGACATTAACATAGGGCAGAGAAGAGACAGACCCTTAGCCCTCCCCAGCCATCTGATTTGTAATAGCTGCCCACCCGGGACAGCAGCTGTACCTGCCTCAGTTCCTCTGTCCAGCCTAAGTATTTAC
This sequence comes from Mauremys mutica, assembly GCF_020497125.1. Classification (NCBI taxonomy): domain Eukaryota; kingdom Metazoa; phylum Chordata; order Testudines; family Geoemydidae; genus Mauremys; species Mauremys mutica. The sequence goes on along the minus strand of NC_059084.1, from coordinate 29,382,090 downwards.
CTCCTTCCCTTAGGGCAAGTTCATCCGAATCCATTTTGGCCCCTCAGGGAAACTGGCCTCTGCTGACATTGATATCTGTGAGTAAACAGCCTTGCACACCTGCCAATTCAACATGCTCTTTTTCTGCCCTGACACTGGATCAGCTCCAGAAAAAACCCAATCTGGTTTTTTTCCTGTTTGTTTCTAGACTTGCTGGAAAAATCCAGAGTGATTTTCCAGCAACCTGGTGAGAGAAGCTACCACATCTACTACCAGATCCTGTCTGGGAAGAAACCCGAGCTCCAAGGTAAGCAGCTTCAAAGCAATCGGACCAAAGGAAACGACAGTGTAAGCACCTCTGGCCTGGGCAACCATAGTCCCCGGTGAAGTCACTGCCCCCCAGGGGGAGGGAGCCCAACTAGATCCCTTGGAGGGAGGGTGCTGGGGGCAGAGGAGTCATTACTCAGCACTGCCCTCTGGGATCTCGTGGAGGGCCCAGAAATGATCCAAACTGACCTGCCAGGCTCTGCCGTTTAGCCACCTCTCAGGCACTGAGCGGGGTTGGGATCCAGGTGCCGGGTGACAGGAGACCTTTCCGCACTGGAGAGATGCTTGGCAGAGGCTCGGCATGATAAGCTTCTTGGCTGCCGCCTGTTGAGCCTGCTGCTGGATCGTGAGCAGCACCTTATTAGGCAGGTCTGGAGAGCCATGGAGCAGTAATCTTATCTGGGGGTCATGAGGGCAGGCACTGGTGCTTCTAAATCAGTCTCCAGCCCAGCAGTGTTGCGAAGATAGCAGAAGGGAGCTGGAGCTGCAGAAGAGATGGGCCTTGTGAGAAGTTACCAGGCCTTCCGGAGTCAGACCCACAAGCCAGTCCCATCAAAGGAGCTAGAGCTGAGGCAACAGACTAGAATGGGCTGGGAGTCACACCCAGCCATGCTTCCCTCTTCTACCCTGGGCAGTTCCCATCAGAGCCTTTCACCTCAGCCTCCCCCTGCCCTGCCCACAGAGACACAGCGAGCGCACTGCTTAGCAGTGGGAACTGGGCAGTCCAGCAGTACATGCCACAGCACCAGGGGCCATTGCTGCAGCGAGGGGGCTGTATCCACAGCCATGCGATGGGCACACTGTGGTGGTAACGAGGGCCTGCGCAATGAGACCAGGGTAGGGGGAGTGGCAGAGCACTGGGGCATTACCAGGACACATGGAGCAAAGGCAGAGCAGGGTAGCTTTCCATTGCTCTTTGGCAGCTGCTGCTCAGCAAGCTGCCTGAGATGGCAGCGCACGGCCCAGCTGAGCCTCCCCAGGAGCAGTGGGTTTTGTGGCATGCGCCAGGGCCAGCTTCATGGCGCATGTCGCACTGTGGGCGAGGATCAAGGGAGCCTGGGAGATACCAAACATCCCACTGCACTTAGCCTGTGCCCAGAGCACTGCCCTCTGCCTTCCCTGCTGATTTTCACGGCACGCTCCAAGGGGCAGGGCTCCAGCCCACCTCCAGCTACCTTCTGATGCCTGGGGTGTCCACCTGGGAGCCCAGCCCTCTGCCAGGTTTGCAGGCCAGAGCTCAGCCAAGGGAGGGCATGTCCCACGGCAGAGCCCTGGCTACACTGGGCCCTAGGGCTCAGTCCTGGAGCTGTGCAGAGCATTAGGCCCCTCCGGTCCTGCGCCAGCCTTTCCAGGGGAGTCTGCTCTGGAATGTAGGTCAGCATGCGGGGGCAGCCGAGTGTACCTCATGTCTTTGCTCTCCCTCCTGCTCCCAGATATGCTGCTACTCTCTCTCAACCCCTACGACTACCACTTCTGCTCGCAAGGCGTAACAACGGTGGACAACCTGGACGATGGCGAGGAGCTCATGGCTACAGACGTACGTACGGGACCTGCGAGACAGAGCACGGGGGAGGCCTGGGCAGAGGGGAGAATGGCTTTACATGCTCCTGGAGAGAAATGGGGCTATGGCCCAACTTTGCTCAGATATCGCTGAGCTCTGCTGATGTTTTATTAATAATCACCCTGTGCACATCTCCAGCCCCTGTCCCGCAAGGGCCCCTGAGGTTTGCAGACATTCACTCCCCGGCACTCCCCTGCAGTGAGGGAGGGCTCATTCTCAGCCCCACGTATAGACTGGAAAGCAAGGCACAGCATGGGTAAGGGCCATGCACAGCAGTGTGTGTCGTTCCTATCGCTGTGCACCCAGAGGGGGTCAGTCCCATGCAAATGGCCAGTGAAATGCATGGCCACCACTGATGCACGCAGCCCTAGACACGTAGGTGTGAGCGTCTCATTCTGAAAACCACAGAGCGACTCAGTGACAAAACCAGGAATAGAACCCGGAGTCCTGGCTCCTGATAGGGGGGCTGCCGGTGGGTGCTCAGCACCCACGATTTTCCCCCTGTAGGTGCTCTAGCCCCGGAGCACCCACGGAGTCGGAACCTATGGCTGAGGATACCGGAAGGAACCCCAGTTTTAGGATGAGACAGGTACTAGTAATGGTGGATTCAGTTATTAGAAATATAGATAGTTGGGTTTGACCAGGAAAAATGCCTAGTGAATTGCCTGCCTGGTGCGAAGGTAATGAATCTCCCGAGACAGCTAGACAGACTTATAGGTAGTGCTGGGGAGGAGCCAGTGGTCATGGTACATGTAGGTACCAGTGACTTAGGGAAATATAGGAGAGAGATCCTGAAGGCCAAATGTAGGCTGCTAAGTAAGAGATTAAAGACAAGGACTTCATGGTAGCATTCTCTAAAATGTTTCCATTCTACGCACAAGGCCCGTAAGGCACACAGGGTCTCAATGCGTGGATGAGACAGTGGCGTGGGGAGGAGGGATTTAAGTTAATTAGGAACCGGGGAACCTTTTGGGGAAGGACTAGTTTATACAGGAGGGACGGGGCTCCACCCAAACCAAAACTGAACCAGACTCTTAGCATGTAAAATTAAAAAGGTTGTAGAGGATGTTTTGAACTAAGGGCTGGGGGAAAGCTGGCAGGTGTGGAGAGCACACGGTTTGGGTGGGGACGTCTCTTAGGAATGAAATGGGGAACTCTACGTCCTAGTAAAGCGGATAGGAAAGAAGTTGGTAAAGTACAGGTAGGAGCCAGTGAGGAACAGTCAAGTGTAAAAGAGTCACATTTATATTTAGCTCCCGAAGGCAAGCAACTGAATATTGACAAAATGCCCTAGTGCTTATCTACAGCTGCTAGGAGTCTAAATTCTAAGCTGGGTGAACAGAGCGCCTGGTATGGAGTGAGCATATTGATATAACAGACCTCACGGAGATTTGGTGGTAGGAGGATAATCAATGGGACACAGTAATACCATGGTTTAAAATACAGTAATGCCACTTAACGTTATAGTTCTGTTCCTGAAAAATGCATCTTTAAGTGAAACGATGTTAAACTAATCCAAGTTTCCCAAAAGATTTAATGTAAATGCGGGGGGTTAGGTTCCAAGGAAATTTTTTGGGGGCAGACAAAAGGCATTATATACTGTACAGTACTGTACTTTACTGTGGAGGGGAGGTGCCCCAGCTTACCCCTGGGGCTCAGGGTGGGGGTGCAGGGTCTGGGAGGGAGTTAGGATGCGGGAGGGTGCTCGGGGTGGGGGTACGGGAGGAGGCTTAGAGCTGGGGCAGGCAGGAGGTGCAGAGCACTTACCTGGGGCAGCTCCTGTTAGGTGCAGGGGGTGTGCAGGTGGATCTGTGCAGCGTGGCACCACCCCCATGGCTGCGATTCTGGGAGCCACGATTCTGGGAGCTCCCCTCCCACCCCACAGGCAGGGCCACCCGGAACGCAGGGGATTTAGGGGCTGCAGGGCCCTGGGCTAAGGGGGCCCCGGGGCCCTGGCCTGCAGCTCTAAAGCCCCTTTCGGAATGCGGCCCCGCGAGCACGGGCCGGAGGACTCAGGAGGAGCAGGGGCAGCCGCACAGCCAGCGGCGGGAAAGAAACAGCCCTTTCCCCTTCAAAGCGCCGCTTCTCTCCGGCTGTTTGTTTGGCGGCACTTAGGACTTTCTGGGAGGGAGGGAGAGAGGGAGGGGGAGCAGGGCCGCCAAGAGGATTCAGGGGGCCTGGGGTCTTCGGCGGTGGGGGGCCCCCGCTTCGGCGGTAATTCGGCAGCGGGGGGGTCCTTCCGCTCTGGGACCCGCCGCCGAATTACTGCTGAAGACCCGGCACTTCAGCGGCGGGTCCTGCTTCGGCGGTAATTCGGCGGCGCGGGGTCCTTCTGCCCTGGGGCGGAAGGACCCCCCTGTTGCCGAAGACCCGGAGCGGAAGAAGCTCCGGGGGCCCGGGCCCCGCGAGAGTTTTCCGGGGCCCCCGGAGTGAGTGAAGGACCCCGCTCCAGGGGCCCAAAAAACACTCGTGGGGGCCCCTGTGGGGCCCGGGGCCTGGGACAAATTACCCCACTTGCCCCCCTCCCCCGGGCGGCCCTGAGGGGGAGGAGGCAGAGAAGAGGAACTTGTGCAATGCTCCCTTGTAAAGTCAGCCAAACGACGTTATAAGGGAGCATTGCACAACTTCAAACGAGCATGTTCCCTAATGGAGCAGTGATGTAACTTCGAAACAACATTAAGTGGGAGGACGTTAAGTGAGGAGTTACTGTATATAGGAATGACAGAGCCATCCACTCCCAGTCTTTATTCAAGCTTAATTTAATGGTGTCCAGTCTGCAGAACTGGAATTAATTTGCAAACTGGACACCATTAAATTAGGCTTGAATGAAGACTGGGACTGGATGGGTCATTACACAAAGTAAATACTATTTCCCCATGCTAACTTCCCCCCTTCTGTTACTCACACCTTGTCAACTGTTTGAAATAGGCCATCCTGATTATCACTACAATTTTTTTTCCCTCCTGCTGATAACAGCCCACCTTAATTGATTAGTCTCATTAGAGTTGGTATGGCAACACCCATTTTTTCATGTTCTCTGTGTATATATATCTTCCGACTGTCTTTTCCACTGCATGCATCCGATGAAGTGGGCTGTAGCCCACGAAAGCTTATGCCCAAATAAATGTGTTAGTCTCTAAGGTGCCACAAGAACTCCTGTTCTTTTTGCTGATACAGACTAACATGGCTACCACTCTGAAACTTAACAGAATGTTAGGAACTATTAGGAAAGGTATAGAAAATAAGACAGAGAATATCATGATGGCATTATATAAACCCATGGTATGCTCACACCTTGAATGCTGTGTCCAGTTCTTGTCGTCCCATCGCAAAAAGGATACAGTGGAACTGGAAAAGGTTCAGAGAAGGCCAACTATGGAACGGCTTTCGTACAAGGACAGACTAAAAGGATTATGGCTGTTTAGCTTAAGAAAGAGATGACTAAGGGGGGATGTGATAGAGGTCTACAAAATTGTGAATGGTGTGGAAAAAGTGAATAGAGAAGTATTATTTACCCTTTTACACAATACAAAAACCAGGGGTCACCCAATGAAATTAACAGGAAGCAGGTTTAATACAAACGAGGAAATACTGGTGGAACTCATTGCCACAGAATATTGTGATGGCAAAAGTATAAGTGGGTTCAAAAAAGAACTAAAAAAGTTCAGGGAGGTAGGTCCATCAATGGCTATTAGCCAAGATGCTCAGGGATGCAGCCCTATGCTCGGGGCAACCCTCAACTTCTGACTGCCTGAAGCCAGGAAGGGGAGACAGGGGCAGATCACTCCAATTGCCCTGTTCTGTACACTCACCTGAATCTCTGGTACTGGCCACTATTGGAGACAAGATACTGAGCTAGATGCAGGGCCGGCTCCAGAGCCCAGCGGGGCAAGCACCCGCATGGGGCGGCCCTTTCCCGGGGGGGCGGCAGGCTGGGCCGGCGGACCTGCCGCAGTCATGCCTGCGGGAGGTCCACCGGAGCCCCGGGAGCAGCGGACCTGCCGCAGGCATGACTGCGGAGGGGACGCTCGGCCGGCGGCTCCAGTGGACCTCCCGCAGGCATGACTGCGGACAGTTCGCTGGTCCCGCGGCTCGGCTGGACCTCCCGTAGGCACGCCTGCGGCAGCTCAACCAGAGCCGCCGGACCAGTGAACCGCCTGCAGCTGCGGGAGGTCCAGCCGAGCCACGCGACCAGCGGACCCTCCGCAGTCATGCCCGCGGGAGGTCCGCTGCTCCCGCGGCTCGGGGACGCCTCCCGGGCATGACTGCTTGGGGCGGCCAAATTTGTAGAGCCGCCCTTGGCTAGATGGACCACTGGTCTGATGTTCTAAATTAAATTGCTGTGGCTCAGGTTTGCTAAATAACATAGATGGACAATGAGATAACTGGTAAAAGGCAATTTGTGCCATTGTACCCTAGAAGTTCAAAGCAATGGCATGTGCATAGTGCTGTGACAATGGCTAGGCTTACCCTTGCTGCCTGTCACCCCTCAGCATGCCATGGACATCCTGGGCTTCAGCAACGAAGAAAAGTATGGCTGCTATAAAATAGTGGGCGCCATCATGCACTTCGGCAACATGAAGTTCAAGCAGAAGCAGCGGGAGGAGCAGGCGGAGGCAGAAAACACTGAAAGTGAGTTTGCCACACAGCCGAATAGGGCTGGGAAAAGCTTTGCTGAGCCCAGCACGGTGCATGAACTCCTTCCACTGCTGGACAGAAAATCACAGGGCTGGAGCATTGAAACAATCCCCGTCAAGTTTCCCATTCATCCACCTGCCATCCCTTCCCTTTCCCACATTCCTCTCATGTGGTGATGCCTATTGACTAGGGGCCATGCCTCCACAGTGCTCAGAACTCCCCGCAGTAGCCCTGCCTCTCTGAGCATCCGTTTGGTGCAGGACACTGGGTCTGCTTCTGTCAAATCAGCTGCACTGTGCAAAGGTTTATTGTTCTCCTTTATTGCATTGTCCTCTCTCTGCACAAGAGGGAAGAGAAAAGGCTGTGCCTTAGCTCAGGCAGTTCCCAATATTTGAGCACAGCACTCAGTGAGTGCTACACAGTTCAGGATACATGCTGGTGCTGCTGCACTGGCAAAGAGAATGTTGATCTAACAGGAAATGATTCCCCTGCGTCATTAAGATGGAGCAAATCTTCCTAGACAGAGGTTCTCTGGGTTGGTAAAACCTCAGAGAAGCACAGGTGCAAAAATCTCCAGATGCCAAAAGCCCCCTACAACTCCACCTTACACACCACACTCTGAAGAACACAATACAGACACTGCCCACCGGGGAGGTGGGCAGACTACAGAGCATTTTCGGGTTAGTGAAAGCCAGCAGAATTAGGACAGCATCATCTCAGCCCGAGAAGCCTATATTTTTGTCTTGAGTATGCCCATCACCTGGCTGCTTCCTCATGGTTTGATGATGTGTTGCAGGTGCTGACAAGGCCTCTTACCTCATGGGAATCAGCTCAGCTGACCTTATCAAAGGGCTGCTCCACCCCAGAGTGAAAGTAGGAAATGAGTATGTGACAAAAGGTCAGAACGTGGAACAGGTGAGTGTGCTGGGACTGTAGTCTCCTGCCTGCATTCTTACCTGGAATCCCTTGGCTTTGTGCCCTACAGGAAAGCGATGGCTTTGGGTGGCATTCCCAGTGCAGGGCCTTTAGCTCTGGAGTTCACCCCTCTGGTGGCCCCACAAAGTCTGAGTTTGGGTGCCCCAAGGGCATGGTGTAAGCTGAGCCTGCTGTTGCTGTCTTTTAGCAGCTGTCTCGGTTATTCATTGCCAGTGTGACGTGGAAGCAGGGAGTGCGCTGAGTTGATGGCTGGATATTTTTGGCCGTTGCATTTTACAGTGATGGGCCAAGGCTGGAATTTCAATTCAAACTCCTTTGATTTGTGGAGGGTTTGGGTTCAAATCCCTGGACACTGTGGTTTGGCCTGGGTTGGATCCAAACTCAAGAGGGGCCTAATTTCTGTGGTTCTTGCTTCAGCTGTAGCCCCAATCTCATGAGATGTTGGCTCTAGATGGTGGAAACCTCCCCAGGACAGCAGCTCTTGTGAGATTCCAACTGTTGAGGGCGGGAAGATTGCAAGCGCAGCTCATGGGGTTTCAGCACCCTCTGCCGCACACCCAAAACTCGGCCTGGATTGCGCACCCACCTTGCACACCAGCCTGGGAGTCACATTTCTGATCATTCCTAGCTGAGTCGTGAGCCTATGTTCCATCTTCAGAACTGACTTAGGCACTTGGGAGGCTGGGGTCAGAAAGTCCATGGGACAAAGGCTCCTAAGTCACTGGGGCACTTTTGAAAATGTGACTCCAGCACATCTCTGACAGGCTGCCCCAGCCTGGAGCTGCAGGCACACTTAGTCAGGAGAGGAGGGCACAAGGTAAATGGCTGCATGAACACAAACACACAGACTAATTCAGTGGCTGAAATGTGAACACCCCTTGGTGGGAGCAGCAATTCCCTTGGCTCTGGCTGGCTATTCCCCTTCCTGCTCTGAGAGTAACGGGTCTTCACCGCCTCAGGCTGGGTGTAGACAGAACGAAACCAACAGGGAGCAAGTCTCGATGTGACGATCTCTCTCCGGATTGCATTGGCAGGTGGTGTATGCAGTCGGGGCCTTGGCCAAAGCCACCTACGATCGCATGTTCAAGTGGTTGGTGACTCGTATCAACAAAACCCTGGACACCAGGCTGGCCAGGCAGTTCTTCATCGGAGTACTGGACATCGCAGGCTTTGAGATCTTTGAGGTGGGTTGCAGGGGTGGTGTGTATTAAACAGACTCAGTGCCATAGAAACACACGCAGCTTTCCCATGGCTTCTGGCAGTTCTGCCATGAAGATATGGGTGTCTATGGAGAATGGAGCTCATGCGTCAATTCATTAACCCAGAATACACCCACCACAGCCCCTGGGAATGGCTCTGCTGTTGCTGAGGACCAGAGTGCCAGTTCAGTCCCAGCTGAGTTCCTTTCCACCTGTTCTGGAATGGGATCCCAGCTGGGCCTGTCCACATGGGCTGGGCGGAATCAGTGGCGGACTGGGACCAGTGGATACTCCCCTTTGCTGACACAGAGGTTTGGTTTGTGCCTGCAGTTTAACAGCTTTGAGCAGCTGTGCATCAACTTCACCAATGAGAAACTGCAACAGTTTTTCAACCACCACATGTTTGTCCTGGAGCAAGAAGAATACAAGAAAGAAGGCATCGAATGGGTCTTCATCGACTTTGGCCTGGACCTGCAGGCCTGCATTGACCTGATTGAGAAGGTAAAGCATGAAGCATGAAGATGGGGGTCAGTGACTCTGCCAGCCCGCTTGGGTGGCTGTGTGAGACTGGAGTGTGCTGAGCATACGGTGTGGCTGCACAGGGCTCTGATAATCCCTGTTTGTAACCAAGCATCCAGCTGAGCAATCCCATTTGGTGGCTGCTTTTATTACAGGGGTAGGATAGATGGCTGCCACCAGGCTGAGCTGTAGGGTGAGCGTTCTAAACAGCTTGCTGAGCCCTCAGCGAGTTCTGGATTTCACCCTGGCCCTGACTGCTTGAGAGGGAAATGAAAAACAAGTCCAGGGGAGCGGGACGGCCTATGGGAGCAGGCAGGGCCGGCTCCAGAGCCCAGCGGGGCAAGCCCCTGCCTGGGGCGGCCCTTTCCCGGGGGGGCGGCAGGCTGGGCCGGCGGACCTGCCGCAGTCATGCCTGCGGGAGGTCCACCGGAGCCCCGGGAGCAGCGGACCTGCCGCAGGCATGACTGCGGAGGGGACGCTCGGCCGGCGGCTCCAGTGGACCTCCCGCAGGCATGACTGCGGACGGTTCGCTGGTCCCGCGGCTCGGCTGGACCTCCCGCAGGCATGACTGCGGCAGCTCAACCGGAGCCGCCGGACCTGCGAACCGCCCGCAGCTGCGGGAGGTCCAGCCGAGCCGCGCGACCAGTGGACCCTCTGCAGTCATGCCCGCGGGAGGTCCGCTGCTCCCGCGGCTCGGGGGCGCCTCCCGGGCATGACTGCTTGGGGCGGCCAAAAACCTAGAGCCGCCCCTGGGAGCAGGGGAAAATCCAGCTTGTGCCTTGGAAAATCCCCCTCAACTTTTACCGATTAGGGGAACTGCAGAAGGCAGTGGGCTGGAGGTAACGCTGGGGGGGCTTTCCACAATAGAGTTTACCCTGCCAGCTGAGACGTAGGACGGGAATGATGGGGAAATGCCATCACAAGGTGGTGATAGTTTGCCCCGTGGCACATTCTCCCAGCATCTCTCTGCAGAGGCCTGAATGACGACTCTCCCTCAGCACGTCTCCAGCCAGTAGCGCAGAGCAAGTCCCCCGTGCAATTCAGGTGCTAGGATGGCTGCATTTGTGCCAGGGATTGGTCGGGGGCTGGAATAGGGTGGGGGCCTGCCCTGTCCTTTCCCCGCTGTGCCGAACTCTGAGCGGCTCATGGGTATCCTTTTCTGCAGCCGTTGGGAATCCTCTCCATCCTGGAGGAGGAGTGCATGTTCCCGAAAGCCTCCGACATGTCCTTCAAGGCCAAGCTGTACGACAACCACATCGGGAAGTCACCTAACTTCCAGAAGCCACGGCCAGACAAGAAGCGCAAATATGAGGCCCACTTTGAGCTGGTGCACTACGCAGGAGTGGTACGTCTCCCGCCAAGTCCTTCTCATTCCCAGGCCTCTTGGGGTCTCCGTGCTGGGCTGCTGACCTGACCTGCTTCTCTTTGTCCTGTGGCGACAGGTGCCCTACAACATCGTTGGCTGGCTGGATAAGAATAAAGACCCCCTGAATGAGACAGTGGTGGGCGTCTTCCAGAAATCGCAGAACAAGCTCTTGGGCAGCTTATATGAGAATTACGTGAGCTCCTCCTCAGGTGAGCCGTGGTCCTGCCCCACTTCCCCCCTCACACACACCGTGACCTCACCTGGGAACACCCCTCCCGAGCTGCCCAGAACTGCTCTCTGCTGGCACCAGCAGGCCTGCAGCGTGCGGCGGCTCTGACAGAAGGCCATCACCAAGGGTGGAGTATGGTTTTGTGGGGCCCTGGGCCAGAGCAAGTGGGGGCCCCTCCCCTCCCCTTCTACCTGCAGTCTCCCCACCCCGTGCTCCTGCCAGGGAAATAGGATTGGGGCACAGGGGCACCCATTTTTCTGGGGCCTCCAATTGGTCAGAGCCCCTGGGCACAGGCCTTGTTGGCCCAGTGACTAATCTGCCACTGGCCACCCCCTGCTCACCAAGAGACCTGGGGTGCCGCGCTGCATGGATTTCTGGGAGGCCTGGATTCAACTCCCATGCACAGTCTCTCGCTCCCTGGGCAATGGGGTGCTGCAGCTTAGTCCTGGGGAGCCCAGCGGGGGATGGTGTCATGGGAGTGAAGGGGAATCCCAACAGGGAAAGCTGGGCAAAGCCAGAGGAGAGCAGCAGTTTACCCTGGTCTGCAGGTGTGGTCCAGGGTAGGTGTTGCCATTTCCCCCTTTACAGAGACCTGGTGCTCTGTGCTCGTGGGGTTGCTAAGATCGGCATGACGGGGAATTCTGCCCATGCCAGGACTCACTCACCTTCCACTCCCCAATGAGGAGAGAGACGGGGGGACTCACACACAGCCCTGCTGCTCTGTTAATGTACTCACCGAGCCTACACACACTTCCACTCTCCCTCCAACGTCCCTGCTCACATGCTCGTAGGCCTTCTGCCATCGTGTCTCAGCCAACACAGACCCCCTTCGCCTTCCGCCTCACACACCCATTCTTCCGCCTTGCAAACCCCTTCCTCCCACATATCAAGTCCTTCCTCCTTGCACACCCCTTCTTCCCCCCTTGCACACCTCTTCCTCCCGCCTCACACCCACCTCCCACCTCACACACCCATTCCTCCTGCCTCACACACTCATTCTTCCTCCTTGCATACCCCTTCCTCTCACCCACCAAGTCCTTCCTCCTTGCACACCCATTCTTCCGCCCTTGCACACCCCTTGCTCCCGCCTCACACAGCCACCTCCTGCCTCACACACCCATTCTGCCGTCCTCACACATCGAGTCCTTCCTCCTGGCACACCCATTCTTCCCCCCTTGGACACCCACCTCACACACCCATTCTGCCCTCCTCATACACCCATTCTTACCCCTTGCACACCCCTTCCTCACACACACACACCCGCCTTACACACTCCCAAGCCCAAAGCTGGCCTGTGGCTCATCTAGCAGCACCAACATGGGACCCAGAGTCTTCCAAGTGCAGCCGACACAACAGACCACAAAGCAATACTTCGCTGGCGTCATGAATTTACCCTGTTTCCCTCCAACAGATGAGCCACCGAAGGCAGGGGTCAAGGAGAAGCGTAAGAAGGCGGCTTCCTTCCAAACGGTGTCCCAGGTGCATAAGGTAAGAGCGAGACTCACACCCAGGACTGGAGGGTGAAGACTCCCCTCCAAGAATCCATCCCAGACCCTCACACAGCCCAGGGGCATCTCCCTCACAAGCCTCTGATGCTGTAAGAGACACAACGACCCTACAGGGTTGGTGTTCCTTGCTGCATGGGCGCGACAGGTCCTCAGCCCTAGTCAAGTGCTAGCTATGCCCGGTGAGGAATAGTCTCAGCCCCCGGCTGCTAGGTCCTCTCTGCGCTGCACTCGCTCAGCTAAGGACCCGTGGTCCCAGACGGAGAGAAAATACCCCCCTTTGAGGTGGGGCTTGTGCCACTGCTGAGCCCACGATGGCTGTGCTGCCCGGCGCCCGGCAGCATCTCCGCCTTTGGGAGAGCGGCAGTTAAGACTTGCAGTGATGTTTAGATAATGTATTACATGAACATCACTTTAAGTCTGTGCTACCTCTCTCCTCACTCTGGACTGCGGGAAGGACAGCCCTTGGCAGAAGACAATGAAGGTGGATCTTACGGGGCTCTGAACAGGGGCGGATTATGGAGCCGCCCTACAGCTCTCCTGCCTTGGGAGCTGGCTAGAGCCGATTGCTAGCTCAGTGCACCACAGGGCTCTGAACCCCGTTCACAGCACTCACTCCCAGGGTGTCTCTGTCCAGGCGGGGGCTGAGGCAGCCAGGGGGATAGCTGAGAACCAGACCAGACTGGGGTTCATAAGCCAAAAGCTAGATCCTGCAGGAAGAGTCTTGTCCTACAATGACAGGGGAGCACCAGCTGTGCCAGTGTCCACTGGCTCCAGCATCAGATGGGGCCGGGGGGGGGGGGGGGTTTCAAAGCTGAGGGTCCGGGTTCAACCCACTGGCCTCTTTCCTTGTGCACTGGGAAGGCCTCTCTGCCTTAGAGTCATGCTGCTGTGAGTGGGTCAGTCTAGCTGCTGCAGGGGGTCTGCTACCGAGAGCAGGGGGCTGCCTGAGCCCGTGGCCTAGGAGAGGGGGTAGCTTGGCATGGCACAAGGACGGACAGGGCTTCAGGGTGGCTTGAGCCATTGCTCAAAGGGAAAGGAAGTCCCAGAAACAAACATCATGCATCACCCATGCCCTGAGCGAGACAGGGGCTGGGGGAATGCCTTCCCCACAAGGCTGTGCCCTGTCCTAGCACTTTTTACAAGGAGCGTGGCTGGGGTGGGGGATGCCGGTGTGGCTGGCTCTCGTCTCCAGACTCCCGGGGTCAAATCCATCCCCAAGCTGCAAATGAAGACGTGCTTGGGAGCCCCTACCATGCATGGCAAACCCCTGTGGAGAATGGGACCACCCAGTGCTGAGCCCCCCTGCAGGCTGCAGGCCCCCAGTGCCCAGAGACCTCTCTATAGAGGCTGGGCTTAGGGTGTTGTTCCCACAGCCTTGGGAAGGTACAAAGACCCCTGAGGAGACGTTCTCAGGAAATGAGGCAGGCCAGGGCGAAGGGGCATTGGCAGAAGAGGGCTACAGGAGCCCAGGGCTGGGCTAGCAGGGCACTGTTGGTGGCATTGAGGGGCATGAGCGGGAGCTTGCCCAGCCTCTGCGCACACTGGGCCTGGCTCAGCTCCTCACTGTCACCAACCCTAAATTCACTCCTAAGAACAAGAGCATCTGGTTCCTTGCCCCACTCTACAGAGCTGGCACTTGACACCCAGCACCACTGCCAGCCCCGGCCCCTGTCTGAGCGGGGGGCAGGCCCTGCCCTGGTGCTGGCATCTAGCCGGGGGCTTGGCCCAAGCAGTGGGACAGCAGGGTGGGGACTTTTCTGCTGGGAACTGATGAGGGGGCAGGGGGACGCGAGGTGAGTGGCGACACCCGGCAGGGCAGAGGCAGCGTGTCCTGCCTCACCATCGTATCTGCCCTACAGGAGAACCTCAACAAGCTGATGACCAACCTGCGTGCCACCCAGCCTCACTTCGTCCGCTGCATCATCCCCAATGAGACCAAGACGCCAGGTATGCAGCTGCAGGGCTGGGGCTGGGCTGGCTGGGGAACAGGGCTGATAGGACAGCACTCGGATTAATGGCAGCCCATCATTATGTCCTCTGGGCTGCGTGTGCAGGGATCCCCCCTGTTCCCACCAGATCTCTGAGGATCCCATCCCCCACCTCTAGTCACTGATTCCCAGCTAAGGAGGCCTGACAGGTCTCTCCTGGGCCTACGAATTCCAGTTCCTGTCAGGAAGGGTCAGGGGAAGCACTCCCCTCCAGCTGCACCATGTGCCCTAGGGCTGCCCAGAGGGGCCACAGGAGAGCTCCCTGTCCACATGGGCCCCTTGGATGCAAAAGTGACAAGGACCTTTACAAGGGTCTAAACCCAGAAGCAAGCGGGTTGCTCCTCAGCAGCTGTGGGTAAAACACCTACGCATTGTGGATGCTGCTCCGACACCTCCTAGAGTCTCCTGGCAGGAGCAGCAGAGATGGAAGGCAAATCCTTCCCCAGCTACGCTGCGAGCCTGTGTTCTGCCATCACACAGGAGACACACATAGCACGGGCCACCCTCAGAGAGCAGAGGGGGCCCAGGCCACAGCACTGGGTTTCAGTCCAGGCCAGCGAGTAGGGTAAACCTGTTATTAAAACAGGGGCCATGTGCAAAATCCAGGTCCAGCTGGAGGCTCCACTTTCAGCTCCCCAGCCCCGCTGGCCATGTGATTTGGTTCAGACCCCAGCCTGGCCGACGTGGGCCCCGCTGGCCATGGGGTTTGGTTCAGGCCCCAGCCTGGCTGACATAGGCCCCGCTGGCCATGAGATTTGGTTCAGACCCCAGCCTGGCCGACGTGGGCCCCGCTGGCCATGGGGTTTGGTTCAGGCCCCAGCCTGGCCGATGTGGGCCCCGCTGGCCATGGGGTTTGGTTCAGGCCCCAGCCTGGCCGACGTGGGCCCTGCTGACACAACCCCGGCTGCTTTCTCTCCTCTGCAGGAGCCATGGACGCCTTCCTGGTGCTGCACCAGCTGCGCTGCAATGGCGTGCTGGAGGGCATTCGCATCTGCCGCAAAGGCTTCCCCAACAGGATCCTCTATGCTGATTTCAAGCAGCGGTAATGCCTCCCCTCTCTCCCCCCTGGCTGCTGGGGACTAGCTCAGACAGGGGCAGATTGCCCCAGGCTCCGCTCCACTCCCCAGGTGTGGGGGGTTCATCTGAACCCAGCCCATACATCGCTCGCCCGCTGCCACTAGGCTCTGCTGCGCATGGTGCCTTCATCCTGCTTCCCAGGGCAAAGCCGTCCGAGATTCCTTGATGCACCTGGGCTAATGTGGATACAGCAGGGTCTTGTGCAGCCGTCCCCCAAATGATGGTGATTGGACTGAGAGGCCAGAGCCCAAGGCAGACGCTCAGTGTCAGTCAGGGGTGAATGAGGCTCGCCCCATCAGATGCACAGAGCCCAGTCAATTCCTTCCCTGCCTCTGTGAGCCCAGCTCGGAGCTGGGTGGAAGTGTTGGCCCAGGCACAATCGTCCGCCTGCTGGCCTAGCTCTGATCCTGGCAGTTCAGCCCCATGGTGCTTGTATCATGCAGATACCAGCACAGAGGAGGCAGCTCTGAGCTGGCCAGGCATGCTGGGTACTGGTGCACAAGCTAGCACACAACCTGTGCCATGGTGCTGCTGGTGTCCAGCGTGGCCAAAGCACGTGTCGCACAGACGTGTTCCTGGCTGGGTCCCTCCATGCGTGGAGTAAGAGGGAGCTACCGGCTCAGTGCTATGGCCTCTCTGCTGTGTCTCTACAGCTATCGGATCCTGAATCCTGCTGCCATTCCTGACGACAAGTTTGTGGACAGCAGAAAGGCCACGGAGAAGCTGCTGAATTCCCTGGAGCTTGACCACTCTCAGTACAAGTTTGGTCACACCAAGGTGAGAGGGGAGGGCAGCTGGGCTTGGGCAGGCAGGGAGGGAGCTGGGGCTGGGTGGTCTTCCCTGAGGCTGGGACTCCTCCTTAGGGACTTGCAGGGAGGGGAGGGGTGAGAGCTCCCAGTGCTCGCCTCCAGCTCCAGCTCACTCTGCTCTCCCCAGGGCTCATTGCCTCCAGAGCTCTTGCGCCAAACCACCCCCAGCGCTGTCTGGACTAGGCCCTCCTGCTGCAGGCCCCTGCCCTGCCTGCCTGCTCTTCCACCCCAGGGAGGAGGCAGAGGCAGGGGTGGGGTGGCTCAGTGTGGCAGCTGGAGATGGGTAGCTAGGGAAGGGCAGAGAGGCAGGTGGGGAGGAGGGTCCAGCAAGGACTCCCTTTCCCCAGGCTCCCATCACTCCAGCGCATGTTGTGTATTTGAGTCGCTGGCTCAGAGCTCCCCTAGACCCTGTCCTAGCAATCGGGGCACAAGTCACGAGCGGGCTGTGGTGCACTAGCGCTGTGAGTCCACACCAGACAGCGCTAATGACACACACTCAGGCGCTGAAGAAATGGCATCTAGGGGTCTGCCCTCCAAATCGCTGCAGCACCTGAGCATGTACCGTGGCCACAGAGAAACATGGTGCCCTCCGCAGGGCAAAGAGAATGCAGTGGCTGCTTCAGGTATCTCTCCTGAGCAGGCAACAGCTGCCCTGAGCCCCTCTGTGGTGGCACTGAATCACATGCAGCTGATGGCTGCTCAGAGAGTTCGGGTGCCCGTTAGTCCCATAAGCTCCACTCCTATTCCCCTGCTTGCAGGTGTTTTTCAAAGCTGGTTTGCTGGGCCATTTGGAGGAGATGCGAGACGAGCGCCTGGCCAAGATCCTGACGATGCTGCAGGCCAGAATCCGTGGGCGGCTGATGCGCATTGAGTATCAGAAGATCATCAGCCGGAGGTAGAGCAGCTGAAGGGCCGGCCCGCCCTGCTAGCACCGCTCACCCTTTGCCGTCCAATCAGAGCAGGCAGGGATGTACCTCCCACCACGCCCGGTTGGTCAGACAAGCCCAGGGGCGGAGCTAGACGGAATGCCAATGAAACCTTTGCCAATCAATCAAAATGGAACCGTTTTGTGGTGATGGTTTGATGTTGCTGAAGTTCCAGCAGAGCCCTGCTTGGTTTCGGTGCAGCTTGCCCGCCCAGCTTCTGGGCAGCCTGCCTGGAGGGCGGATGGGGAGCCAAGAGCCTAGAAGTCCTGGCTCCCAAGCTCATGGCTCTGGGGCAGCTCCGCCCATCAGCCTGCCTGCAGCTCCGTTCCCTTTTAAGGAGAATTTCATTCCAAATCAGAATGAAACCAAATTCTGAAATATCACATTCTTCCATGGGACGGAATGCCCTTTTCCCTCTGCCCTGCTCCACCCAGGGGATTGCTTCTCCCATTGCTGTACAGGCAGCAGTGCCATCCATGAGCGTTATTACTCCTGGTGAGGGAATGGAGACTGTACAAGGCAGATCAGTTTCCTTTCCGGGCCGCTCAGGCTGAGCGGGGGTGGATTCTCCAGGTGGCAGGCAAGGAAAGCATCCCAGCAACTCAGGAGAAGCACATTCATGTCAGCTGTATTGCCAAAGGAGTGTTTTTCCATGGCTTGCAAAGTGGGGCTGAGAGGGGCCTAGCAGCAGGAGACAAAAAGCCATGTCCCCATATTTGGGAAGTCTCCTACAGTCAGTGTGGAGGGCTCACAAGGGATGCACTGGGATAGAAACCCCTGGGAGGGTCAATGCATTCCAGGCCATGGACCAGACCTGAGGCCATTGTGGACCCTTCTGGTGCTGTACATAAGCACCATGGAATGGCTGGGCAGTCACGGCAATTGCTGCTGCCAGGGCCAGATTCCCCAAGGAGCTCAACCCCTGACATGCACCTGACATGCTGAGCTGTTGTGAAAACCTATCCCCACACGTGCCAGCTAAGGAGAAGGGGTTTGTGGGGTGAGAGCCAGCAGGGAGTCCCTGAGCAGCATAGTTTGACTGAATCTGCCCTTCTCGTGCCTCAGGGAAGCGCTCTACACCATCCAGTGGAACATCCGCGCTTTCAATGCTGTCAAGAACTGGTCCTGGATGAAGCTTTTCTTCAAGATCAAGCCTCTGCTCCGGTCGGCGCAGACTGAGAAGGAGATGGCCACCTTGAAGGAGGAGTTCCAGAAGCTGAAGGAAGCTCTGGAGAAGTCAGAGGCTAAGAGGAAGGAGTTAGAAGAGAAACAAATTACCATGATCCAGGAGAAGAATGACCTGTCTCTCCACCTTCAAGCTGTAAGCCCCGTGTACAGCTCCTTGGCAGGGGAGATGTGGGTGCGGGTGGTGAGAGTGGGGTAGGCATGGGCATACCCTGCCATACAGGTCAAATGTAATACCACAAGCCAGAACTGTCCTTTAGATGGGGACCACTAGCCTTCTGGCCCCTTGCATCCCAGAGGGCTCAGAAAAGGGCCTGACATTGTGGACAGGATGATTCAAAGGAGTGAAGCTCAGGAATGGAGAATTTCTAGGTCACTGCTCAGTCTGGTCTAGGCAGTGATGGTCCAGTGTCATCTGCTGACCATTCAGTGGCCAGCATGAAATGAGATGGAAGGCCTTAGTCCAGTGCTGAGCAAATGCCTGTCTCACAAGAAGTCCCTTCATAAGGGGAACCCTTGAGTCAGGGCAGAGACAGGAATGAATGGGCCGCTCTGCGAAGGTGATCCCACCAGAACAGGCTGCAGCACATGGGTGGGAAGCGTGAGTGTCTGCTGGCCAAGCTGAACCTGCTCCCTGGAGTGCGGTCTCCAGGCACTGTCAGTCCAGCACCTCCCACCATCTGAAACACCTGAAGCAGAAGGACCAGTATCAGCTTCAGCAGCTCTCCCATTCCCCTTTGGCTCTAAGGGATGGGAACAGAAAGGATGGGAATGTGCCAGAAAGAAACAAAAGCTTCCTTCCATCTGCCTGAATGGCTTGTGCTTGCTCTCTACATTAAGTGAAGAGCATCAGCAGCTAATGTCCAGGAGAATGAGGGTGTAGTGGTCTCTTCCAGGGGCTAGGACCCCTGCCTGGCTGGTAATATTTCCTGGGGGAAGTGGATGAGCATGTGTTTCCTTGTGCACTCTCCCAGGAACAAGACAACCTAGCTGATGCAGAAGAGCGCTGTGACCTGCTGATCAAGGCCAAGATCCAGCTGGAGGCCAAAGTGAAAGAGCTGACGGAGCGTCTGGAGGACGAGGAGGAGATGAACGCGGACTTGACCTCCAAGAAACGCAAGCTGGAGGACGAATGTGCTGAGCTGAAGAAGGACATTGATGACTTAGAGATCACACTGGCCAAGGTGGAGAAGGAGAAGCATGCCACAGAGAACAAGGTAACCAGCACTGCATGTGAGAGGGATCACTGTGCACAGTTACTGGGGGCTCCACAGAGCTCTGTGGCCACACTCCCAATAGCTTCCTTGAGCGTCATGACTGCTGTAGGAGCCCAGGGATCTGCTCAGGGAGAGGAGGTTGCTGTTAGGATGTGAGAGGAAGGGCTGAGTCTCTGATAGGACTGGGCAAAATGCAGCCGGGCTCTGTAGAAGGTAGTATCTGAAAGAACAAAAACCTCTCTGGCTCCAGAGCATTGCATAGTCTGTGCAGCAATAAGCAAAGCTGGAGGTAATGCCACGATTTTCCACCTGCAAAAACTGCCTTCAGTTTTGCCTGGTGTAGCTGGTGAAAGCCTTGGAATAAGAAGCAAGCCCATGACAGACCTGCAAGAGCAATGGGGCTAAAGGCAGTAATGGTGACAGTGACGGTGAGGATGCTGATGGTGATAGAGGTGATGAGGGCAGTGGTGGGGATGGTGGGGATGGCAGTGGTTGTGATGGTGGTGGAGATGTTGGTGGTGCCTAGGGCAGCCCTCACTGGAAATGCCAAGGTCAGGGCAGGCTGCAAAAGGGAGAGCAGATACTACCAAAGACTGGTGGGTAACACTGAAGTACATTCACCAGTCACAAACTGTGCTTCTGATTCCCCACACTGGTTATCAAGAAGCTAAAAAAAGGGAAATCACCCAGCCTCCTGTATTGCATTCCAGTTCTCTGGCTCCCAATCGGCACCTAGGTCCAGTACAGTGAGAAGTTATTTAAAAACTCTGCTCGCTATACAAAACGTTCTTCTGAACCCCAAAGGGCCAGCCACATTGCCAAGTCAATATTAGTTTAGCTCTTACCCAAAATACCATGTTGCCTGCCAATCCTTTAGTATCTAAAACTAAGGGTTTATTATAAGGAAAAAAGAAAGAAAAAGAAGAGATTTATTAAATGTAAAGCAGTGACATACATACAGAGACTTCAGAGTCCATATATCAGGTTCTTAGCAGTATTGGTAAGTTTGCTGACTTAAAAGTCCCCCTGGAACATCCACAGCTTGGATAGGTTATTCTGGCTTCAGTTTGTAGAAAAGTTACCCCAGTAGGAAGCAGGCCTGAAGACAAAATGGAGATGTTGCAGTTGCCTTTTATATTCTTTTGACATGAGGCTTGTATTTTCTGTGGCCCATACACAAGCTTCACAGCACATGGAAAAGCCTTAGAGTTCTTGTCCATAAGCCTGCCCTTACATGGCTTGCTGACTTATCAGGTTATTCCCTGGCATTTTCAATTGGTTTATTGTACAGCTGATGTCCCTTGATGGGCCATCAAGCTGGCTTAGTGCTGATGCCAATCTGTCTGGGGGTGTCTGCCAGAAACACAGCACAAGATTGGAAATACAGATATACCCTACATATCTATAACTCACAATACAAAGGTGCTTCAAACATATAAACAAGATGATCGTGTTTGGCAAATTGTAACATTTTTGTAGTTACCTTACATGGCATATCTAGCATGATTCATTGCAATTTTACGATACTGGTATCCATAATATCATTAAGTGCCTCCCATATTCCATACGGCATCACACAAGGTAGTGGTGGTGGGGCTGGTGGTGATGAGGGCAGTGATGGTGATGATGGTGAGGATGGTGAAGATGGCAGTGATGGTGATAGAGATGAAGGCAGTGGTGGTGACGTGGTGGTTTAGCTCTCCTCTCTGCCTCCACCCCCTAACTCCTGAGGAGTTAAGCTTTCTTCTTACTCTGCCGGCCTAGGTTAAAAACCTGATTGAAGAAATGGCAGCTCTGGATGAGATCATCGCCAAGCTGACTAAGGAGAAGAAAGCGCTGCAGGAGGCGCATCAGCAGGCCCTAGATGACCTGCAGGCTGAAGAGGACAAAGTCAACACACTCACCAAGGCCAAAGTCAAACTGGAACAGCAAGTGGATGATGTGAGTAAAACATGAATGCAAAGACCAGTGACAGCAATCCCATTGTATGGATGGGCTGTGTGCCCCCAGGGGAACCGCCCTGACCCAGGGATGGGCTGTGTGCCCCCAGCGCCCCGACACTGGGATGGGCCATGTGCCCCCAGGGGAACTGCCCTGACACAGAGATGGTCCGTATGCCCCCAGGGGATCTGTCCCGACCCAGGGATGGACCGTGTGCCCCCAGTGGAACCACCCCGATACAGAGGAGATATGTTAGATGCCATGCTAAGTTTCTGCCAGCAATGGAGAAGGGACCTTTCATCAGAGGCAGGAGGAAGTGGAGAAGCAGGAGATGTCAGGGACACTGGAGGGAGTATTTCCCTTCTGAATTTACATTTCTTCCTTCTCTCCAGCTGGAAAGTTCCCTGGAGCAGGAGAAGAAGATCCGAATGGACCTGGAGCGAGCGAAGCGCAAGCTGGAAGGGGATCTGAAGCTGACCCAGGAGTCTGTGATGGATCTGGAGAACGACAAGCAGCAACTGGAGGAGAAACTCAAAAAGTGAGTGCCAACAGCGCCCAGGGAGATACCCTGCAGCCAACCCCAGCAGGCGCCGCTCCCTCCACCTGCTTCCTCCTGCACTGAGCAGGCCTGTGGGTGCATTGGGCTGGAGTTCTCACTTCTTGGGGCTCTTTCCAGACTGGAAATTGCTGTTATCCTATGTAGCATCTAGTGTCCCTAGCCAAGCTCAGAACCCACTGCGCTGGGCACTGCCCAGAGACCCAAGGAGAGGGTCTAACCAGCCCAGCGCAGGAGGGATTCTCATCCCCATGTTGCCGTGGGGCCTGAGGCTCAGAGGATGCAGTAACTTACCCAGAGGAGCCTGTGGCAGAGGCAGGAACAGAGGCAGATCTCCCGTCTTGTGGTCCAGAACTCTACCCGCCTGATCAAACTGCCTCCCTGCACGCCAGGCTTTGGGGAGAAAAGCACCCAAAGCTTTAAGAGAAGCTGCTGTGCTGAGCTGTCACCTGCAGCCCCCAGGGGCTGCAAATGTAACCGGCAAGTCGGCAGGGTTGATATCACCTGCCGCATCCCAATTCATGGATGGGCCGTGTGCCCCCAGGGGAACCGCCCCGAGGCAGGGATGGGCCGTGTGCCCCCGGGGGAACCACCCCGAGGCAGGGATGGGACGTGTGCTCCCAGGGGAACTGCCCCGAGGCAGGGATGGGCCGTGTGCCCCCGGGGGAACTGCCCCGAGGCAGGGATGGGACGTGTGCTCCCAGGGGAACCGCCCCGAGGCAGGGATGGGCCATGTGCCCCCAGGGGAACCGCCCCGAGGCAAAGATGGGACGTGTGCCCCCAGGGGAACCGCCCTGAGGCAGGGATGGGCCGTGTGCCCTCAGCGGAACTGCCCTGACCCCAGGGATGGGCTGTGTGCCCCCAGGGGAACCCGACGTAGAGGGGTTGGCTTAGGTGCTCTGCTGGAGTTTCCGAACAGTATAGGTTGCAAGTACAGGACATTCCTCCTTTGGTACAGGACAAAGCACGAGTCATTAGCTTGCAGGGAAGTCTCCTGCACTGGCCCCTGGGGGATAGGCTAGGAGGGGCCCGGCAGCTGTTCTCTGCCTAAGCTCAGGCCTGTGTCCTGGTTCTGTGCAGGAAAGAGTTTGAGACAAGCCAGCTGAATTCAAGGATTGAAGATGAGCAAGTGCTTGGGGCCCAGCTGCAGAAGAAGATCAAAGAGCTGCAGGTAAAGGAGTGTTGTGCAGACCGCACAGGACTACAGCGAACAGCCCCGGGGCTGGGGAGGAGAGTGCCCCAGGGCTGACAGAGAATCTTGTCCCTGAGTGGGCAGAGCACTGCCTGCCTCCCTGGGCCTGCCACCTCCTCTGGGGAGCTGTGAAGAGAGGGCTCTGCTTTCCACCATCCCTTCCTGCCGGGCCGTCCATGCTAGTGTGTCTCCCCCACCCCTCTCTCCAGCCCTGGGGGCTCGATCCCAGTTCAGCTGGGCACGTTTCAGATCGAATGGAGCCAGCTGGCTTCCCCAGAAGCTCCTTACATGCCGACCCTGTGGGGGGCCTTGTTACCCCCGACATGAGAGAGGTATTCTTGTTAGCAGTGCTCTGAGCACTGACCTCACTGAGCTGCCTGGGAAAGCCAAGCCAGCGCAGTGGGGCTGGTGCACTCTGAACCAATCCCAGGCAGGATCTGTAGGGGAGGCAGGTTAAATGGTGTTGGATTTACGGGGTTTTTAATTAAAAACTCAAAGACAAGCTCCTGGCCTTTCCGCCGGGAGGGAGCTAGCCCTTTGCCTGCACACCAGAACCTCAAATCCAGCCCTCCAAGCCCTGATATCACAGTTTGGGCCCCTCTCATGAAGGGCCAAACCAGAACCCTAGGGCCGGATCGCCCTACTATGGGGGTGGGGCTGGGCTTGGAATCCTGGTTCACAGCTGGACACAGATTGGGTGGCCCAGACCCAACTCTCCAAAGGCTTTAGGGGTGATTGTGTTAGCTGAGTCAGTGTTGAGATTGCAGCGGGGACGTTAGCCCAGCCTGGAAGCCTGGGGCGCTGGCCGCCTGTCCCAGTGGGGAGGCTTGGTGCTGCAGTGAGGCTCTCGCTCCAGCTGGGATGGCGAAGACGCTGGTGCTGCCTGCGTTTTGCCTGGCCCCATAGCACCTGCCATGCTTTGCCCCCCCGCCAGGCCCGCATTGAGGAGCTGGAGGAGGAGCTGGAGGCAGAGCGAGCGGCGAGGGCCAAGGTGGAGAAGCAGCGCGCGGAAGTGGCGCGAGAGCTGGAGGAGCTGAGCGAGCGGCTGGAGGAGGCGGGCGGCGTGACGGCTGTCCAGCTGGAGATGAACAAGAAACGGGAGGCAGAGTTCCTGAAGCTGCGCAGGGACCTGGAGGAGGCGACGCTGCAACACGAATCGACGGCTGCGGCCCTGCGCAAGAAGCACGCCGACACCGTGGCCGAGCTGGGCGAGCAGATCGACAACCTGCAGAGGGTCAAGCAGAAGCTGGAGAAGGAGAAGAGCGAGATGAAGATGGAGGTGGACGACCTGTCGTCCAACATTGAGTATCTCACCAAGAACAAGGTGAGGGGTTGGGGAGCTGTGAGCAGGGCTGCCCCCCGCTAGGTGGAACCAGACCTGCTTAGGGGTGGGGGATTAGGGTGCCCGAGAGCGGCTGGAGCCTGAGGCAGGCTCTAAGTTCTAACACAGCAAGTGCAGGTGGTTTGCTCAGCTCTGATGTTCGCTTGGCCAAGTCACTAACTTCCCTGCCTCCAGCTACAAGTGGGGATAACGACGCATACCTGCTCCTTGCTGGGGTGGCGGGGGGGCTCTGAACCTGCTAAGATCAGAGCAAAGGCTGGAGCCGTTGGCGTTGAAAGCCCAAGATGCTGCATGTCTGCAGAACAACAGCTGAGCTGTCTGTATTGAAGGCAGCTGCAGGTCCTGTTCCTACCGAGGGGGACATGCGAGGGTCCCCTACTGGCAGGTCTCTGTGTGAGAGGCTAATGGGAATCCTGTTAGCATCACTCAGCTGGGTCAGAGAAGGGGGGATTCCCCAGTCTCAAACCATAGCCTAGGAGGCAGGACAGTTCCCGGGGTGGTGTGTTCAGCAGCTGAGCCTGTTTGGAAGAACAAAGTTGTCTAGGTCAGGGCTGCCGATCTGACGCTGCCCTGGCTGCTTGCTGCAGGCAAATGCAGAGAAGCTGTGCCGAACGTATGAGGACCAGCTGAGTGAGGCCAAGTCCAAAGTGGATGAGCTGCAGCGCCAGCTGGCCGAAGTGAGCACCCAGCGCGGCCGGCTGCAGACTGAGAACGGTAGGTTCGGGACTAGCTGAGAGGGGCCCCGAGGCTGGGCTTGCTAAACCGGGGGACTGGGATCAGCCACTTGCAGTTTGTCCTGCCTCTCGGAGAAGTCAATGTGCTCTTTTGGCAAAGCAGTGCCCCTGAGGAGATGAGCAGCTGCAGAATGTACCCGCCGGCCCCACTCAGGGCGGGAAGCATGGCAGAACCGCGGAGGCAGTGACAGGAGAGGAGTAGCGTCAGCATCAGTGTGGCTATGGAATGTGCTATGCCCTCAAGTGTTAACAGCAGGAAGCTACCTGCTGGCAGAGTTCCCCCTCTGCCCCAGCAGTGCAGCTGCTGCCTTTGGGTCCAGGCAGGAGACCCAGCAAGGCTGGGTTCTGCCCAGATTCTCCTGGGATCTGTGGTGAAAGGGCTGAGTGCATCAGGGAGCTATTACATTAAGCTGAGGTCCCTGCTGCCCAGGTGAGAGGTAAAGAGCCCCTGGCACAAGGGATAATAGGCCCATTGCCCAGGCCAACACCCGCCACACCAGCAAGCCAGGTTCTGCTACCTTAGACCCTGTGGGGACCATGCAGGGCCCAGACTAGCTGCTGGCTCCTCTCAGCCTGGCTGAGATCCAACTCATTGCTCGGGGGATGGGAACAGGGGCAGCTCCAGGCACCAGCACTCCAAGCCCGTGCCTGGGGCGGCAAGCCACGGGGGGCGCTCTGCTGGTCGCTGTGAGGGTGGCAGGCAGGTTGCTTTCTGCGGCATGCCTGCGGAGGGTCCGCTGGTCCCGTGGCTTCAGAGGACCTCCTGCAGGCTGCCGCCGAATCCGCGGGACCGGGGACCTCCCACAGGCAAGCCGCCGAAGGCAGCCTGCCTGCTGTGCTTGGGGCGGCAAAATACCTAAAGCTGCCCCTGGATGGGAAGTGCTATTTTGACTGGGCCATAACTAGTGCTGGGCCATAACTGCAAGGCCGGCTCCAGACTCCTCTAGCTCTGTGGGAGCTCGGAGATGGGCCCAGGCCTATTGTTGTGAGCGAGCGCATCACCTTGGGCCCCCTGGAACCGTAGGCAGTTGGGGGTCAGTTCTGTGCCACATCGGTCAGGGGCCCCAGGGAGCTGAAAGACACGAGCACATGGCTTTGCACGGCTTCCATTTGCCCAGCTCCATTCCGGTTGTTTGGCTTTGTCTGCACTAGGGGAGCTAAGCCGGCTGCTGGAGGAAAAGGAGTCTTTTATAAACCAGCTGAGCCGTGGCAAGACTTCATTTACCCAGACTATTGAGGAACTCAAGAGGCAGCTGGAAGAAGAGACCAAGGTAAGGCTGTGTGAGGGAAACGACTGGCTCTCTGGGGCCTCTCTCCTGCGGGAGGGAGGTTTGCTGGCCAGCCAGGAAGGGAGCTGGGGAGCCCAGCAATGTGGATTTGCACCTGAGTCCCTAGAAAGGGATGGAAAATCACAGAATCGTAGCAGATTAGGGTTGGAAGAGACCTCAGGAGGTCATCTAGTCTAGCCCCCTGCTCAAAGCAGGACCAACCCCAATTAAATCATCCCAGCCAGGGCTTTGTCAAGCCTGACCTTAAAAACCTCTAAGGATGGAGATTCCACCACCTCCTGAGGTAACCCATTCCAGTGCTTCACCACCCTCCTAGTGAAAAAGTTTTTCATAATAGCCAACCTAGACCTCCCGCACTGCAACTTGAGACCATGGCTCCTTGTTCTGTCATCTGCCACCACTGAGAACAGCCGAGCTCCATCCTCTTTGGAACCCCCTTCTGGTAGTTGAAGGATGCTATCAAATCCCCCCTCACTCTTCTCTTCTGCAGACTAAATAAGCCCAGTTTCCTCAGCCTCTCCTCATAAGTCATGTGCCCCAGCCCCCTAATCATTTTCATTGCTCTTCACTGGACTCTCTCCAATTTGTCCACATCCTTTCTGTAGTGTGTGTGTGTGTGTGTGGGCGGGGGTGATTACCCAAACTGGATGCAATACTCCAGAGGTGGCCTCACCAGTGCTGAATAGAGGGGAATAATCACTTATCTCGATCTGCTGGCAATGCTCCTACTAATGCAGCCCAATATGCCATTAACCTTCTTGGCAACAAGGGCACACTGTTGACTCATATCCAGCTTCTCGTCCACTGTAATCCCCACGTCCTTTTCTGCAGAACTGCCCCTTAGCCAGTCAGTCTCCAGCCTGTAGCAGTGCCTGGGATTCTTCCGTCCTAAGTGCAGGACTCTGCACTTGTCCTTGTTGAACCTCATCAGATTTCTTTTGGCCCAATCCTCTAATTTGTCTAGGTCACTCTGGACCCTATCCCTACCCTCCAACATATCTACCTCTCCCTGCATCTTAGTGTCATCCATGAACTTGCTGAGAGTGCAATCCATCCCATCATCCAGATCATTAATGAACATGTTGAACAAAGCCGTCCCCAGGACCGACCCCTAGGGCACTCCGCTTGATACCAGCCACCAACTAGACATCGAGCTGTTGATCACTACTCATTGAGCCCAATGATCTAGCACACCCCCACATGCACCCCTGCCACTGCACAACTTGAGGTCAGTCTCAGCAAAGTGGCCAGGGAGGCTGAATTCCCTTCTGCTAGGCTGCCGCTGAGGGCCAGTTTGTGGCACACAGGAGGGAGACCAGCACTGCTGCTGCCGGTGCGGGACGTGCCCTGCACAGGAAGCACCAGTTCCCAGGCCAGCAATCCAGCATCCTTCACCGGAGCTAGACTCCCCCTGCTAAAGGAGGCACTGCCCCAGCCGGGTCCTGGCCTTGGGCAGCACTGGCTAAGTGTGAAGGTTGACTCCCACCCCAGGCCTGGGGGAGCCCACTGCCCATCTCGGCTCTCCTGCCTTCCCCTTTGCAGTCCAAAAACGCCTTGGCTCATGCTCTGCAAGCCTCACGCCATGACTGCGACTTGCTGCGGGAGCAGTACGAGGAGGAGGTGGAGGCCAAGGGGGAGCTCCAGAGGACCCTGTCGAAGGCCAATGCTGAGGTGGCCCAGTGGAGAACCAAGTACGAGACAGATGCCATTCAGAGGACAGAGGAGCTGGAGGAAGCCAAGTAAGTTCGAGCAAGGTTCATGCACTGGGCACTGGCTGCTCCATCCTCTTGCTGGGGCCGCTTGGTGGCACATCTCCAGGGTGGCAGCAGGTCTCTGCAAAGGGATAGGGCACCTCCTGAGCTGACACACCCAACAAAGCTGCAGAGACATCTCTGCATTCACACAGAGACGCAGCCTGGCTCAGCGAACGCCCGCATGCTAGACGCGGCCAAGGGATACGTTGCCTGTTTGCACTGAGCGTGAGAGCAGGGTTCTCTCTGCCCCAAGCTGCCAGGGACATGTTCAGGGACTGCCCTGAACATCCAGCATGTTGCTCAGTGGGGGCTTGCATGGGGATCTATGCTTCAGCCAACATGTCTATGGGTGCACACAAAGCCATGTGCCAAATGGATTTGCATGGGGGCCGGCAGCTGTCCAAGGGATGGAGTGACGTTTATGGAAGAACATAAGAGTGGCCATATGGGGTCAGACCAAAGGTCCATCTAGCGCAGTATCTTGTCTTCTGACAATGCCAAGTGCCCCAGAGGGAATGAACAGAACAGGTAATCATCAAGTGATTCACCCCCTGGTGCCCATTCACAGCTCTGGCAAACAGAGGCTAGGGACAGCATCCCTGTCCATTCTGCTAATAGCCATTGATGGACCTATCCTCCATGAATTTATCTAGTTCTTTTTTGAACCCTGTTATAGTTTTGGCCTTCACAACATCCTCTGGCAAGGAGTTCCACAGGTCGACTGCGCGTTATGTGAAGAAATACTTCCTTTTGTTTGTTTTAAACCTCCTATCTATTAAATTCATTGGGTGACCCCTAGTTCTTGTGTGTAAGTGGGGGAATGGTCCCACTAGTGTGGGGAACTTTTCTGGCTTATACGCTACCCTGGTGGAATTGGCTAGTGAAAGGATCTGAGTCCTTGCTCCCACTCCCTTTACCCAGAGAGGGAGGACTCCACTTCCCCTCTCCTGTGTGGCAGAGTCCTCGCTCTGGAGCATAGGGACATCACAAACAGCCATCTCTGGAAAGGAAGGGAAGTTCACAGTCTCTCCCTCGCATGTCCCAGGCCCTGGCTGTGCTGCAGGGATGCCGCAGGTCAGACACTTGCTCTGGTGGTGGCCACATGCCCTGTAGGTGGCAGGACCCTTCTTCCCAGTGTCGCACCCTCCCTCCTCCCCGTGTTGGGGTTATGATCCCCCTCCCAGTGCATCCTGCAAGGCCTCCTGGCTGGGGGGGGTGTCTCCCTGCGCTGGGCCCGCTGCCCAGGCTCCCCCCCTCTCTCTCCAGCCACTCACTGCACTTGGCTCTGGACAGCTCCAGCTCCACTCTGCCTCGGCGCTGCTGCTGCTGCTCTGCCTCCAGCTGCCTGGGCTGCTCCTCCGGCCCCGGCTGGTGTGTCCCTGCTCCCCAGCTTAGCTTGGGCTCCTGCTCTCTCCTTAGCTCTGCCCCAGGCAACTCCAGCTCACATGGAGGACAGCCCCCCGCCCCAGCCTCCTGACTCCCTCATTGGCCTGCCTGCCCTGTCAATCAGGCTGACCTGGAGCATTGGCCTCTCCCCATTGGCCCTGGGGACTGACAGTCTCAGGGACCTGATTTCTCATCCGCCCTTCTCCCTTCTTTTGGTACTGGGAGAGGGCCAACCCAACCCCTACTGAGTTTAATGAGAGGCCAGCAGCCCCCTTACATCTGGGCCCAGAACTCCTTCCTTCCTTCCTCTCTGGGTCAGGACAGGAGAATCCACAGGATGGGCTTGAGCCCAAGTTCATTGAGGTCAACGGCAAGATTCCCTGGACTTGGAATCAGGCCCCTGTTGATTGAATTGGCTTGAGGCGCACGCCTGCTGGGCTCTGTGTCCACGCGTGGGAGCTGCTGTGCCCAGCCTCTAGCTCACCCTCTAACGCTGGTTGGCAGGAAGAAGCTGGCCATCCGGCTGCAGGAGGCGGAAGAGGCCATGGAGGCAGCGCATGCCAAATGCTCCTCCCTGGAGAAGACCAAGCACCGGCTGCAGACAGAGATCGAGGACCTGTCCATTGACCTGGAGAGAGCCAACTCTGCGGCCGCCGCGCTGGACAAGAAGCAGCGCAACTTCGACCGGATCCTGGCCGAATGGAAGCAGAAGTATGAGGAGACCCAGGCAGAGCTGGAGGCCTCGCAGAAAGAGTCGCGCAGCCTGAGCACGGAGCTCTTCAAACTCAAGAATGCCTACGAGGAGTCCCTGGACAACCTGGAAACCCTCAAACGCGAGAACAAGAACCTCCAAGGTACAGCCGGGCTCCGTCCCCCAGCTCCGCGTCCCTGGGGCCGGGCGCAGCCGGGCTCCGTCCCCCAGCTCCGCGTCCCTGGGGCCGGGCACAGCCAGGCTGCGTCCCCCAGCTCCGCATCCCTGGGGCCGGGTGCAGCCGGGCTCCGGCCCTCAGCTCCGCGTCCCTGGGGCCAGGCGCAGCCGGGCTCCGTCCCCCAGCTCCGCGTCCCTGGGGCCGGGTGCAGCCGGGCTCCGTCCCCCAGCTCCGCGTCCCTGGGGCCGGGTGCAGCCGGGCTCCGTCCCCCAGCTCCGCGTCCCTGGGGCCGGGTGCAGCCGGGCTCTGGCCCCCAGCTCCGCGTCCCTGGGGCCGGGTGCAGCCGGGCTCCGGCCCTCAGCTCCGCGTCCCTGGGGCCAGGCGCAGCCGGGCTCCGTCCCCCAGCTCCGCGTCCCTGGGGCCGGGTGCAGCCGGGCTCCGTCCCCCAGCTCCGCGTCCCTGGGGCCGGGTGCAGCCGGGCTCCGTCCCCCAGCTCCGCGTCCCTGGGGCTGGCTGCAACCGGGCTCCGGCCCTCAGCTCTACCACTCTGCCTGTCCCTGGGGCTGGGCACAGCCAGGCTCTGGCCCTCAGCTCCGCGTCCCTGGGGCTGGGCGCAGCTGGGCTCCAGCCCTCAGCTCTACCACTCTGCCTGTCCCTGGGGCTGGGCAATGTTTGTGGCTCAGCGTAGAGCACTGCACTAGCAGCACTGCAAGACAGGAAGCTTGTGCTATGAACCCCTGGGATAGTCACTTGTGTTGCGGGCTAGATTTGCCTTCCGGGCAGGGATTTGACCCCGCGTGGCCCTCAGCAGGGGTGCGAGTTTGGCCCCGCCTGGACCTCGGCCGGGGTGCGAGTTTGGCCCTGTGTGGCAGTTTGCACCACCCCAGGCTGGGCTGCTGGACTTGGGGGGACTTGGACCCTGTCCCGCCGGCTGCTAGTCTGAAGTTGGCAGTTGTTCCGCGAAGCTGCATTGTGTCCAAGGCAGCATGGGGGCGCCCCCAGGCCAGCACTGTGCCCCTGTCTGCGGAGCACAGCCCTGTCTCTGGGCCTAGCCAGTGTGGGGCTTGGGGGGGCTGGGGGGCTGGCAGAGCCCCTGCCCAGCTGCAAGTGTCCAAAAAGCCCACTTGAGGGCCTGGAGCTGCAGGTAGGGCTGGGAGGGGTCCAAATCCACATCCCACAGCTGCGAGTCTGGGCGGTTGCCGTTTGCCAGGCAGGCCCAGGATGGAGGGAGTGGGGTTGAAGCCAGGGGCTTTGCTTGACAAAGCCGGAGGTTAGGGGAATGTGGGCCCTGCACGCTCACGCTCTGTCCTCCTGCCCAGAGGAGATCGCCGACCTGACGGACCAGATCAGCCTGAGCGGCAAGACCATCCACGAGCTGGAGAAGGTGAAGAAGGCCCTGGAGAGCGAGAAGAGCGACATCCAGGCAGCGCTGGAGGAGGCTGAGGTGGGTCTGGGCCGCCCTGAGGGCAGGGGTGAGGCTCACGCTAACGAATGCCCCATTCCATGGCCTTGCACATTGCAATGCCCTGTGCAGCCCCCTCCCTCTGGTGCCCCAGGGCCGGGGCTCTGAACACATTGCTCTCTTCTGGGTGCCGTCAGCCTGTCAGAAACGCTCTCCGAGCCACTGCTGGCCTGGCACCCCTTCACCCACGTTGCTTTTGGGTAGTCATCAGACACTCCCCAAACCACCACCCCTGTCCAGGGCGATGGCTGCCACCTGCCCAGAGGTCTCTAGGCTCGCAGGGGCTATGGGGCAGGACTCTTGGGCTCTGTCCCTGTTCCGGCACTAACGTGTTCTGTGACCTTGGGCAAGTCACCGCATTTGTCCCTTGGGTTCCCCATTTGCCAGTGGTGGGTTGTGAGGGTCCCAGTGAGCCCGTCACTCGCAGCGCAGCCGACAGCCGCTGTTCTCTGTGGCCGAGTGTGCGGCCGGCCAGCTCAGCTGGCCAGTGTCAGGGCTGGGCGAGGGTTACCCCCTCTGACCCAGCAACTCTGCCCCTCGGTCTCTTCACCCCGCTGTGCCCAGCACAGGCCGGCTCTAGTGCCCGGCCTCTCGGTACAGCCACGTTTTCAAAGGGGAGGCAGGGCCAACGCCAGTCAGGAGAGGGACCCCACCGTGCATGACACTAATGCCCATCTGCTGCTGCCTGTAGGGGGCACTGGAGCATGAGGAGAGCAAGACCCTGCGCATCCAGCTCGAGCTGTCCCAGATCAAGGCTGATGTGGAGAGGAAACTGGCCGAGAAGGACGAGGAATTTGAGAACCTCAGGTAGGGGGGGCCCTGGGGCTGGGGGCAGGAGCCCTGGCAGCGGCTGCCTGTGCTCACCTCCCATTGCTATCTCACCCATGGGCGTGGCTTGGCAGAGCTCTCTGCAGAGCTGGCATAACCCCAGGGAAAAGGCAAAGGGCCCAGGCCACCTCTGGGGGTGACCCCCAACAGTAAGCTCTCAGCACTGGTGGTGGATTAACCCCTCTCCTCGCGCAGGCGTAACCACCAGCGAGCCATGGACTCCATGCAGGCCACACTGGACGCAGAGGCCAAGGCCAGGAACGAGGCCATCCGGCTGAGGAAGAAGATGGAGGGCGACCTGAACGAGATGGAGATCCAGCTGAGCCATGCCAACCGGCAGGCTGCCGAGTCCCAGAAACTCGTCCGGCAGCTCCAGGCCCAAATCAAGGTGAGTGCGGCCCCACACGGGGGGCAGAGCTCCAGCTGCTGTGCTGGGTGGGGGTGATTACAGCACTCTGGAGCTGTCCTAGCCCCCAGCTGAAGGCAGGGGCAGGGCCAGCTGGTGCACCAGCTGGCCCTGCCCTGCCCACTGCCAGCCAGAAGCTGATGGCCCCGGACCTGCATCCAGCCACCCTCTGGGTGGATTAGGCCCCGTCCATCTCCCTCCCCCCTTGACTGTGTGTGGCTGCCGCGGGCAGGACTTGCAGATCGAGCTGGACGACACCCTGCGCCACAACGATGACCTGAAGGAGCAAGCGGCAGCCCTGGAAAGGCGCAACAACCTGCTGCTGGCCGAGGTGGAGGAGCTGCGGGCAGCGCTGGAGCAGGCTGAGCGGGGCAGGAAGCTGGCTGAGCAGGAACTGCTGGAGGCCACCGAGAGAGTCAACCTGCTGCACTCCCAGGTGAGCGGGAGCCTGCACAGGCCCAGCCCATGGGGCAGCGGGCCACACACGGGGCGGTTTGCTGGGCCCCTTCACCCCACACAGCACGGCACTCTGGGCCACTGAGCTGCGAGCGCCAAGCTCCAGGCCCTTCACATTGCGAGGACAGAGACTTCAGAGATGACTGGAACCAGCCAGGG
Source organism: Mauremys mutica (assembly GCF_020497125.1). Classification (NCBI taxonomy): domain Eukaryota; kingdom Metazoa; phylum Chordata; order Testudines; family Geoemydidae; genus Mauremys; species Mauremys mutica. Next base: position 29,348,252 of record NC_059084.1, on the reverse strand, counting down.
CCCTGCCACTGCCTGGCCCCGTCTGGGCCTGCCCTGTGGTAATAGCCCTGTGCCACCCACCCCCACATGAACAGCCCACCCTGCCTCTGTGCAAACAGCCCTGGCCCCGGCCTGGTTCCATCCCACGTGAATAACCCGGCCCTGTTGCTGCTCCAGAACACAGGCCTGATTAACCACAAGAAGAAGATGGAGGCGGATCTCGCCCAGCTGAGCTCGGAGGTGGAGGAGGCCGTGCAGGAGTGTCGCAACGCTGAGGAGAAGGCCAAGAAAGCCATCACCGACGTAAGGGAGCAGGGGGGTGCTAGCCACAGGCTCAGCAAGCAGGCGGGGCCCTCAGGGACTGGGCCTGGGCCTGCATGGTCATGCACGCTGGTGCTGCCACTCCAGGGGAAGCAGGCCAGTATTCATAGAGTCCATGGCCAGAAGGGACCACTGTGATCCCCTGGTCTGAGCTCCTGTAGAACAGGCCAGGAACCGGCCCCACAACAATCCCTAGAGCAGAACATGTAGAAAAACACCCAGTACTGATTCAAAAGCTGCCTGTGCTGGAGCCTCCCCCAGGGCCCTTGGTAAGTTGTTCCAGTGGGTAATTCCCCTCCCTGGTAAACACTTACACCATATTTCCAGTCTGAATGGGTCTCGCTTCAACTCCCAGCCACTGGAGCCTGTTAGACCTTCCTCTGCTAGACTGAAGAGCCCAGTATTAAATACTAGTTCCCTATTCAGGTACGTGCAGACTGTGATCAAGTCACCCCTGAACCGTCTCTTTGTTAAGCTAAGTTGATTGAGCCCCACGAGGCTGTCACAATAAGACAACAGCTCACGGTGTTGGGGGCTCACTGCTGCCCTCTGTGTAGAACCTGGTGGAAGGGGTGTCATGGATCAGCAGCCGGTGTGGGATGGACAACGAACCTGCATCCCTCTCCCATGCTCCTGCCAGCAGCACTGACTGATTGCACGAGGCCTGGCCCAGGCACTGACAGACCCCCCTCCCTTTGGTCCCCTCAGGCAGCCATGATGGCGGAGGAGCTGAAGAAAGAGCAGGACACCAGCGCGCACCTGGAGCGGATGAAGAAGAACATGGAGCAGACCATCAAGGACCTGCAGATGCGCCTGGATGAGGCTGAGCAGATCGCCCTGAAAGGGGGCAAGAAGCAGATCCAGAAGCTGGAGGCCAGGGTAAGTGCTGGCAGGGGCCCCAAGTGCAGACTGGGCTCAGGTGGGGTCTCCTCCCCCAGCTGCCAGGCCAGGGCCTGGCCCTCCCAGCTCAGCCTGCTCTGGGCAGCTAGGAGCCCAGAGCCGACCGCCCTGCTTCTGCCCACAGGTGCGCGAGCTGGAGGGGGAGCTGGACATCGAGCAGAAGAAGACCGCCGAGACCCAGAAAGGCATTCGCAAGTACGAGAGGAGGGTCAAAGAGCTGACATACCAGGTACAGCCCTGCAGGGCTCCCCGCAACCCCCAAAGCCAGTTCCCTGCCTACCCCTACTCCCACACCAGGCTCCTGATGTCCCCCCGCCCCTGGTCCAGGCTCCCAGCCCCACCTGCCCACCCCCACCAGGTGCCAAGCCTCAGCCCCTCAGTCCCCTGGGCACAGCACACATCACCTGCAGGAAAACCCCTAGCCTCTCCCAGCCCTCCCTGGGCAACACGGGGCTCGTGGCCCAGTCCCCTCCCCCCAATCCCTCCTGACTTCTGCTGCCCTGAGGTGGCCTCCTCACTGCCCCAGGGTAGGAAGCAGTGGCTGAGCAGCCATGACTGAGCCTGGGCTATGTGGGGAGGGGGTGGGGCTGTAGCAGTGGATCTTCACTGTGGGTCCATGGGAAGGGGAGATCAACCACCAAGGGAAAGTGGGGGAGGGGAAGCTGTGGCCTGGCCAGGGGAAGGGCCAGGAGGCCGGGTGGCAGGGGCTGACGACTCACTAGTGAGCCTGGCTGGGCTCTTTCAGACTGAGGAGGACAGGAAGAACCTGGCACGGATGCAGGACCTGATTGACAAACTCCAGAGCAAGGTCAAGAGCTACAAGCGCCAGTTCGAGGAGGCGGTAAGTGCCAGGCTGAGATCCCACACCCCTGCCCTCCTATACACCTGGGCCCCCTCCTGCCAGGGCTCAGCCTGCTCCTGAATAGCCTGGGCTTCCCCATAGCCCAGCACTGGGACCACTAGAGCAAGCCCAGGCCCAAGCCAGCCGGGGTCCTTGCCACTCTGCCGGGGAGCCCTCCTTGCAGCAGAGATGTGAACATGCTGGCAGGGCAGGAGGGGACAATTGTACCAGCCCTGCCCAGCCTGTGGCTGGGGCCTGGGCTCCAGGGCTGGGATCTCAGCACCGCCCCTTGCTGGGGGACGAGATGTACAAAGCTGCCCAGGAATTGAGGGGCTGGGAATTCAGGCCAGGACCCCCCCTCAAAGCAGAGGGCGCTGCTGGCACCTCAGTCCAGGCCGTGGCTCATCCTTGGAGAGCCCTGACCCCCTTTGCACTGCTGTGCGCAGGAGCAGCAGGCCAACTCCAATCTGGTGAAGTACCGCAAGGTGCAGCACGAGCTGGACGACGCCGAGGAGCGGGCTGACATCGCCGAGACGCAGGCAAACAAGCTGCGCTCCCGCACCAGGGACGTCATCACCTCCAAGGTAAGGTGCCAGCTGCAGGGCCTGGCTCTGCTGGGGAATGGGGGGCTCAGCAAGGCCTGAACTAACCTGGACATGGGTCCTGAGGGGGCCAGGGAGAGAGCACAGAGGAGCTGCCCGGGGCTACAGCCAGCTCCATGTTTGCACCAGCCCCATGGGCAGCGAGTCCCATGGCTGCAGGCTTATCAAATGGGCCCACAGACCCCCGCTCCCCTCAATTGCCAGGGCCCCTGGGGCCAGGCCGAGACCAGCCAGGAGGAGCGGCTGCATCAGACCAGGTCCATGCATGGGAACAGCAGCCACTCCAGGGAGTGAGCCATGGACTGCGACTCAGCCAGGTGCCTGGCACAGGCCCCTGCAAAGGGCGCTGCCGCTGGCAGGACAGTTGTGCCCTGCGCCACCCCAGTAAAATATCCCTGAGTCCGTGTTTCTTTTCTGTTGCCAGCACGAGGAGTAGGAGCCGCAGCACCCGCCCTGCTGCCATCACACCCAGCTGTTGTGTGTTAGGTGCAACTGGCTGCAACAGTCATTGCATCTCTGTGCTGAGTGAATAAACAGCTTCCAAAGAACACAGGCTCCTTGCCGTCTGTGGGGTGGGAGGGCAGCCCCAGTGCAGCTCCATGCACAGGGGCTTGCATCAGCCCAAGAACAGTTGGCACCAGGCCTGCAAGAGGAATGTGCCAAGAGCCAAGCAGCAAGGTAAACTGAGGCAGGGAGTTTGCTGCCAGCTAGGACCTAGTTACCCTTGGGATCAGCCCCAGAGGAGGCAGTGGGAGGCTACCTGAGAGCACACATGGCTGTGAAGGGAGCAGCCCGATGGAGGATGTGGGAGCAAAGGGACAGGACCACAGAGTTTGGTATTTACCATTAACTCTGGTTTAGAATCCTACAGGCCAGGCCAGCTCCAGTACCCAGGTGGCGAACAAGCCCCAGCTGTCATTTAGCCCCTATGAGCAGCACTGGCTGGGAAGTCCCAACCCTCAGCAGAACAGGCCCAGCTTTGGCAGCAGCTCAGCAAACTACGCTGGCTCCCCAGCACGGTGCTTCAGCCCTGCTCCTGCTCGAGGGGGACACGAGCCAGGGAGGGGAGATCAGTTATTGGAGCAGGGCCCAGGAGGAGCCAAAGAAGCGGCTATTTCAGTGCAGAGCCAGGTCCATTGTTGGAAGAGCTCCTGTTACCCCCGCCCCAAGGCTGCCTTCATCAGGACACAGCAAGGCAGCGACTGGGGCAACATTCTAATATCTTAAATGTGTGACCCAGGTTCACATCCCAAGACTGCTTTTTGCAGCAAGCATAGCCTGACTCACTGTCCTCAGGGCGAGGGAACAATCCCGAGTGGCACTGGAGCGAGAGGGGAACACAGGGCTGCTGAGGTCCCCAGGGTGCAATTCCAGAGTCAGATCAGATATTGAAGGGGAACCTACTGCAGACCGTGCTCCCGTTCTCCAGCTGCAAGGACTTGGGGAGACACTACTGAACAGGTCCTTTTTCTAGGGCTGCATGGACAAATCCACAGAGTAAGGGTGCGGCTACGCTGCAATAAAATACCCATAACTGGCCTGCGGCAGCTGATGCAGGCTCACATTGCTATTAAACTGCAGTGGAGACATTCGGGCTCAGGGATCCTGCTGCCGCTCGGACTCAGAGCCTGGGCTCTAGCCTGAGCCAGAAGATCTGATACAGGCCAGCCATGGGCGCGATGTTGCAGTGTAGACAGGCCCTAAGAGGGCATGGCTTTGGTCTCCCTTTCTCTGCTCTGCAGGGCAGTTCCCAAGGAGGCAGCACTCAAGGGCATTTAAAACCCTGGCGAAACAGAGGGCGACAGAAGAGTGCTGCTAGGCTCAGCCAGTTTTCATATTCCCCTGTGCCTGGAACAGCCTTCCCCTCAGGGCTCACCTAGCAGCTGGTCTCACTCCCCCCCCCAAATCTTTGCTCAGCCTCTCTGCTGCAGCGGACAGGTGGCTGTGGGGACAACTTTCCAAGACAGCCATGGCTCAGAAACGCTTTCTCCTGTCCACAGCCGTTGGCAGTTGTTTAAACAGTGAGCTTTTTGGGGGCACCAGCCTGGGCCTTGCAGTGGGCAGGCTTATGGTGCTGTATACAAGTGAGGTCACTGCATAAGGCCCTACCCCCCAGTGGTTCAGAAATGGGGTACATTGAACTGCCTGCAGACTGCCTGGACCTGGTCTGGGTAACTTGTGCACAGCCAAACTGTGCAGGGGACAAGCCAAAGTAAGGTTAGGATCCGGTCAAAACAAGTGTTCAAATCTCAAGCACTCACCCACCATCCAGCAGGGAGTTTAGATTTCAGCCGAGAGAGCACCCAAGGCAGGGACGAACACCAGAGCGAGTAGAATGCCAGCGAGCCCATAGGCATTTGGAGAGGACCCCAACCTACAAGGGAGTGCGGCACTCAAGCAGGGATGGGGCACTGATCCTGTCAGCACAGTGGGCAAGGAAGACATCTCTCCACCCATTTCTTTTAAAATAGAGTTCTTTAATAGTTTCCATTTAATACGCTTGTTTGCAGTTAGTAAATTGGCAATAATCCAGGCAGCAAAAACCTCAGCAATGCATTTGGGATAGTGCAGAATTCCAGGAACATTAACCAGCTGGGATCCCACCTCCACCGCCAACGGTCCCGCTGAAAACCACACTAATGACAGCAGCAACATCAGCGAGCTCTCTGGTCCATCACGTTAACACTCCTGCCCTCGCACCATTCCCCCGAGACATTTTCATTGAGTAACAGGTTGCTACCACAGTAGGAATGAAGGACCGAGCCACCTCTGGCCACTTGCAGGGTAGATTTATACGAGTGGCGAATGTGAATGTAGAGTTCCATGGAAGCCAAGAGAGCGTGAGTGCGAGTTTTAACCCCAGCCTATTTAGTGCCTTAAAACAAAGCTAAAAAATTGTTAGTAATGCTCAGTTTACGAAGGATCCTCTGTCCTTTCACATAAATCAGACAGAGACTTCCCTCCAGGGAGACCAGACCAGCTCAGCTCAGCTCCTTCATGGGAGGAGAGACTGCTTCCTGCGCACCTGTCCGAACCAAGCCAGTTCAATCAGAACCAGGTGATGAAAGAGCCCTGGCTCCAAGATCAGTCCCTGGAGCTGCTAAAATACATGAAGACGGGGATGTCTAAAACAAAGGCAAACAGCTTGGCCCCTACCTGCAAGTTCCAGAAATACACAGATTAAGTTAAGAGCAAAATATATTCTCTGCAGATTTATAGCATCAATCTTTGGATGCAACAATTAGCTGGATTAGGGAAAAGGCATTCTTGTAACTTAAAAAGCCTTTTCATCTGAAGCATTTATTTTTAAATGTACATCTGTTACAGTTAAGAATAAGCAAAGATTCACCAAACCCACAAATATCCCAAAAAAAACCAAACAAACAAAAGGACAGATGGAAAAGACATTTGCTCCCGACGGAAAGCTCGTGAAGGGAGTTGCAGCTGCCATGGCAAAAGGTTCTCCCACTGTGTCTACTCGTTTTGGAGGAATGGCATCTGCTGGAGCGGTGTGTTTAAGTACAATCTCCCTAGGGGAAGGAAATCCCTCAGAGGTAAGACATTAATTGCTCCTTATAAACTCAGTTAAAGCTCCAGTTGGATGCACTGGCTCAGCAGTTCTGGAACTTGTTGGCCCCTTGCTCCTGACTCTGTTTTATCGGTCAGTCTGAATGTGACCCGCACGGGGCGGACACCAAAGTGTGGATTAAGACTAGCCTGGGCACTGCAGCATTCACTCAGGTCTAACAGTGTAGCCATTTCAAAGACGACTCCAATTACAAACAGGTCATTCTTCAGAATCAAGTTTTTCAGACGGGTCAATCCAATGTCAGAGGCTGACCATCTGCCCTGCACGTTCAAACCCTGCTTCAGGGATCCAAAGATTTGTATTCCCTTTGCTGGCAAAGGTCCTACACATTAAAACAACCACTGTGTGTCTGTCCCCAGACTGGCTACGCTGTAGTTGCTCTCCTTTCCTTCTGGCTGCAGATCAAGGCTTGGGGAAGGAGGTACTGGTCACAGAAAGGGAGGACACTGCAAGTCAGAGATACCCTCCCTCGCACTCACTGCAATATGTTTGAAGGATGTTTCCCAGTAGCTGTCTGAGCTACCAAATATTAGTGTAAACTTAACATCTAAATAATTAAAATTCACATGTACAGTTTGGGGGAAGGATAGGAAAATGAGTCTCAACGTAAGCCACAGAGGCATGAGATCTGCTTTAAATGCAGTGGCTCAGCACCACTTCGGCACTGCACTGACTTATTTCATTCCAAGAAATCTTGGGCCACATCCCGCACCTGGCCTTTGAACAACCTGGTCTGATGCTGTTGATTAGGAATCGCAAGCTCAGGCAAAGCAGTCAGATTTTTGCCAAACCTGTTTTTTTAAAACGTACTTTACAAAGTTATTTTGACCAAAGGTCTTTTATTCCCAACATCTAGCAGTGTTACTGTGATTAAAACAACAACTCTAGGAAAAACCTGACATCTCCAAGTAAATATTGCACTTCAAAATTAATGTTGGTAGGTGGATTCAAGGTACTGAAGACTGCAAGCTTAGACTCCGGTGTTAGGTTTCCAGGCACAGCTGGTTAGCACTAGCCGTGTTCAAGAATAGAGAACCTTGCAGCAAAAGCAGTGCTCCTGAAGGCAATTTTAAAACCAGATTAGTAACCCAAGAAGGGACAAGCCACAAGTTTAAAAATCAGTAAATTTTAATCTGTTAATGCCTGGTCAAAGCTAGTCCCCAGACTGCAATTTCCCATCACTGAAACGTTGCTGCTTTCTGCAGCACTGTATAACCCCTTCCGACAGGAAGGAGCTGCTGGAGGAGAGCAGGAGCAGAGGTTACCTCCTAATGGAACAGCACAGAGACAGATGTGGGCTAAACAGATTTATCACCAAACAATCCAAAAGTGGATGGTAAAAAGGTGAACGGAGCAACAGCATCCAGGAATTCAAAACCACACACAATCTAACCCACCCTGATCCCCACACCCCGACACACCCAACCCTGAAAAGACTGCTCCTAGTAGATGTGGGGGGCGGGGGGGGGTATCTGCATGCGTTTGGCCTGTCAGGCCTTGGTTTGGACGGCCTGGGGCCTTTCCTGTGCTTTTTAACCTGCTAATTCGGGTGGCCACAAGGAGAAGCTACAACTAATGTGGAGTATCCTTGTCTAGCCACGCTACACTGCGGGTGCCAGAAAAAAGGTTAGTTTTTGCAGGTGACTATTTTTATCCCAAAACAACTGGAAGCTCCATCCCTGAATGTGTCGCTCAGATAGCTTACGAAGTCCCATCCATCAGAGATCAGAGGTGGGGGGGGAAGAGTCTTTAACAAAGCAGTAACATCCATGGTTCCAAGCCTGCACACGCACACACGCACACACTACGCAGCGTATCCCTGAAAATCCACCATCTGCCAGATACCCTCCAAGCGCTGTCCATTTGAAGCCAGTCTGAAGAATCACTCCTCAGTAAAATCTCTGTCAATGTCCATATACGCCTCATCAATATAGCTAACTATGGCACAGGGTGATGTCCGGTCGGGACTAAGCAGTATAGATACAGTCTCTTTCCAGTAGGTAAAACTAATACATGAACTCTGTGTGGAGAGAGAGAGAGAGAGAGAGAGAGAAAGTTTAATTAGGTGACAGGCTGCAAATAACCATGAAGTTCATTAGCGTGAACCTGAGTTGCCCCCAAAATATGAGCTAGGAACATGAATCAGATCTCCCTCCTCCTGTGCACCAAGCAGAGGGAAACCTGAAAAAGTCATCTTACATTCAGGTCTGATTTTCTCATCAGGCCAACATCATAACCATCAGTTTACCATTACTCCTACTCGGCTTTAGGAAAGCTATCCCACACAATGGAAACGTATCCAGCACAAACCAGATGATGCTTGTCTGTACAGGTTTCAGAGTAGCAGCCGTGTTATTCTGTATCCGCAAAAAGAACAGGAGTACTTGTGGCACCTTAGAGACTCAAATACATTTGTTTATTTGAGTCTCTAAAGTGCCACAAGTACTCCTGTTCTTGTCTGTACAGAAGACAGCCTGCACCAATAAATATCTGGATAAAAGATTAATATTGGAAACAGTAGAACCCCAAACCACAAGGCTCTTCCTTTCCTGTTCCATAGCGGTGACAATATTTATAAACAGAACTAACTCCTCCTCCTCCAACCAGACAATGGTAGAGGGGATCCAGCCAAGAAAAGCGGAGAAGGTGCAACAGTCCCTCTACATCTGCCTTGTGAGATGGATGGCAAGGGGAGCCAACTCCACTGCCACAGACCTACTGCAGGAGGAGGCGCTAAGGTACGGAGTAGGGATCCCTGCAGAGCGTGCTGTCAATGGAGACACCCATTAAGATGAACCTACCCTCCTAGGCTTTAGCAGGCCAGCAGTGCACCTTCTAGTCCAGGTGTAGGCGGGAAGGGGAAAACCACAAGGCCAGAGTGAGATGAACAAGCCCGAGCATGGCAGCTAGCTCAGGGTGTGATGCATGACTGGCAGTGAGCTTCACGGGGCGAAGATTAATTTGACAGGACAGAGGGGTTACCCCATAAGGAAGAGGTCTCCATGCGACAGGCCGTAGAGCTGCATGCAATGCACAGAACAAGGCAACAGGACTCTCCCAGGCTGCAGGAGCAGCCAACATGCGGCCCCAGTACTCTCAGGTCCGAAGCACGGTCTCGTCTCCTAGGGCCTGTTTGCTCACGAGGTAGCAGGCACCTACCCCTGCTGGGGCACAGCTCCACTCCCTGGCAGGTCTGCAGCAGGGTAGGTGGGCATGAGGCAGAGGTGTTAGAGGGTACTCAACAGCCACTCAGGAAAGCCACGTAGGACTGAGGTGATGGCACAGTCCCCTTATGCAGAGAGCAAGCCAGGGGGCGGGGGAGGGCACAGGGTGGGGCTTCAGCCAAGGACATGACAGCTGTGAGGAAAGGCAAGTTATGCTGCCATGCACACAGTGGAGCACATGGCTTCCCTTACACAGTGAACGGGACCAATCTGGAGAACTTGGTTTCAGTTCACATGCCAGATTTTTGCCTGGTCTACCGCAATGAGCACGCTCTCCTGTGGTATCCGAGTCAGGCAGCTTGAGGCGGTCTGCACTGGTGATAATCAGTTATATGGTTCAACCCCAGGCCCAACTGGAGCTGAGACACCGTCTTCCTCTACCTGAACAGCTGCGTATGCACAGCACAGGCACTGGATTAAGTGCACATTTTCATTAACTTAATGGAACTATCAGTTCCTTCATATGGCAGACAAGGCACCGAGAGAGCAACGCAATGGTTATGGCAGACAATACTGTACTCTCACATAGACCTCTCTCAGCTGGTGCCTACATGAGAAGGACCAGGCATGGCAGTATGTCAGTGTCAAGAGACAGGATGGGCGGACAGCCATGTGCCAAGCTGAAGTGGAACACAACAATGGCAGAGTGATATGCTGTGGCAGTTTCAGAGATGTGCCAGCATCTCTAGCAAGACACTAAAGCACACAATGAGAAGCAGTCATCGTGTATTAACTGCACAAGCAGATAAGACAATGCAACGCCTGTAGCCCTAAGGATTAATCTGCTTGTTTGTATAAAGTATCTTTTCTTATAAATTTGAGTATTTGATGTAATACGCTTATAGATTTATATTAAAAATAAGTTTGGCTGTAATGCAAGAGACCTACAGGCCCAAACCCTGTATGTTAAGCTAAGGCAAAGTTAGTACATTTTGGGACCCTTACCCAGAAAAGTAAAAATAGATAAAAACACCCACACAGGTGTCTAGAGACCTTTTGCCTAAACCAATAGACAATGAAAGATGGCAAAGGGGATTTTTCAAAGTGGTACCCACAGACCTAACAAGTACACAGTGCGTACATGCTTGTCATCCATATGCACATACATATTAGCCTATGAGGTAAGTGTACCCTAACATTTCGGAGGGGGGGGAGGAGAGGATGAAATTTGGGCACAAGAGGAAGGATTTCCGACCAATGCCCTATAAAAAGGCGATTGCCTCCCAAATGGCGAGATGAATCTACCCACCCATCTACTCTTCATTGTCTCCTCCTTCAACAACGTATCGATGCTACCCATCTACGACAGCTATTAACAGGCCGTACTTTGTTTCTTTTAAAAGTTTTAAGGGAACTAGGCTAAGCTTGGTTTCCCCAAGCTTTATTTCAGTTTAAGGTTCATTGAGTTAAGTTAAAGAGTAAACAGCTTTAACAGCTCTGCATTAGCTTCCTCTGCTAAGAGGTGTGAAAACGGAACCGCCAGAGGCGTGGTCCCTTATCTTCCAACACAGGGTTATTAAAACAAAGTGTGAGTATTAACCAAAGTTTGGAGCACATAATATTGTATTATCATATATATCTCATATATAACTCTGTAATTCTAACTGTTTGACCATTTGTTTACTATTTCATAGATTTTAATAAAAGGTCTTTATGACTATATCTGTCTCAGTGTAAGCTTCCTGTCATACCCTCGAAGGTCCTTTTATAAACTCTGAAGCCTGATTCAGGATAAACTATCTTCTGATCAAATTGACTATTAATACCCATATTAATAAATTAATTAAAATTAAACAAACATTAAATTAAGTGGATAAATTAAATCAACATTAACATACCCTGAATCAGGCTACAAGCTCCATTGTGCACTGAGTGATCTATAGGCTAGAAGACTGGTTTTAGCCTGTAATTAACTCCAATGAGGAATGCCAAGCAGAAGTAAAGATCAGAAACTTCTCAAAGAAATCACAAGTCTGCACCTTGCATGCAGGAGAAACTCAGCTCCTGCCCATAACTGCATCCTTCCACTGTCTCTCCCTCTTCCACTTTGTGGAGTCCAAGTGCCTCACCATACTGTCCCAGGCCCTTCTAGCTATGTCCCCTCCCAGCCCAGGCACATGGCTTTAGTTGTCTCACCTAAGGAACACGGGCTATTATGCAAGCTTGCTAGCCTGCTCCTAGGATAACAGCTGTTTGAGAGGGGACTCGGGAGTGGGGCTCTGCTTACCCGGGTTAATGTACAGAAACCTACACTCATGGATTCTGTAGGGAAACCAACTCAGTAGCATGTTGCAGGCTGCTGACTCAGATTCTTTCTGGCGCCTCACACCCATACCAGGCACTTCAGTGGCTAGATGCAACAGCCAACATACTACTATATAAATAATTGCATAGGTAAGGACACTTATTTCTTAAACATCCATTAAGAAGGATTATATGTAAATACTATACCATCAATACTGGAAGTGAATTAGTATTATATATTTTACACAAACCAGGGGAAAAGAACATAAAGGCTGCTAGGTCAAACTCAGGTTAGGAAAGGTTCCCTGGATAACCCGAATTCAGCCCTCTCCTGCATGTGTGTTAGGATACAGATGGGTGGGGGAGGGGGTAACTTATTGGACCAGGTTCTGGTGATGAGAGAGACAAACCTTCAAGCTATGCAGAGCTCTTCCTCAGGGCTGGGGAAAGCACTCAGGGTACATCTACACTAGAAGCGCTGCACTTCTGGTGCAGACACTAAGTCGTCAGCTTCACGACTCCACCTCCGGCGAGTGGCGGTAGCCATGTTGGCGAGAGAAGCTCTCCTGCCCACACAGCGCCTACACTGGCACTTAGGTCAGTGTAACTTATGTTGCTCAGGGTGTGGATTATTCACACCCCTGTGTGATGCAACTCATACTGAAGGAAGTTCTAGGGTAGACAAGGTCACAGCTAAATACAAGATTAAATGGATCGTTTAGAAGCAGCAGCAAAGAATCCTGTGGCACCTTATAGACTAACAGACGTTTTGCAGCATGAGCTTTCGTGGGTGAATACCCACTTCTTCGGATGCAAGTGGTGGAAATTTCCTGGGGCAGGTAAATATAAGCAAGCAAGAAGCAAGCTAGAGATAACGAGGTTAGATCAATCAGGGAGGATGAGGCCCTGTTCTAGCAGTTGAAGTGTGAAAACCAAGGGAGGAGAAACTGGTTCTGTAATTGGCAAGCCATTCACAGTCTTTGTTTAGTCCTGAGCTGATGGTGTCAAATTTGCAGATGAACTGGAGCTCAGCAGTTTCTCTTTGAAGTCTGGTCCTAAAGTTTTTTTGCTGTAGGATGGCCACCTTAAGATCTGCTATTGTGTGGCCAGGGAGGTTGAAGTGTTCTCCTACAGGTTTTTGTATATTGCCATTCCTAATGTCTGATTTGTGTCCATTTATCCTTTTCCTTAGAGACTGTCCAGTTTGGCCGATGTACATAGCAGAGGGGCATTGCTGGCATATGATGGCATATATTACATTGGTGGAAGTGCAGGTGAATGAACCGGTGATGTTGTGGCTGATCTGGTTTGGTCCTGTGATGGTGTTGCTGGTGTAGATATGTGGGCAGAGTTGGCATCGAGGTTTGTTGCATGGATTGGTTCCTGAGCTAGAGTTACTATGGTGCGGTGTGCAGTTGCTGGTGAGAATATGCTTCAGGTTGGCAGGTTGTCTGTGGGCGAGGACTGGTCTGCCACCCAAGGCCTGTGAAAGTGTGGGATCATTGTCCAGGATGGGTTGTAGATCCCTGATGATGCGTTGTAGGGGTTTTAGCTGGGGACTGTATGTGATGGCCAGTGGAGTCCTGTTGGTTTCTTTCTTGGGTTTGTCTTCCAGTAGGAGGCTTCTGGGTACACGTCTGGCTCTGTTGATCTGTTTCCTTATTTCCTCGTGTGGGTACTGTAGTCTTGAGAATGTTTGGTGACATTCTTGAGAATGTTTGGCAGACAACCTGCCAACCTGAAGCATATTCTCACCAGCAACTGCACACCGCACCATAGTAACTCTAGCTCAGGAACCAATCCATGCAACAAACCTCGATGCCAACTCTGCCCACATATCTACACCAGCAACACCATCACAGGACCAAACCAGATCAGCCACAACATCACCGGTTCATTCACCTGCACTTCCACCAATGTAATATATGCCATCATATGCCAGCAATGCCCCTCTGCTATGTACATCGGCCAAACTGGACAGTCTCTAAGGAAAAGAATAAATGGACACAAATCAGACATTAGGAATGGCAATATACAAAAACCTGTAGGAGAACACTTCAACCTCCCTGGCCACACAATAGCAGATCTTAAGGTGGCCATCCTACAGCAAAAAAACTTTAGGACCAGACTTCAAAGAGAAACTGCTGAGCTCCAGTTCATCTGCAAATTTGACACCATCAGCTCAGGACTAAACAAAGACTGTGAATGGCTTGCCAATTACAGAACCAGTTTCTCCTCCCTTGGTTTTCACACTTCAACTGCTAGAACAGGGCCTCATCCTCCCTGATTGATCTAACCTCGTTATCTCTAGCTTGCTTGCTTATCTTTACCTGCCCCAGGAAATTTCCACCACTTGCATCCGAAGAAGTGGGTATTCACCCACGAAAGCTCATGCTGCAAAACGTCTGTTAGTCTATAAGGTGCCACAGGATTCTTTGCTGCTTTTACAGAACCAGACTAACACGGCTACCCCTCTGATACGTTTAGAAGAAGTCATTTAGCATATATTCTAAGGGACCATTCAAGGTGATACAGATTAATTGCAGTTTGACTCACAGGATCCCATTCAGTGCACAGGAGGGACGGTGCACGCTGAATGAAGTGATTCTATCTTTTGATTTCTCATTGTTCAAGGTGGGGCCCAGGCCTTACTGGACACTATTCAAGCCCAGCTCTGAAGACAGAATTATTAATTTCCTCGTGGGCTTTCTTATGGCACTCATCACTATAGAACTGAGTGTCTCAATTTATTTTCATAAAACAGTCATCTGAGAGGGTGCTATTGTAATACAGATGATAAATATCCCATTTTACAGATGGGGAAGAGAGAGACAGATTAAGGTCAAAATTCTCCACTAATTGTGGATGCCCAATTTGAGACATGGAGGACCTGATTTTTCAGAGTGCTCAGCACTGTATAGCACTTAACATAGTCAAACAGCTCCCAGCGACTGCAGCTGCAAGTGCCCAGCACTTCTGCAAATCAGGCACCAGCGTTTCAAGTTGGGCACCCAGAAAATGAGGATCACAGTTAGTGACACCCCTGTGACAGGTTTGATTTAAGTGACTTGCCCAGCACCACACAGGAACTCAATGGCAGAGGCAGAGAGAATACAATTCCCACCACTTTTACCATGAGATTGGCCTTGCTCTTTCTGCAATGCCCAGCCTCATTCACTACACACCTTCTGTGACTCAAGGGCCTCTCGGTGCCAAGTGGCATGGGGCACAGCAGTGCACAAGGCTTACAGGGATCCTCTGGGGTCTGGTATTTACATACAAGTTTAACAAAAAGGGCCATGTATGGTTTGTGCTGAAAGCCTGTCACAGCGATCATCTTAAATCATTGCAAAGTGTGTGTGTATGTATTATATAGAAAATTATGCTCTTAAAACTGGGCAGTTAATGGCAGCTCATCCAGAGGTAACACGCCTTAAGACAGGTTCCACCACACAGGAGGTGGGAGACACTTATCTCCCTGGCTGACCATTGCACGTCTTCCAATGGGAGTCTATTTGCATGTGAGGAGAAGAAATTAACAGGGTTGGGAATGACGATGCTGTTTACAGGTGGCCCAGTGTACCTAGAGGTGCAGGAAGATGCCCTGGCACCCTTTCTCAGGGGAGGCAAGCTGCCAGCAGGTTGGATTTATGAAAGGAGGGTCTCAGCCTTCCAGGTTGAAAAAGCTGTGAGAAGGACTTTAGCTAAGCAGGACCTTGTTAGACAAGAGGGCATCTTTTCGGTCAGTTTTAGGCTCTAGAAGGTGTGTTGTTATTTTACTGTATATGTAACTCTGATCCCAGCGTTTCTGTTTGTTGTACTTTGACTCACTGTTTATTAAACAAACAGATTTGTTTATAAAGAAAGCAAGTGTCAGTGCTGCATGTATAGTGGTGTGGTGTCCTAAGGTGCAACTAGTAAGCCGGGCTGTACTGTTCCTTTGGGAACAGCGGGTCTGGTAATTCTGTGAGCGTCCAGTGGAGCAGGGGCTGGACATCGCGTGGGGATGCTTGGAATACTCAGGAGGGGGAGTGCGCCTGTTGCTTACCTGCACAAGGACAGCAGAGCCTGCTTAGGCTGAAAGGGGAGTGCTTGTGTTGCCTGTTGCTGGTGGAGACGGGGGCTGACTGTTGGCAGGCACAGATAACACTTCCTCAGGCTAAAGGCAAGTGGCAGCAAGGTGCCTTGCAGCCCTGGGCACCCCCAGGATGCATCACACCTTCCCACAAATGAAGCAGGATCCCACAGACAACAGCCTCTTTCACTACACAACCCTGACTCATCCCCAGAGGAGGTCCTGCCTCTGTGCTGAATGAGGCAGGGGTCCAGTGGGGAAAAAAATAGTATGTGATCATGTACTGAAAGAGTATCAATGCATATGCACAAGAGGGCCATGTAAAGGTTGGACCAACAACCTTCACCCTGGCTTCTCCTATCTTTTGAGTGCTTGACTTCGCAACTTCATTTTTAGGCTTTTATTGGATAATTTCCTATATTTTTTTTTAAAAAGAAAACCAAACACCAAATTTCTTCATGTGTCATCATACTGACATCCCCAGAGTTCATCAGCAGGGCTGGAGCCTTTAGATCCCGCCCAGAGCTCTGCTGCTGGAGGACAGAGTAACTGGGAGCAGTGGTTTGTGGACCAGCACTTGGTGGATGGGACACTTGGCCAGTGGGTTCATAGACATTTGCTGACAGCAGAGGGATGGAGAGACTTGGGAACCTTGGGTTCCAATCTAGGCAGTGGAAGGGAGTGTGCTCTAGAACAGAGGTTCTCAGACTTTTGTACTGGAGACCCCTTTCACATACCAAGCCTCTGAGCGTGACACCACCCCCCTCACCCCATAGATTAAACACACCTTTTTATATATTTAACACCATTATAAATGTTGGAGGCAAAGTGGAGTTTGGGGTAGAGGCTGACAGCTCACAACCATCCCATGTAATAACCTTGCAACCCCCGAGGGGTCCTGACCCCCAGTTTGAGAACCCGTTCTAGAATATCCCTTCTTGCCCAGGCCTCTTCAAGCTGTCCTAGTCCCGTCTCTTCCTCCACCCCGGCTCCTTGTCCCAAGCCAGTTCCAGTCTCAACTCCTGAGGCTTCTCAGACCTGTTCCCAGTCTCCTTGCTGAGCCAGTCCTAGCTTCAACCCTCTGTTCTCCTCCATCCCAGTGTCCCCACCCCCTTGTCCCCAGCCAGTCCCAGTTTCCTCTGTCCCCTGACTCCCCATCCAATCTGTCTCCCTCCCCCCACACACCCTGGCTTCCAGTTGTGCCCCCACCCACGTTTCCCCATCCCCACTTCCCTCATCCAATTTCATTCTTCTCTCACACACCTTCCTTGTTCCAGTCTCTGCCCATCTCGTCTGGGTCTCTTTCCCCCACTCATACACGTGGCTTCGCATCTGATCAGTCTCCGCCCCCAGGCTCAGTGACCCAGACTCCCTCCGAGCTCCGCTCCCAGCTCCCCCCATCCCAACCAGCTGCCAATCGCAATTTCCCAGTTGGGGTTGGTCCTGCTTTGAGTAGGAGGTTGGACTAAATGACCTCCTGAGGTCCCTTCCAACCCAGATATTCTAAGATTCCCCCTCACCACTAGACTCCTTGCCATCATCTATTTCCACCCACTCCCACCCTGTCCAGCTAGGTCCTCTGCATTCTCATCAGGCAGCCTCCTCCCTCTAATTGCCTGGGCACAGGAGTGGGGTCACTTAGAGAACCAGAGAGGAAAGGTTTCCTCCCTGCTTTCAGTTCAGATGCCTGGCACAGCAGCCAGGAACTGCAAATGCAGGGGAAGTCTTGCTGCTATAATCTACAGTCTCTATTGAGCAAGTGTGAACTGATTTTTTTCTTCCAAAAATATATAGCCAGATTTTGGTGCATTTTCACAGAAATGGCAAAAGGCACATCCCTGACACAAAGACCAGCCTACTGCCAAACTTCAAGTCCCTGCTCTAAAGCATGGGTGCCCTAAGCTTTTGAGAGGAAAAGGGTCACTGGGACTTTAACACGAGGAAAAAAAATTCCACTAGGCTTATTCTCAGAAATGGCTAAAGTTCTTCCAAAGAAATCAGCCTGAGACAGACACCTGGCATGGAAAATTACAGCCCAAACAGTTAAAAGTCTGGCAAAAAAGTTACGAGTCACCAGAAATAAGGGTCTTATAATAGGAAGTGTTGAGCAACTTGCCACCATGCTGCCAATAACACTAATTTACCTCCATGATATATGCTGTTTACATTTGTATCTCATCCGAGCAAGTAACCCAGATGGTCAGGGCTTGATCTATTTATAGCCTGCCATTCCTAATCTCTCTCTCATTAACCTGAAGGAAGCGTGGACGCTGGGTTAGATACTACAGAAAATGTTTGCTTGTTAAGTTTCCCATTGGATATTTTACTTCCTTTTCATGGAGATTAGTGCTGTTGATTAATTGCAGTTAACTCATGTGATTAACAAAAAAACCAAAAACATGATTTAAAAAATTAATCGCTATTAATCAGTTTTAATTGCACTGTTAAACAATACCAATTGAAATTTATTAAATATTTTGGATGTTTGTCTACATTTTCATATATAATGTATTCTGTGTTGTAATTTAAATCAAAATGTGTATTTTTATTACAAATATTTGCACTGTAAAAATGATAAACAAAATAGTATTTTTCAGTTTACTTCATACAAGTACTGTAGTGCAATCTCTGTCATGAAAGTGCAACTTACAAATGTGGATTTTTTTGTTACATAACTGCACTGAAAAACAAAACAAAACTTCAGAGCCTACAAGTCCACTCAGTCCTACTTCTTGTTCAGCCAATCACCAAGACAAACAAGTTTGTTTATATTTACAGGAGATAATGCTCCCGCTTCTTATTTACAATGTCACCAGAAAGTGAGAACAGGCGTTTGCATGGCACTTTTGTAGCTGGCATTGCAAGGTATTTACATGCCAGATATGCTAAACATTCATATGCCCCTTCATGCTTCGACCACCATTCCAGAGGTGGTTCTTCCATGCTGATGATGCTCGTTAAAAAAAATAAATGTGTTAATTAAATTTGTGACTGAATTACTTGAGGGAGAACTGTATTGTCCCCTGCTCTGTTTTACCTGCCATATATTTCATGTTAATAGCAGTCTCGGATGATGACCCAGCACATGTTGTTCATTTTAAGAACACTTTCACAGCAGATTTGACAAAACACAAAGAAGATACAAATGTGAGATTTCTAAAGATAGCTGAATGCCTTCCAAAATCTAAGAGGGACGGGGTGTGGAGCATGCTTTCAGAAATCTTAAAAAAGCAACACTCCAATGCGGAAACTACAGAACCTGAACCACCAAAAAATGAAAAATCAACCTTCTGCTGGTGGCATCTGACTCAGATAATGAAAAAGAACATACATCAGTCAGCATTGCTTTGGACTGTTATCGAGCGGAACCCATCATCAGCATGGACGCATATCCCGTGGAATGGTGGTTGAAGCATGAAAAGACATATGAATCTTTAGCACATCTGTCACATGAATATCTTGTGAGGCCGGCTACAACAGTACCACGAGAACGCCTGTTCTCACTTTCAGGTGATATTGTGAACAAGAAGCGGACAGCATTATCTCCTGCAAATGTAAACAAACTTGTTTTTCTGAGTGATTGGCTGAACAAGAAGTAGGTCTGAGTGGACTTGTTAGGCTCTAAAAATTTTAGACTGTTTTATTTTCGAATGCCTTTTTTTGTACATAGTTCTACATTTGTAAGTTCAACTTTCATGATAAAGAGATGGCAATACATTACTTATATTAGGTGAATTGAAAAATTCTATCTCTTTTTTTACAGAGCAAATACTTGTAATCAAAAATAAATATAAAGTGAGCACTGTACACTTTGTATTCTGTGTTGTAATTGAAATCAATATACTGGAAAATGTAGAAAACATCCAAAAATATTAAAATAAATGGTATTCTGTTATTAACAGTGCAATTATTTTTTTTAATAGTTTGAGAGCCCTAACGGAGATATCTGTGGGTCTTGGGTTGGGTCAAAGTTGATAGACAAATGCTGAATTTTAGATTTGTTTTGAACACTCCTCCAACCTCTCTATTATAGAGGAGTTTAGCTTGTGTACATGCTTTAAAAGAATCATTTACACATAGTGCTTAGGAAGAATATAAATGACATCGATGGCATGGAGGTTGAGAAGTGAGCTGTCATACAAAGGGGCAGGGAAGCTAACAGACTACGAAAAGGAATTGAGCACAAGGAAAACTAAGGCTTAATTTAATATTGGACTAAATATCAGGAAGACTTTGGACACCTAAAGTGGTTGAACCTGCCCGGCATTTGATCCAATTAAGACAGGATATTCTGTAAGTAAAGCTACTGAGATGGGGCTAGTCCTTTCAGGACTGTCCAAGCTACCAATGACTACTGCCACCAAGGTGCACAGGACAATTCAGCTGTTTCTCCAGCCAGGGCACATTAGCTGGTACAGATACAAAGGGGCAAGGAAGAGTTCCATTTAGACTATTAACAGATCAGGACTTACAAGCCACCAAAAAGGAGCATCAATTACTTTTAGTGTTAGGATTATATGGGTTAACATTCTAACACTGAGATATTGACAAGTTAGAGGGAGTTAAGAGAAGAGCACCACCAACAGATTAATGAGCAGGAAGGGCTGTGTTAGAGTGAAAGCTTAAGAGAGCTGTATCTGAATCACTTGGCTATCCGTGGGGCAAGCATGACCATGTGGGACAGAGAGGTGCATTAGCATAAGTTAGGGAAAAGCTGGGCTGAATAGTATGAAAAGCTTCCTGATACTGAAATCTATGAAAACTGCATAATGGCTCCTCACATACACACACCCCTTCCTACCCTCCCCACCCCAGGGAAAGTGGCAGAAGCCCATTGCTTCCGACATTTATGGCAGAGCTCTAGAACAGTACACTTTCTAGAGACTGATTCTGCACTGACTCCTCAGGAACCTGGCCAGAGTGCCTAAGAGGTCTTTGCCATCTCTGATCTGATCAGAGGCTAGAACAGATCCAAGCCCTACAGTACTCTTCTGATCATGTGCACCCTGGCACTGAATTGCTAAGACACTATAAAAGCACTTTAGGAAGTTTCATTTCCTTACTTCCCTCAAAACTTCTCATTTCTCCATTTGTGCAAGCTGGCCCACTAAGACTACCATGGTTCTCCCCTAGGGCAGCAGGAGATCAAACACATACATTTTCTAAGCAGGTGCTGTCTTTGTCCTTGTTGAGGTAATGCTGTTGCCAGAATCGCAGGAGACTATGAAAATTGTTCAGGATGAACCCTGGGTATTTTTCCATATATTCCATCTCTTGCAGCGTGTGCAGGTAGAAGGGTAGCTTGTCTTTCCTTCGGGCCAGCATTAAGATAACTAAGCTTGTGTTCAAACAACTGACATTTTCCTAAAATAAAGGAGACATGGGAAATCAAGTTACAGAAAAATGCAGAGATCAAGTATTCCATGAAATTCCACACAGAATTCGTTTAGGGTCCAAATCTATACAAGATAAATGCTTCTAACTCCTAGTGCACAGTGAAGACAAGCACGTCTTGAAAAGAAGTCAGACCCCCCAAACCCATTAATACACATCATGAATGATTACAGTGATCATATTTTAATGTCAGCTCTTTACCTGTGTGAGTGTCTGTACATGAATAATATTAATGAGGCGGAAAAGGAAGGACATTCTCATGGACATCTGAGACATGTATGATAACAGGCGGCACTCGGACAAGACTTCTGCAACTATAGGGAAGACAACCAGATTATTAGATTTGCAGAGTTTAGACAGACAAAGAATGAAACCGTCATTCTTAAAATCTGGATGTAAGGGGAAGACAGTAATTCCTGAACCTAATGCAAGACTAGGCATTGTATCCAGAGCTGCCGACAAGTTGTGCTTCTCTCTGAACAGAGACAAGAGAGACTTCTGGTTGAAAAAGATGGGGTTGTCCCGAGGACAGATTGTCTTCAGTCACAGAGTTCTTTTACTGCTGGCTGATCTGCAGTTGAAGGCAATCCCAGCTGACAACGTGGGCAGCACAGCAATAAGAACTGGTGCTCACACCCAGTAAACACATGTGCTAAGTCATGCATCTGAGACACACATTGCAATCTCTCAAAGAGCTGCCAATCTTCCTTTACCTTTAATATCAGACTGGTTCTCAAATCGGTCCAGAGACAATGTAATGCAGCGAACCAACATGTTTGAGTCAACCAGTGAACTGTTGATCTGATTCAAAAAGATCTGAAACTAAAGACAGACATTTTAGTGCTATGTTTGCAAAAGCGATATACTCTATAGTGGTAGGCACTTGTGGAGCAGAGTTTCATACACTGAGAGCATTGTATGTGGCTAATAAGCTGGATATTACCCATGGCGTGAACAGTAATTAGAATTAGCTGCCCATTGCAGGTAGGTCTGCAGACAAGGCCCTGTGGTGAGTACAATTATGTGACCACACAAATGGTCTTTGGAAAAGTTACTGCATAACTGTGCTCATGAATTTGAGCTTTTTGTTTGTTTTAAAGGACTAAATCTCTACCCACATTGCTTGCAGTGATGCCATGTCACGTTCTGAACAAATGTGCATCCAAGTCTGTACACTACCTCAAACAGTACCTCAGAAGTACAAATGCCCCGTTCATTTCAGAGATAACCATGAGCCCCCAATCCCCAAATCATAAGTTGCTTCTGCCCAGAAAAAGGAATGGGCAAATTAACCCATGTACATCACAGGACTGCACCTAGTATTTGGCACAGAGAAGGGTGTTTTTTGTTGTTTTTTTTTTTTTTCCCTTTCTCCAAAAGAGATTTACCTTCTCATCTGTGTTGATATATTTGTTGAACCTCTTGAAAGCATCAATGTTGAATTTCATCAGTTCTCCCAGCAGATCAAAGTAACTCTGAAGCACATCCCGTGATTTGCACTCACTGTCAACAATGCAGTAGAGAATATGCTGGCAAGAAAGGAAAGTGTGTTACCACCACATTTTAGCCTAAATCACCAGTAAACTCAGATTCAAATGCTTGTGATCCAATTACTGCTTAAAAAAGTTTAAAAAGAATGAAATGTGGATCGGTAAATCAGGTGATTTTTTTCCATAGCACTCAAAAATGGAGTATCTAAGATCTGAATCTAAGGTAGATATAAATCACTTAGAATCTGGATACTGTAAGTACCTGTACCAGTTCCCAGAGTTAGATTTAAACCAAACCTAACAACTATGATCACGTACAACATTTCAGGTTCCTATAAATCATAGATTTACCAAATGTGATCACTCCCTTAAAAGTTTTTGTTGAAACCAGAGCTAAACTTCTCAAAGGTGTTGCATTAGGTATAAGATCTGCCTATTGCTGCAGTGAATTCTAGCACTCATTTTTTAAGCTTCCTGGATTTTCTTAAAAATTAAAGCCACCAATTCCCATGGAGATACATGCTAAGTTTGTTACAGTGTATGTGTGCCAGAGCAGATATCTAGGTTGTTACCTCTAAGAGTCCTCTCTTTAGCAGGAACATCTGGTCTGCATAGGAAGTGGCACCTCGTAGAAAACTCTCAACTGCCCTTGCTTGCCAGAACCTGAGATAAATATATGAAGTTTTACTAATTCAACAAGGCTGTAACTCATTGGGGAAAGTTACTTTATCACTTACATGTCTCAGGCTAAACTAAGTTTCCCTGTCCATTTAGTTTCAACATGAAAGCGAAGCTGTGTAAAGCAATTCCATAGAATAGTCACTATTCCACTCACACTACCAGAGAAACCAAATCAGAACATTTTAAGTCTTCTCACAATGGATAATAAAATACTTCAGCTGTCATGAACTCTGAAGACTAGCAAGTCTTCCCACCCCACCAAAAAACCACATACATCAATGTAAATGGAACCCACCTGAAAGAGGACTCAGCTGGTTCCTTCTTCATGACCTGTAGTAGCCTGGTTAACAAACCTCTTTTTCCATCACAGACTAGACTTCTAAAGAATGTGGGGGGAATATTACAAATATGAGTGGAAGGATGGCAAAAGCAGGTCACTATAGAATGTACTTCTGGAGATTAAGCTAGATTCTACTCACAAAGCTTAATATGAAGAGTCCAGTATTACACAGCATTGTCATCCATGGGCATTTCACATTGCCCACAAGAACTGATGACAACAGCTCCCACATAGCTCTGATGCTGCAATCTGCAAGAGCTGCAGCATAACTGGCTTTCAAGGAAGTTTCAAACAAAGCATTTTTGTTGAAACCTTACCAAATGCAAAAGAAATATGAGCACTGTGATCAGAAGGAGCAGCAGGCCTGATAGTTTTGAGTGAGAACAGAGGGGGCTGGGTCTCACTACACATTTACAGAAAGGAGAGTTTGGTTCAGCAAGCACAACATTTTTGTATCAGAATTCAGACCGAGGCAGTGGCCTAAATAAGTTAATAGTCTCCACAGGAAAAACCCATCAAACTGAAGCCCACAAACATTAACAGCACCTTGACACAACTGGGAGATGTATTTACGCAGGAGGTATATGCAGACATGCTGCCAGAAAAATGGTGTTTATTCAGAAAAGGCGTGGCACCTGAAAACAATAAGGGCAGGAAATGGAATGGTTCTGTCCACATGCTTAGACCATGAGCCAACCTGCAGGTGTAGGGCAAGATAGTTTAGGGTGGGGATTCACTTTTCTACTGTTCAGAAAGATAGGCAGCATGGCTGCTCAGTTGATCCATGCTGGTCACTGCCTGTGTACCGGCCAGCTGAGGTGCTGGATGCAGCCTGAAGCCTGCAGAACAGAGCTTTTCACAAAGGAGGGCACTGGCTGCGGGATAGCTGGCTCCCCTTACTAATGCTATCAGAAAATAGGGAAGGTTGCTCTGCAAATTACACAGGATGGAAGAGGTTATCTGTGGCCTTGCCCCTCCTCCTTCTAGCACACGTACAACACAGGGCAGCATTTCCCTCTGAATGGTTGAAGCAGGGCCAGAACAGCAGCAGTGCTCAGGAAGAGAGGGTTTGGTCAACACCGGTGGTGGTTTCTCACCAACAAGGCAGATAACGAGGAAGTTGGCAACACTTAAGAACTGGGAAATCCCATTGTGTGCCAGAGATTCCTTTTCAAAGCCAATGGCACCTTTCCACTCACACTGGCAACCTGGTATGACCCAAGTACGTTTGTTGGCTTTGTCTTCCGAGCCCTGCAGAGGGAGTGAGCTGGATTCTTTTGTCTAGCACACAAAGAGAACTGTTTATCAAGAGCTTGTCTTCAGAAGTCATACTGATTTAACTAGATCAGTACCACAGAACACCTTAGTGGGGCCACTCAAATGGGTTTACATATGTTATGTCAATTTAGCTTAATTTGGTTATTAGCCACTTCTAAATCAAACCTCTTTGGCAGGTACTCATATCTTCTAAATCAGTTTAGTGAAATTGGCGTAATGTGTGCGTAGGCCAGGCCTAAATCCCAATTGCAAATTACCACCGGTGGCTATTCATGAGCTAGAAAGATTCCAGCTTGCTTCACAACACCCAGTTTGTGAGGCTAAGCATATAACATGGAGATCATGGACACAAACGTCAAACTCCATAATGCCATTGTCACAGCCTCTTTAAAATGCGCTTTGTACTCTATAAGATGTCAGCTAGTCATTACTATGAAAATAGGGGTAGCTATTTCTTCCTTTGAAGGATCTGGTTCTCCACCTGGCAATGCAATGGCCTTATAGAGCAACACTATTTGATACTGATGTGGCAATTTCACCTAGCTTCTTTCACATGTGATATATGGAAAATGCATTTCTTTACATTTCCATAATTTCCTAGTGGTTCTGCTAGTGCAACTTATTGCTGAAGTTACGGGAACGAGATTTCATGGAGGATTTCAAACAGAGCGGATAAAATAAAACCTCTAGCGTAAGTACTTACTGAATGTTCAGAGTTTAAGAGAGCTTGAAATAACAGGCTACAAAACCTATAGCTTCCTCCCTACCTGTCTGTGTTGACAACTGCGTCTACTTCAGGGATGTTGGCTTTGAGGGAGATTGCACTCAGTTCATTAAGTTCTTGGCTGTTTAACAGAAGATATTTGTTCCTGAAAAAAAAATCATTGAGAGAAAAAAGGAAAAATGAGGCTGAGCACATCCATTTGTTTCCTTCATTCATGATTTATATAATGTTGCCAGTTATACGTACTGCATCTGCAATCCACGACTCCAAGCCAAACAAGACAGTGTGGCTAAGTTATTTGTGAAACCGAAAAGATGGGAACAGACATTTATTGATGCAGCCCACTAACAGGATGTTGCCCTGCCTAAGAGTGCATGCTACCACATTGCCAGTCCTCCCGAAATTCAATCCCTGTCACTAATCATTAAAAAAGCAGTGCCAGGCTTCTTACGCTTGTCTTTTTTATTATACCATAACCATCCAAAAGCAGATTAGAGAAAGATACAACACAACAAGGATAGCCTTTCAGCACTTACAAAATATAGGTATTTCACCTACAATAATTGCTGTTTAATCGGTTGGAAGCTATGACATTAACTTTCAAAAATACAAAATGGCAGCTGAACAGATTTCAGCAAATTCAGATAGCACAGCCTTCCAAGAATCCCTCAAAAAGAGTCTCTATGCTACCTATCAATAGTTGCCCAATAATATGAAGATTAACTAGTAACATTAAATCATATAAGGCACTCAAATTTTCCAGTACTTGGTTACAATTTACTTGACTATGCTATTATTCTATTCCTGGAAAGTGCCAAAAGACATCAGCAAACAAACTAGGAAACAGGGATGGGTATAGCAAAGTAAAGAACTCACATAATAAAATATTTAGCCAAGTAACTACATAAAAGAGAAAGTGTTTTCCAGTGTCATTCAAATAAACCTGAATTGCCCATTAACCATTTTCAAGACAGCAAAAATCATATATACTTTACTCTACAATATTCATTATGAAAGAAAATTTTGTTTTTGGTCTAACAGAAATGCACTACAAGAACTATTCTTTCAACACACTCATTTTTTCTGTAAATCATAACTTTGGTCTGGTTTGGTTGCAAGTGGCCAACAAAATGGTTTATTGATTTTTATTTTTTTTAAACTACAAACAGCCTCCTGACCTTCATTATCAGAAATGTCTAGCTATTTTCTAGGCCACACCAATTCCAGTCACCAGTCAGTCAAGGTGACTTCCAAGACTACAAAAGGCTTTCCCTTTCACTGGCTATAGTAATAGACTCAGATTCATAGACTCTAGGTCTGGAAGGGACCTCGAGAGGTCATTGAGTCCAGTCCCCTGCCCTCATGGCAGGACCAAATACTGTCTAGACCATCCCTGATAGACATTTATATAACCTACTCTTAAATATCTCCAGAGATGGAGATTCCACAACCTCCCTAGGCAATTTATTCCAGTGTTTAACCACCCTGACAGTTAGGAACTTTTTCCTAATGTCCAACCTAAACCTCCCTTGCTGCAGTTTAAGCCCATTGCTTCTTGTTCTATCCTTAGAGGCTAAGATGAACAAGTTTTCTCCCTCCTCCTTATGACACCCTTTTAGATACCTGAAAACTGCTATCATGCCCCCTCTCAGTCTTCTCTTTTCCAAACTAAAACCCAATTCTTTCAGCCTTCCTTCATAGGTCATGTTCTCTAGACCTTTAATCATTCTTGTTGCTCTTCTCTGGACCCTCTCCAATTTCTCCACATCTTTCTTGAAATGCGGTGCCCAGAACTGGACACAATACTCCAGCTGAGGCGTGACCAGCGCAGAGTAGAGCGGAAGAACGACTTCTCATGTCTTGCTCACAACACACCTGTTAATGCATCCCAGAATCATGTTTGCTTTTTTTGCAACAGCATCACACTGTTGACTCATATTTAGCTAGTGGTCCACTATAACCCCTAGATCCCTTTCTGCCGTATCCTTCCTAGACAGTCTCTTCCCATTCTGTATATGTGAAACTGATTGTTCCTTCCTAAGTGGAGCACTTTGCATTTGTCTTTATTAAACTTCATTCTGTTTACCTCAGACCATATCTCCAATTTGTCCAGATCATTTTGAATTTTGACCCTATCTTCCAAAGCAGTTGCAATCCCTCCCAGTTTGGTATCATCTGCAAACTTAATAAGCATGCTTTCTATACCAATATCTAAGTCGTTGATGATCTCTCTAAAAGTATTGTTTAGCATCTGCCAGCACTTCTCCCCTACTTTAAGATGCTGGAGCAAGACAAAATACAAATTATTCCTCAGATGCCTTATTACTTTTAACACCGTACTCTGCTGATTAGCATCAGCTGGAGTTGCCACATGGTATCTGTTTCCTTCCAGGTCAATAGATTTCTGCAATGGAATTGGCCGATGAGATTGCAGAGCCATTGGCCATTATCTTTGAAAAATCATGGTGATCGGGGGAGGTCCCGGATGACTGAAAAAAAGCTAATGTAGTGCCCATCTTTAAAAAAGGGAAGAAGGAAGATCCAGGGAACTACAGGCCAGTCAGTCTCACCTCAGTCCCTGGAAAAATCATGGAACAGGTCCTCAAGGAATCAATCCTGAACCACTTAAAGGAGGGGAAAGTGATCAGGAACAGTCAGCATGGATTCACCAAGGGCAAGTCATGCCTGACTAACCTAATTGCCTTCTATGACGAGATAACCGGCTCTGTGGATGAGGGGAAAGCAGTGGATGTACTATTTCTGGATTTTAGCAAAGCTTTTGATACAGTCTCCCACAGTATTCTTGCCAGCAAGTTAAGGAAGTCTGGGCTGGATGAATGGACGGTAAGGTGGATAGAAAACTAGCTAGATGGTCGGGCTCAACGGGTAGTGATCAATGGTTCCATGTCTAGATGGCAGCCGGTATCAAGTGGAGTGCCCCAAGGGTCGGTGCTGGGGCCGGTTTTGTTCAATATCTTCATTAACGATCTGGAGGATGGTGTGGACTGCACCCTTAGCAAGTTTGCAGATGACACTAAACTGGGAGGAGTTGTTGATACGCTGGAGGGTAGGGATAGGATACAGAGGGACCTAGACAAATTAGAGGATTGGGCCAAAAGAAATATGATGAGGTTCAACAAGGACAAGTGCAGAGTCCTGCACTTAGGACGGAAGAATCCCATGCACTGCTACAGACTAGGGACCGAATGGCTGGGTAGCAGTTCTGCAGAAAAGGACCTAGGGGTTACGGTGGACGAAAAGCTGAATATGAGTCAACAGTGTGCCCTTGTTGCCAAGAAGGCTAATGGCATTTTGGGTTGTATAAGTAGGGGCATTTCCAGCAGATCAAGGGATGTGATCATCCCCCTCTACTCAGCACTGGTGAAGCCTCATTTGGAGTACTGTGTCCAGTTTTGGGCCCCACACTACAAGAAGGATGTGGATAAATTGGAGAGAGTCCAGCGGAGGGCAACAAAAATGATTAGGGGGCTGGAGCACATGACTTATGAGGAGAGGCTGAGGGAACTGGGATTGTTTAGTCTGCAGAAGAGAAGAATGAGGGGGGATTTGATAGCTGCTTTCAACTACCTGAAAGGGGGTTCCAAAGAGGATGGATCTAGACTGTTCTCAGTGGTAGAAGATGACAGAACAAGGAGTAATGGTCTCAAGTTGCAGAGGGGGAGGTTTAGGTTGGATATTAGGAAAAACTTTTTCACTAGTAGGGTGGTGAAGAACTGGAATGGGTTACCTAGGGAGGTAGTGGAATCTCCTTCATTAGAGGTTTTTAAGGTCAGGCTTGACAAAGCCCTGGCTGGGATGATTTAGTTGGGTTTGGTCCTGCTTTGAGCAGGGGGTTGGACTAGATGACCTCCTGAGGTCCCTTCCAACCCTGAGATTCTATGATTCTATGAATTCTAACACCTCTCGCTATTAAAAGGGGAATTCTCTGAATCCTTCGCCAGCAACTCAGGGGTTTAGCTGAATCCTCTCTCCCTGTACCAGCTGAGTTCAAGCACTCTTTAGTCTCTTGCTTTCATTGCGTTTTCAGGTAACTCAAGTTTACCAGCCATTTTACATGCCTTAACACAGATTTTACTTTACTATTACTTAATTTTAATAATCCATTTTCTTAAGCATTTCTGTTTTAGATTCCACACTTTCCATTCAGTTTCAGTGGATTCCAATTTTCATGATATAAAGATGTTCAACTTCTAGATGTTTAACTTTATTATTTTTGTTTCAACCACACTTGAGGTTTTTATAGTGATTGCTTTAATACGGACAGCATCTGAGGAGACCATGTGGGAGTTGTTGCTGGGCTAATAGTGGCTGCAGAGGGAAAGTTTTTGATGGATTGAGATACAGATCTAGGTCCCAGTTTTCATGGCATGAGATCTCTCAGTTTTGACCTGGCCATAGCAGAACAAGGTAAATGTGACACTTATAGAATAAGAACTGGTATAAAAGGTATAAGGTTCAGAGACGGGCTATTAGGATGATTCGAGGAATGGAAAACCTGTCTTATGAAAGGAGACTCAAAGAGCTTGGCTTGTTTAGCCTAAACAAAAGAAGGTTGAGGGGGGATATGATGGCTCTTTATAAATATATCAGAGGGATTAATATTAAGGAGGGAGAGGAATTATTTAAGCTTAGTACCAATGTGGACACAAGAACAAATGGATATAAACTGGACACTAGGAAGTTTAGACTTGAAATTAGACGAAGGTTTCTAACCATTAGAGGAGTGAAGTTCTGGAACAGCCTTCCAAGAGAGTAGTGGGGGCAAAAGACCTATCTGGCTTTAAGACTAAGCTTGATAAGTTTATGGAAGGGATGGTATGATGGGATAGCCTAATTTTGGCAACTGACCTTTGATTATCAGCAGGTAAGTATGCCCAGTGGTCTGTGATGGGATGTTAGATGGGATCTGAGTTACTACGGAGAATTCTTTCCTGGGTGCTGGCTGGTGAGTCTTGCTCACATGCTCAGAGTTTAGCTGATTGCCATATTTGGGGTTGGGAAAGAATTTTCCTCCAGGGCAGATTGGCAGAGGCCCTGGAGGTTTTTCGCCTTCTTCTGCAGCATGGGGCACGGATCACTTGCTGGAGGATTCTCTGCAGCTTGAGGTCTTCAAACCACAATTTGAGGACTTCAATATCTCAGACGTAGGTTAGGGGTTTGTTATAGAAGTGGATGGGTGAGATTGTGTGGCCTGCACTGTGCAGGAGGTCTGAATAGATGATCATAATGGTCCCTTCTGACCTTAAAGTCTATGAGTCTAAGAGCATTATTTACTGTCTAGACCAGAAGACTCAGAGTACAAGAGAACAGAATCCGGGTTCCCTCCACCTACCCCATTTTTACTTTTTGAGATGAGAAGTGTTCCTCCTCATTCTGAGCAACGTGTGCATGCTCTTTGGATAGTTTTGGTATTTTTTTAATCCTTGCATTTTTTTCCCTGAAACATTACAAACAAGTCCGAACCTAGTGCTATAGGTGTAATTTAGATTGCTCTTTGAAATAGAAATTACCTGCACTGTGTCTAGAAGTGACCATTTTATTTATCATTGTCAGAAAGCACTTCCGCATTAGTTCTTATTAGAGCTCTACACCAGGCAGCACTTCCTTTCCCAGTCCCTATTGTCAGGAGATTATGAAGTTGCCCACAGAAAATTACATTACAAATTACAGATTGACATTTTTCATGCAGTGGGATGTTTGTTGAAAAAGGTGTCAGAATGTAATTAGGGAATTATCAGATAAAGGCATGTGTGACAGAACACTACTTAAATTAGTTTTCTCCATGTAGGTGTAGTTTGGCCTTTCCTGTACATTCTAATAATCTATATTTGTTGGGTTTGGTAATTTCATGTAGCTATGCCATTTGTCCCATAATTACATGGGTTGGAGCCCTTAAGCATCCAATCTAAAATCTTATGCATTTTATAAAGTGCAGCTAATCCTACTTAGCTAGTCAGATAGGATGGTTACGTTAATTCCTCATGGCTGGAACTGACGTGCTGGCATCAAAGATAATGCCTACAGTTAGATACAAATAAATGTCACGACACCAAAAGTGAAAAGATATAACATAGGGAAAAGTGATCTGGCCCCATCAAACAAGAATACAAAAAAATCTTCAAAGAACGGAACGCCTGGATTCTGCACGTTATAACCCAGAGCAAAATACACACTAGCAAAACCTGTGCAGTTTCCTCAAGCTGTACCACTAGCAAATATTTGCATCATCTCTCGCAAAAAGCAAAGCCATGAAATGTATGTGTTCACAGGCGAGTTACCACCTTACATTTCTATTAGTACTTTGTGTGGAAAGGCTTTAATAGTCCTAAATTCATACATTTCAAGGCCAAAGGGACCATTATGATAATTTAATCTAGTATGACCTTCTTCATAACAGAGACTACACAATCTCACCCAGTGAATTTCTGCATTGAGCCCACAACTCCTGGTTACGCTATAGCAGATCTTTTAGCATATATCTACACTGCAATTAATAACCCACGGCTGGCCTGTGCCAGCTGACTTGGGTTCATGGGCTGGTTTAATTGCAGTGTAGATGTTCAGGTTCTGGCTGCAGCCTGGGCTATAGTACCCTTTGAGGGGGGAGGGTCCAGGAGCTCGGGGTCCAACCCGAGCCTGAATGTCCACACAGCAATTAAACAGCCACTTAGCCCAAGGCCCACGAGCCTGAGTCAGCTGACACGGGCCAACCGTGTGTGTCTAACTGCAGTGTAGACATACTCTTAGAAAGATACCCAATTTTTGACATCCAATCAGCAAGTACATCACTACCTTGATATAACACCACCCAATACAACATGAATTTGGATATAATGCAGTAAAGCAGCGCTCGGGGGGGGGGGGGGGCGGCACATTCCAGTGGATCAAAGCAAGTTCAATATAACATGGTTTCACCTATAACACGGTACGATTTTTTGGCTCCCAAGGACAGTGTTATATTGAGGTAGAGGTGTACTAGAATATTGAGACCACCTTCCTACCTTTTGGAAGGAAAAACTGCATACACAGTACCTGAGATAGCGTTTACAGGATGGTACATAATGAATAGTTTTATCAATTTAAGCTACTGAAAGAAATTTAGTATGATTAAATACAATTCCTCAAGCCTGAGTTTTATCAGAACTGTCACTTGTGAAAGGTTCCATGGAATCCTTAATGATCACAAGTTGCCTAGACCTTGATTTTGCTATTTAAAAAGATCTGCAGCAAAACCCCTGTACTACAGTACTACACTGGCTCAGTACTCACTCTGAGGGAGGAGAACCACCTACTGACTCATGAAACCTACTTTCACACAGTTTCTCATTTACCAAAAAAAGTCTTTTTATATCAGTAGTGGGACATTTAAATATAATAGATCAGGGCAAGGCATCTAAATACATTTGAGGGTGCTCAATAATTTAGTTAAAAGGGAACAGACGCCACTAAATACAATTTACCGTAAGCTTATTTTTCCCATACTTACTCGTGATGATCACTAAAACTCTGAAGAAGCCTCAAAAACTGTATCTTTAAAGTAATGTCCTACAAAAAAAAAGGATGAAAAAAAACTTTAAAATATGTATTGTACATATTACAGCATCATCACTAACGATAAGCAGAGAAGAAATAGGTATCTCAGACTAGGCTGGAGTTGGAAATCTTTCCAAGACTGAAAAAGTATTTAGAACATCCTGAGTGTGACAGGCAGTTGGAATAAGGAAGGAACGAACTTCATCATTAGTTTCCCAAAACAGAAGAGACTGGAAAGGGTGATGGGATGTGTGCAATTTAATAAAGCTACATTTAAAATAAATAAATACATACATACATGCTAAGTTTACCTTCAAGTTTCCAAGTATAAAGCAATGCTTCGTACCTGGTATCAAGGCTCTCAAAATCAATGCTCTACAGCAACTCCAAGGGAAAAAAAGTTTACTACAACTGTAGTATCTAAATTACCATGCCAAAATGTGAAATTAGGGTACTCACTGGACTACAGTCACAATTTTGGTTATGCCCATGCAGAACAAGGGCTGATGCCGAATGTTTTCTCCAGATCAGTTTGTCAAACAGGTTATTAAGGCCAGGAATCAATTTGAATTCTGCTATCATTTTGTGAACCTGGACAAGAAAAGAAAAGGAAAATATTAAACTTGTCTGGTTGTTTCTGGTGCCTTCATAAAGGGGAAAAGGGCAATTTAGAACACAGATGGGTATAGCTACATCATCTCGTGTTAGCAGAGACACTGAAATGCTTTACTGAACAACGCGGGTTTTACTCCACACAAAAGAAGTGGTGAATCCCAAGGGGAAGACTTCAGTCTCCTCCAAGAATTAGTTGTCCACTTCCACTGAACAGAAACATTTGATCCAGTTTCTTTGGAGACAGCCTAAACTGATGCTTGAATTTATGGAGGTTCCTCTGAAGAAGAATGAACTAGGGGAAACAGCACACTCTGGAAGAGGAAATTTAGCACACTGAAGGTAAAGGGACACCCAACTATATCTCTATTCTAAAAAGTTCTTCCTGTAACATGTTAGTGCCAGTTCCCTAGTGTCTTTTTCTGCTGATCCTAGGTCAGGCCACTGATTCTAGAGTGGCTCTTTGCAGGCAGGAATGGAAAATGCCACAGGCACTATTTTCAAGTGTCCTAGCGTGTGATACTAGGTGCCGTGGAGAATGCTGTCCTGCAGCACTAGCAGGGAACTGACCAGTAATGCACAAGCAGCACACGCTTTAGTCAGCAAACCAGCATGTTTTTCCTAATGCTTTCCACACTCCACCCTCCTTTTTAAAGAAAAAAAAATGCAGATCACCATCTCTCAAGCACACCTCTCTGCCTGCCAAGGCCCAGATGTGAGACACCATGTGACAAACCCAGAATGAGGGAGTCAGTCAGTCATGCAGGAAACTTATGCTGTGGGATTTCTTCCTTCTGAGTAAAGGACTTCAATTAGCAGCTCAGATTCAGGATTCTCCATTTCTGATGTAAGTGATTTTGGGGGGGGGGGTTTGGGGGGAGGAAGAGAGAAGGCCAAGTGTGCATGGAATGTTGGGAGCTTTGGGACTAAAATGAGCAATGCCCCTGGAGATGAGATGAAAGTCAGAGTTCTACTCACAAGCCTGACTAGGACAGTCTTGTTCCTGTGTGCCCTCCCCTACCAATGCCAGGCTCCCTCTGGACTCTCATCACCAACTCTAGTAGACTGTTCAGTATTTTAGTTACCAGTTTTATTAAAGATTGTGGATGATGCAAATTATAACCTTACAAAAGTATTAAAAGAGGTTGACAGGTATACAGGGCAAGGGCTGTATTATAAATACAGCAGAGTTGAGACAGCATAGGTTATGAGTTACAGGAAGTAGAAATATTTTATTTTTGTTTCTTAAAGTCAGTCCATCTCATTTGCTCCATCTTTTCTCAAATAGTTCAGCTGTTTAGATTAACCCAAGCAGCAGGCCATTCCATGTTTCTTAATTTTATTTGGATCAATCATTTTCATAGCTGGCATTCTGTTTATGAGTCATAGTACTGAAATCCACGGACTGCTGCAGTCACATTTTGACATGATCTCAGTAAATTGGGACATTTCCCTAACAGGGAATGAGGGATCCTGTTTTTGCATCAGTTTTCTAGCACCACACATGAAGTCTACCTCAGCAGTCCCAGAAAGTGGAATCCTCCCAACATTTTATTTGCACTCTGTCCAACATTTCAGTCAGTCTTTTACCTACTCCCACCTCCGCTTTGAGATGCTCCCATACACCAAGAGCCTCCTGCACAGAGCAAGGGACTCTCCCAATCATTTCCAGAGACACTCATGTAAGTTGACAATACCTGCCAGCAGAAAGTACTTTGGATGCACTAGCCCCTCACAGTGGCCAGTATGGCACCACTGCAGCAGGGTGAACTATAAAATGCAGACCATGCATGTGAAAGGAGCAGCTCCCTTTTGTCTCCACCAGTGTTCATTGTTTAAACAGGAATCAGATTCTGTCATACTCAGTGCCTTTGTGTCCTGTGCCAACCAACACACCCCTAGACACTTTCCTGCCTTCTTAATGTTAGCCTGCTGAACTGTAAGACCTAGCGGAGCTAACCTTTGCATGCTATAAACACCCATAAACCATAAGAGTAGACTTCTAATTTCACTGTCCCTTCTAGAGGCCCCACATAGCTTTATAGTTCAGTTTAATGCCAGAACAAATCCTATTTTACACTACATGCTTCAAATCCTCTTTGGCATCTTCCCACTGCTGCTCAGATTGTGAAGACAGTTTAATGCCCATTTCCAGTTCTCGAGCTCATTATGCTAAATGCCATCACACTTCCTCTTAACATGTACAGCTTGGTTCCCCAAGAAAGGAGCAGGTAGAAAAGCAGAGTATCTTTCACCACTTAAGTAGAACCTTGTAATACAACCTAAAGAAATATGCAAAGTGACTACATGAGGGTGTGGTTATAATTACAGGGCATTTAAAGCCAAGAAATGCAGTAAAGAGCCACTTCTCTACTAGGGTGTGATCATCCCAAGGTAGCAGTGAAGTGTGGTGACTGTCACTGCTAGCACTACAGAGAAGAATTGAACAGTGTACAACATAACCAGGAAGAGAATTTAGAGAGAAGCTTCAGTACCAGAGAATTTAGTTTATTAGAACGTTCCCTTACTGAAAAATTAAATGCCTGTTTACATTTTCTCATAAGCGATCCAAAAAGAGTTTTGTAACCTCCTGACAACAGCGTAATTCTGCACGGAATTTCTGAAGCTAGATCTTTGGTTGCCCAAATTGGAAGACTGAGGTCACAAACCTATGACCTTTAACCCCTGCAGCCTGGCAACTGCTGATCTACATGGTGGTTACCATGGCAGAAACAGCAGAGGGAGAACACATTGTTTTCCTGCTGGTATTTCTTAGCATAGAGGAATTATAAAGTAGTATTTCCTTACAATGTGTCTTGATTTCAGGGGAACGCTTGCTTCTCAGACAGCCATGCTCAACAAAAATAGTATTCAAATGGACACCTGCATGCAGCAAAGTTTGCACCTTATGATAGCGAAAGGGGTTGGGGTGGGATAGAAATTGGAGGCAGCTTTTTGCAGCACATTCATGTATACTATTATCCTTGCAATGGAAAAAGGCAGAAATGACGTCTTTGAACTACACAATACCCCTTCAAAAATTGAAGAGTCTTTCACAGAGTCCATGATTTTCTTGATGCCATAGCCCCAGCCTGGATGATGGATGGATAGATAAAGTTTCACCCTCTCTGTATATCCTTGAACTATGAACTCCATGCAATAGGGACTGTGCTTTGCCCAGAAAGCAGCTAAGCGTACAACGGGTATTACCATGAACAATTCTTCTGTTCATTTTCATGTTCTTTTGTATCCATATGTAGGTTTATAAAGTACTGGTTATTTGTGATTATAGGATTGTGCTTAAAAATGTGTATTTGTTTGTAGAACTTTCTCTAAATAAAAGAAGTGTTTACAAACCTCACCATGAGGACTAGAAGTAAAGGAACTCTATATGGGAAAGTACCGAGTAGTTTCTAACCACTGACTCCAATAGAGCTTCACTCAACAAAAACTTGAAGCACACGGTGGTGGGTTCAGGTAGGCTAAACTGAATGCTTGGATTTAAAGAGACAATGGCTATTCCATGCACACATGACCATTTAGGTAGACACTCACCTGATTCCTCTGTCTCCCCATCAACAATACACAGAGAACATACAACACCTCCAGCTTGTACATGATCTCATGCATGATCTTCATGGACTGTGGAAGCTGAGTTCTTGTTGAGGTGTTGGCTAATCCACTTTCATCTGAAGATTCTAAATGAGAGATCAGAGACATGAGCCTGAGGTGGAAAGGATTGGTTACTGCTTTATGTAACAGCAAATACTGCAGTACTGCAAACGTATGACCAGCACATTTGCTTGAAGATCTTCCTAGCAAAACTGAAAATGTGTCATAAGACTGAAATAAGCAATTCCAAGTTATTTGAGAGATGTTTTTCTCACTATGGGAGATGCACCATTGAGGTTTATATTATGACACTGTTAGGATCCTTACCTCAAATATTTTTTTTTAAAATAGCTCACCTTCTGATAACGAGCCAAACAGCATTTCATACATGAAACTAATGGATTACAAATGTGAAACTCCTAATGACAATGTCACTTTTCTCCCTTGCTCTCTTCTTTGTACACAGGAAATCATGAATTAGGGGTGTGATTTTCAAAAATGCTCAGCTTTGGCCTAATTCTCCTCTAACTATCTCCAGTGAGGGTTACAGGTAGGTCAGTGCTGAATGCTTCTGAAAATATTGAATGCTTCTGAAAACCTATTCTGTACGTATAATGTTGAAGGACAGCGCTAAGAACGCAACATGTTTGGGATGCAATGGAAGCCACGATTTGGAATTATTTAGATCACAAAACTGACAAACTTTAAATAAAACAGGCTAGGATTTAAAGTTAGACCCATCATGGTGACTTAAGGAGGTGCAAGTCATGCTGTCCCCATACTTCATTTTTGTGAACCGGTTAAACATGCATGAATGCTGGGAGGCATGCAGCCAGAGTCAGAGAGACGCTCACATTGCCCAGAAGAGGAAGTTGCAGCCCTTATTCTGATGATCACAGAGGATCCAAGATCGAGAGCTCTGCGAACTGTGTGTACTCTTTTTCTGAGCGAGTTCTCTTTTATAGTAGCAAGCTTTCTCCACTTTACACTAAACCAAAATTGTGCACACATACCGAGATAGCACACTGCTCAGAGACAGCTACTTAATTTTGTTTTAGTATATTTGCAGGATTTTTAATAAGAGTTTTTGCCACAATTCTGATCAAGTAGGATCAAGAAGACAGTTGCAACTATGTATCTTCAGAAGCTACGTAAAATTTGGGGATCTAGAAAACAAACTTATAAAGGTCTACTACACTAAGGAGAGTACGTTTTGGGAAGAGTATTTCACCTCTTGTGTTATACAAGTGGTCAAACTAAGAAGATCAGAATGGTTTCTTCTGACCTTATAATCTACGTATTCCCACAGTGAAGGGAGTGTATGCCATTTTGATGGCAATACTTCAGGGCTTACATAACATCGTTAAACAAACATAAAAAGGGGGAAGGAATGCAAGCAAAAATAGAGAAAGAATGGGTTAAAGAATATTTCAATAAATTAGATGTATTCAAGTCAGCAGGGCCTGATGAAACTCACCCTAGGATACTTAAGGAACTGGCTGAAGCAATCATGAAACCATTAGCCATTATCTTTGAGAGAACACATGGAGGACAGGTGAGGTTCCAGAGGGCTGCAGAAGGACAAACATAGTACCTATCTTTAAAAAGGGGGAAATGGAGGGCCTAGGGAACTACAGACCACTCAGCCTAAGTCTGATACCTGGAAAGACAATGGAACAGCTTATTGAACAATCAATTTATAACTATTATCCTGTGCTTACAAGGAAAAGCCATCATGGATTTGTCAAAAACAAACCATGCCGGACCACTCTAATTTCCTCTTTGACAGAGTTACTGGCCTAATAAATGGTGGGAAGCAGGAGACATGATATATCTTGAGTTTAGAAAGGCTTTTGATACAGTACCCCATGACACTCATAAGCAAACTAGTGAAACGTTGGTCTAGATGAAATTACTGTACACAGGGCTGGCTCCAGGGGTTTTGCCGCCCCAAGCAGTCAAAAAAAAAGCCGTGATCGCGATCTGCGGCAATTCAGCGGGAGGTCCTTTGCTCCGAGCGGGAGTGAGGGACCTGCCGCCGAATACCTGAAAGTGCCGCCCCGCTCCGGAGTGGCCGCCCCAAGCACCTGCTTGATAAGCTGGTGCCTGGAGCCGGCCCTGACTGTACATTGGGTGCACAAATGGTTGAAAGACTGTACTCAGAATAATTATAAATGGTTTGCTGTAAAACTGGGATGGTGTATCTAGTGGAGTTCCATGGGGGTTAGTCCTTGGTCTGGTACAGTCAGTATTTTCACTAATGACTTGCATAAGGGAGTGGAGAGTATGCTTAGAAAATTTTCAGATTACACCAAACTGGGAGAGGTTACAAGCACTTTGGAGCACAGGATTACAATTCAAAACAACCTTGATAAATTGGAGGATTGGTCTGAAATCAACAAGATGAAATTCTATAGTAAATGCAAAGTACTACATTTAGGAAGTGGGGGGGGGGGATCAAATGCACATGTACAGAATAGGGAGTAACAAGCTGGGTGGTAGCACTGCTGGATCACAAATTGAATGAGAGTCAACAAAGTGATGCAGTTGCAAAATGAGAATATCATACTGAGATGTATTAACAGGAGCATTGTAAGACAGACATGGGAGGTAACTGTCCTGTCTACATGGCACTGGTAAGGCCTCCGCTGGAGTACTGTGCCAAATTCTGGGTGCCACACTGTAGGAAAGATGCAGACAAATTGGAGAGCGAGTCCAGAAGAAAGCAATAAAACTAATAAAAGGTCTAGAAAACCTGACCTGTAAAAAAAGGTTACAAAACCCGGGCATGTTTAGTCTTCAGAAAAGACACTAGATGACAGTCTTCAAATATGTTAAGGGCTGTTACAAAGAGAATGGGGACCAATTATTTTCTGTGTCCACTGAATGTAGGCCAAGTATTAATGGCCTTAATCTGCAGCAAGGGTGATTGAGGCGAGATATTAGGAAAAGCTTTCTAACTACAAGGGTAGTTAAGCTCTGGAACAGGCTTCCAAGGAAAGAATGACGGAATCTCCATCATTGGAGATCTGGTTGGACAAACTTGTCAGGGATGGTTGAGGTTTACTTGGCCCTGTCTCAGCACAGGGGGCTGAACTTGATGACCTCTCCAGGTCCCTTCCAGCCCGACATTTGTATGGTTCTAAGTCATCTTAATTCAGCTGGAGATAGCAGCTAAGTAATTTGTTGGAACAATTAACAGTTTAACAAAATTACTTACCATTGTGTGAAGAGGAATCACTGAGTTGCCTGAGCATGGAGATGGATGCAAGAATGCTTGGATTCTAATCCCAATGCTACAGCCAATTTGCTGTGGATTTGAGCAAATGGCTTAACTTGTGCCTCAGTTTCCCCCCTCCCCCTCTATAAAATGGAAATAAAACTCTCCTACCTCTTGTGAGAGGGATTATGAGGGCTGTAAGCATAACACTATATAAGGAGCTCTTTGGACAGCTGAAATGTAAACTCTGCAACAGGATATATTGATTAGTACAAAAATCCACTCACCACCTTGCAGTAAAATAGGAGACAGATCTAAGCATACTGTGCTCATCATGGTTTTTGGGTTTTTTTGGAAGGGGGAATGGGGAGGAGAGAGAAGCGAAACCCACCTATTCTACAAGCCATAAAGCAAAACTATAGATTAGTAAACAACAACAGATACCTGTGCTGCTCTGCTCTGCCTCCTCATTTGCTACCCGCATCAGGGCATCAAGAACAAGTGCATTGTCCAGCCATGTGTACCACTCCTCTAACTCCTGGAGGAAATTTGAAGTACCCGTTGTTTCTGATACTTTCCTCGTTGCCAGTTTGCATAATCGCTCAACAAAGCCTGGAATATTCAGGAGTGTAGCTACAACAGGAAAACAAAACAAGTCAACAACCAACAAAAGACTCCATGCCAGATGGCAAATTCACTTTTCAAAATGCTCCTATCAAAGTATACAACAGTGTACTCAAAAGGTATTCTATATAGCTGAAAGGATCCAAATATTGGATTTTTTTATCAGCACTCAACAGCAGCAAGAGGGATCCTAATTAGACACGACAGGTTGGTAAAAAAAAATCATTTTTTAAAAATTGATTTTTTTAAGCCTAGAATGTCTGCTAAATCAGCATGAAGCGATGGAAACAGCTACGAGCATGGTTGAGAGCTCTTCTTGTTCAGAATATCATCAAGTTGCTTCATCACTGAGGTTCAGCCTGTTACTGTCCCATTTAAGTTCTCAGCCATTTTGACTATGAATTACACCCATGCGACAGCAAGGGCTTTCAGCTACTAATTTCAAAATTACCAGAGGCTCTTATAATTTGAGTTTAAGGCCTAAACTTACTATAAACTACTTGCTTAAATGATTTTAATAAGTAAATAAAGTCTGCCATGTCAAGAGTCCTAGTCCACTCCGATCTCAGAAGTAACTCAACCAAACACCACCCTTACTCAACAGCTAATTAGCAGGCAACAATTTCACCGGTTGTATGAGGAAGACTGCATAGATGATGAATTACCTGGCCCACTGCTACAGTTCTTCAAAACCATCCACAGGACTACAACAAGTACATACAATAGCCTCAAACACCCTTTGCCTCACTGGAGCACCCAGTCCTCATTTGACACCTGCACAAAATCTACACAACTCTTCCAGGACAACACAAATACAACCACCCACACACCACCACAATCAGCATGTAGAATAACCCAACCATAACTCTGAACATCCGCTAAGTCAGTGTGATGTGATGGAAACAGCTACCTGTATGCTTGAGAACTCTGTTTAAAATATCACCAGATTCCATCATCACTGGGATTTGCAGTGTTACTGTCCAATTTTTAAGTTCTCCACCTTTTTTTAAAACAACAAAAACACACCCACACACCCCTTTACAAATTACATCTGTGCAACAGCACAGGTTTTCTTCTACTAGTTTAAAATTAAACTCAAATTACGACAGCCTATGTTATGGCCTAAACTTACTATAACCTATTAAAATAATTTAAACAAAACAAAAACATCCACATCAATACATTCGCTACTGAAGTTTTAAAGAGAGGTAGACCACTGAACTGGTGGAAGTAATTGGATAAGGATCTGGAACCAGAGTTTGTTAAAGTGTTAAATTGGCTTTAACAGTAGTTGCCTCTTCTGCAGATGCAAAGTTAATTTTATTTTCATTTCACTTTATTCAACCAATTCAGTTCAATGACCAGCTCATTCAAAATTAAGAAACTGATTGGGAGTTGAAAAAGCAGGAAAGCTTGTTTTCTTTCTCCAATATATTAAAAGAAACTGAATGAGAGAGCATGGTATCTACTACTTCAAAAATCATGAAGGACATGGTGATCAAACAATCAGTACAATTCACAACTACAGATAATACTTCCTTTGTTTAATAAATCAATTAGTTTTAAATGCACGTTTTAACAACTTTTTCCCCCCTATATGTATAGGCCATTTAAGTAGCTTTATTTAATCAATAAAACAATGTTGCATATTTTTAATTGAATTCCAATTTCCATCCAAATAGAGCTTGAAACAAGTAAAAAAACCATAATAAGAAATGCATCATTCAACATTTTCTAACATAACAAGGAAATGTAAAAATTAAGAATCTATATAACTGCCTAAATAAATCTACAGATATAATGTATCCTTCTGGTTGGCAAAAAAGTACCAAATTTAGCATAGAGACTATATTTAGTTGAAAATCAATGTGTTTTAATGATTACCAACCAGTGGAGAATCAACTAAAGGAAAGTAA
The DNA here is from genome assembly GCF_020497125.1 of Mauremys mutica. Lineage (NCBI taxonomy): Eukaryota > Metazoa > Chordata > Testudines > Geoemydidae > Mauremys > Mauremys mutica. Next base: position 29,305,032 of record NC_059084.1, on the reverse strand, counting down.
CTAAAAAGCAGAAAAAAAAAGAAAGATCAAAATCAATTATTTAAATCAAGGTTTCCTGCTTGCTGGTTTAAATCATGATTAAAATTGGTAATTTACATCCTTTCCCATCCAGGGTGGATTGATGTTGCTGAATTACACATTGGATTTGTTTTTGTTGATTCATATGTCAACTTTGAATAAAAGCTGCACTTTGCCCTCAGTGTAGGATACATAATATCAGGTCTTCATTATCAAATAAAATAGAGCTGTTAGATATAATCCTACACTAAATCTTCATCCTTGTACACTCAAAAGCCAAGGCCCTTAGTTCAAGTACCACCATTTTGAGTGGCTGCAATTCCATCATCAGCTCATGTCAGCCATGGAATTCTGAACTTAGAAAAAGAAAACCTAAGTTAAAATTTTATTTGAAAAACAATATTTTAGGTTTATACATTTAGATCCTGACCCTGCAAACATGCAAATGGCTCACTTCAAGCATGTGTGGAGAGACAACTGAAATACTCAGATTTAAGCATTTGCAGGATCAGGAACATATTCAGTTAGTTTGCTTAAACAGCCTGAAGATTTGCACATTCGCTTTAATGTATTAGAGGTCCTTGGATCTTCAGCCATAAGGGCTTATTTGCCGTAGAATAGCCATTTGTCACCATCCAGTGGCCACCACTCTCATGCATACATACATTTACAAAGAGCTTCTGAAAAGGTCACTCTGTTGCCCACAGCCAGTGCAGAATGCAGCAGCATGATTGTTGAGAGGTGTGAGGAGAATCTTTTTGGCCAGCCCATTGCTTCATACTCTGAATTTGCTACTTGTAGATGTGGGCTAAGTTGAACATTTAGATATTGACACTGAAACCCCTAAATGGACTGGATCCTAATTACAAGAGCTTCCAGGAGTCTCTATATACCAAAGCCCCAGGTTGCTCATATTTCAAAGTGTTTCAGCACAGCAAAAAGTGAAACCAGTTCACTTCCCTTTGCTGGCATTTTAACTGATTACATTGCATGATAAAGCCTAGAAGGCTTACAACAAAGTAGCAGCTTAAGATAACATTCAAGATACAAGTCAGAAGTACTCAAGGCAATAAGAAAGCTCACATAGTGGCCTGAAGTTCAAAAATGCTGAGCACCTGCAGCTACCAATGCCTCCCAACAGGGCATGATCAGGTGTTCAAGCACCTCTGGAAAAAAAAATTACAAACCATCAGGGACTTTAAATGTAAGCAAGTTCTATATACAAATCTCAGCTATTTGTTTAATTGAGTATACTTAATAAACGAGTCATTATACCAAAAAACTGCGGTCAAAACGTGACCCAAGATTTAGCCTATTATGATTTGAAACTCCTTAAAATATTTAATCCTCAACATTCAGTTTTATTCCAAAAATGCCAACTCAACCTGAAAAGCAGCACACGTGTTGCTTCAGGATTTCCAGCAAGAATTTAAGATTAGACAGATTTTGAAGTTTTGCCCAATACAATTTCTAGTTCAGACTTTGGTCTGGACTGTTCTCTTACAATGGTTCTCACCTTCTGATATCTAATGTAAAAGGGTATTTCACATAACATGGAAAATTAACCCCTGAAACTAAGGAAAAAGAGGCATTCTATTTAGATCACACCAGTGTCTTCATAAACATGACTACATGCAGGCTAGAAATCCTAAGTCCACAAATAGTGATAAATCCACATGTAGCTCTTACATAGCCCTTCATAAGCACAGCTCACTTGGAAACTGTGACAGAGGTCAATGAGTTGGCTCACAGTCACAAACCAAGTTAGTTCAGGGACAGACACAGAACTTCAGTCAGCTTCCGAGCCTAATGCTCTAATGCACCATGCTACCTCCTCATCAGTACGTATGAAATAGATCGAGAGTCTCCCTCCCCAGGGAAGTTGTATTTTCCCCCACACACACTGGCATAGCAAATGGTAGGTGACTGTGGCCAGACTGGTATTAAACATTTTTTTCCTTAGTGAGAGAGAAAAAGACTGACATATTGATCTACAGTAAGATACTGGATAAAGCCACCTGATACCACTGTAAATGCTTCCCTGGATAATAGACAAGCACTGGCTACACTTATGGTACTGAGACATTATAGCCTGTCACAGCATCAAAACATCTTCCTTCCACCGCAACCATCAATATCTACTCAACTAACTTCTTGGGTGCATGTGAATCTATGAAGATTATAATCAAACTAAACTGTTCTTTTTTGTTGATGATCGTTTTGGTAAGAACCTCCATGGAATGCAGAATTAAAGGAATAAGCACCATAAATGCAGAAGGTTTACAACATCACAATACAGAAGCCTCAGACTCTTGACAAGACGAAGACAAGGTTTATTACTTCCTTTCTGATTCCTCTGGACTTGTGTTTAGAATGCAACACTCTAGTAACTGGGACACTTTACCTTGATTAACTTCAGCTCGAGAAGGACCCAAATTTTTTTTCTGCTGTGCATTTTTAGCAAGAAGCGTATGTTTGTCATCACTCCCTGTGTCAAGCTCTGAAATTGTGACTGCAAGGATCCTACAGAAATTGGCAAGTTGCTGTTGATCAAAACTGGATACTAGACTTGCAAGATTGGGAATATCTTCTAATTGTATCATTTCCTATAGAAGACAAAACAATGCATTGATTGTTTGATGTAATAAATCAACAGTCTTTTCACCAAAATCAACGTTAACAGAGGGAACATATAAAAATTAAAGAGCCTTCCCCATCAGCATTAAATTGTTTTAAATTTAGTCAGAGACAAGGGTAGATGGGTAGCAGAAGTTCCTCAGAGTTTGAAAGGGGCTATGAATCCCAACCTAACGCTAAGATCCCACATGTTTACTAATTTATGAGAGAACATCATTCTCAAATCTTTTTTTTTTAAAGTAAAAACAGAATTGTGAAAAAATAAGTATTAAGCCAATTTTAGCTATTCTGAAGTTTCGATATTTTGTTGGTTTGTATCCCCAAATTTATTGAAGTTAAATGGATCTATAGATGGACTGCACTGTCAGATATTTTTAAATTATAGTTTAATCTGTGATAAGGGAAGATTCTGAAAAGTAACCAGAAGGAAGGATCAGACAAGTGTCTAAGCATCCTTCAGAAAAGGTAAACATCAAAATATACATCTTAATAATTAGTCAGGAAAAAACTAACCCTATAACCCCAAAACCCTATCTAGAAGGCAGAAATTAGCTGGACACTGAAGTCCAATTACTGTATTTCACCACTGCAGAAAAATTAGCAGAGGAAAGGGAATAATTAGTATGCAGCAGTGACACCCTCTAAGAAGGGATACTGCCATATTATTCAGGGCTACCATTTAGAATTTATTTAAAAAGTACTACAGACATTTTTAAAAACTGAGCGGTTTTGGAATTAGCAGGACTCACTGCATGAGAACCAGGGAGTAAAATTGACAAAACTGTATTTTCATTGTTCAACATGTCATCTTGCTGTTTCAACTTTAATACAACTTTTTCTTAACACAAGGAAGCTTGGCTACCAATATTTTAAATATTACATCCCTTTAAGGCAGAACTGTTATCCTAATACCCAGTGACCATGCACAAAGTCCAGAACATTAAATTAGAACAGACTAAAAGCCACCATGACTGACAACTTCTAACAAAAAGATGCCTTTTAGGTCAATTTGGAAAACAGTTTAGTCTGACATATGCATTCTTCAGTACTTAGTGATGAGAATGAAATTCCCAAGGTTAAGACAGAAGTACATCTACTTTACAAATGCAACAGTGTCAAGAGATCAATTTACATTGGTCCCTGACCTGATTATAGCACTCCTGCCCAAGGTTTTACAATGGTTATATGTCTCCAACAACATTTTATTTGTAATACTAAATAACATGGTAACAAATGGCAAATTTTCTTCACTGCATGTTCACAAAAAAACCCAACACACTATTAACATAACTGACTTTTCCCCTCTAGCACACAACCCTGAACAGTTACCTGAACAGTTATGCAACCACAATTATAGGAAACATCCACAGACCTTTTTAACTCCTAGGATATCTTCAATAAGTGTTGCTGTTTGCAGAAATGTTTTTTTGTTTGTCATCAACGTAAACAGGAACAACACAAAATCATTTCTTTCTGCCAATCGTTTAGTGACTCCTTCAGTCTAGAAGAAAGCGAGGAATGGTAAAATACACCCAACAATGGCAGGTGGCTGCACTGGCAAATCAGATGTGATAATCATACATAGCAAGCCAGTTTCACAAACACTCTCTTGGGTACCTATTCAGCAAGTCCTAGAAGTTGGTGACATGCTGTCCAGGGAGATGAACAATTCAGCTAATCCTCATGAGGCCTGCTGAAACTACAGGTCCCAGCATGAAAAACTCCATTTTGACTTGAATTGTTTGCCTGCTTGGAACAAGATTAAATGTTGCACAGCTGGACCCTGTGTTGCCTGTGGGACCTGATAACAGTTGCATTAATCTCTATTTTAGGGAAATTAGATGGGGCCCTCAGTCTCTTGCCTAACTGCTAACATACTTCTCAGTTGAACAGAGTTTGCTCAAAGTTTCCACTGACTTCAATGGGGCCAGGATTTCACCCTGATCACTGGTTGGAGTAAGGTTGCTCTTTGGTTTAATTCAGTATTTTTTATTCCAGAAAACCTTACCCCAAATGCTCGAAAAGTCGTCTGTTCAGAGTTCAGCAAAACTGACCATGTACTAGTGGCCATAGCATAGAAACAAGACCTCAAGAGGTCATCAAGTCCAGGCCCTTATGCTGAGGCAAGACCAAGTAAACCTTGACCATCGCTGTCAGGTATTTGTACAAACTATTCTTAAAAAACCTCTATTAATATGGTATTGATCAAATGGATTAGATATCAGCATAGATATCATACCTAGATATAAAGAGAATTAATCCAGAACTGCACCAAGACATTAGACAGTCTTACAATCCTGAAGCACCCCTCCATTCAAATCCATCCCAAAAATCCAGAGAGGGCACTACAATTGAAATGAGTTGTCAGCCAGCAGCTATTCTATGGATTGCAAATGTGATAGCTGCATTTGATCTAAAAACGATCACAAACTACCTCTATTTCCCCCCCTTAGTAGATCAAATAATGAATACTCAAACACCAGCCCTTGCCACTTCTACAGGGTCTCTGTATTGTTTAAAGAACACTGTGTACTAATACTTTTGTAATGTTAAGAGAAAGTCAGTTTCCCTAAAATGGTTCCAACCCAGTGATTACATGCAGCATTTCATTAAAATGACTATTTTAAACGTGCTCATTTATCCACTAAAGGGTTATGACTAACTATACAATATTGAAAATACGTTACTTATTGACAGCGTTTTAGTCATTAGATATGCACTTTAGGCCTCAATTTTTGAGCCAAGTTCTCTATAGATTTCTAACCTGCAGCCCTTCCTCGGCACTCAGGCTCCAGTGATTGACAAAGGATGTTCTGCATATGAATTGTCTGCAGGATCAGGCCCCTAACACCCTTGGTTGACTAGGCCATTGAATGGCGCACAGGCAGAGATGCTCAAATTAAGAGGTGGGCATACATTTTTCTAATTTTGCTGTTTCTGTTTCTAAGTACAAGAGCTGAAAATAGCTCTCAGATGGGAACATGAATATGTAGACAAATGCCCACAATAGTGTGTCAGAATTACTGGGCACTCAGCTACTGCAGTGGTGCATTATAGAAAGCCCTATAAATAAAACACTACTTAGACAAACGCTCAAACACAGAGAGTGGCTGAATATAGTAGGTCCAGATACGTAACCAGACTTTGGAAAATGTTAGAGTTGCATTATGTCTTTAAATTATGTTTTAAAGCAAATATGCTTTCATTCCTGGGGTATGTGCAGCCAATGCCGAAGCATGGAACATGTTTGTTTGCCAAGAAGAGGAACATACATATTTTAAAAAAGGTAATACTTACACATATGCAAGTGTTGTACAATATGCTTAAGCAGTCCTTGATCAGGTCATCACTTACTACAAAACAAAAATAAGACACCAATTCATTACACAGTTTCAAGAACACTTAATTTCTATGCTATTATCACTGAACATTGTGTATGACATTTTATATATTCAATTAAACAGCCTGAAACGGATATGCAAAAAAATTAAGCTGCAATTAGCAAGCAGTTAGAAATGATTAATGAGATACCCGACCAGTATAGTCCAAGAGATTTAATGGCCTGAGGACATGCTAATTCTAAGCTACGTCCAACAAACATCAATCTTCTAGTCTTTCCCTCCTTGAATAAACCACCACCAACTAACATGGTTTCAAAGAGAACGCATTTTCCCAGTGTAAACAAAACCTTTGACAGATTTTATCTTGATATTTCACCTGTGAATCTCAGGCCTGGTCTACACTAAAAAGGGGGTTCGAATTAGGGTACGCAAATTCAGCTACGTGAATAGCGTAGCTGAATTCGAAGTACCCTAATTCGAACTACTCACCCGTCCAGACGCGGCGGGGTCGAACTCCGCAGCTCCCCCGTCGACTCCACCACCGCCGTTTGCAGTGGTGGAGTACCGGAGTCGACCGTGGCGCTTCCGGAGTTCGAACTATCGCATCTAGATCAGACGTGATAGTTCGAACTCCGAGAAGTCGAACTCACCGCGTCGACCCGGACGGTAAGTGTAGACTAGCCATAAGTTTCTTCACTTGAGAAGTGAGGAGGATATCACAATAATACTCCTTCTCAGAGATATTGCAAGGGCCACATAGTGTCTGGTAGACATGGAAGATGAAAAATACAAATATTGAGCCTACTGAGCTGCTTCAGCAGACAAAATGCTATTCTGAAGCAACTAGTTAGTTCACTTTGGCACACTCCCTTTATTATATAGTTAGGAAATTACTATTCATTACATGTCTGGAAAAATATGATTCTCTTCACTGACTCACTCAACAGCTCTGTACTCTAGGAACAACATTCTGGAGTGATTGAATAGGAGCTATATAGCCACCAGTAACTTCAGTGGAAGTTTCTAACATTTGTTGATCTGCCAATGCCTGGAAACCAAATTTATGCATTGGAAAAAATATAGACACCAACAAACTATGCCTTAAACACATACTGACTATAATTCACCCCCTCAAATTAGCACCACAGAGAATGACTGACAGTTTTCCTATTTCAGGAAAAGTGAATCATTTGTTTAGTAAAGAAAGGGTGAAAGATATAAATAAATGGAGGAGGAAACCAGGAAAGATACTGAAAAATGGCTATTTAATCTTAAACCTTGTCTACTTACTTTTCTGTTTCTTTTTCTGTGTAATAAGAGTTGGTCTCATAAGAATTTCCACTAGAAGCTGTGAAAATAAGAGAATGAACTGAAGTGTAGAGTCATTTTAACAGACTCAATCAAAAAGATGGTTTTTATCATCTCTAAATAGCAAGCCCCAAATCAGTCCGATTTCCTAAAGAGCTATAAATAACAGCGAGAGTGAACCACTACAAACATGGCCGCCTCAATGTACCGTACCTCCTTTCTGGTTGCATGAAATATCACGTGGCCTGCTGTTAAGCTATTGATCTTGTTTTGGAGAAAGTCAGGCACTGCAAATGCACTTGTAGCGCTGCACACATTCATACACATTGAATTTTCCCCAAGAATAAAATAACAGAGATATCACATGGCACTATGGGATCCCACTACTGGTTGGCCCTTCGGAACTGAAGTTATAAACATATTAAATGAAGTATTTCAAACTTACCAAAGTGTTTTTTGAACCAAGTGCCCTTTTCCACCCCCAAACAAGATCCCTTTAACAGCTATTCAAGGTAACAGATTGCAGTAATGCCTAGCCCACCAGATTTTAGCATCATTTCAATTCTACAGGCAATCACCCACAGCCATTGCCCTTACAACTGGAAGCAAAAAGAATTTTAGATTAAAAACAAAAGTTTTCCCTGACTGATTATGATAGTTAGAGCAAGCTGATTCTCCTCCTCAACAGTGAACAAAGGTAACTAACAGGAGAGATTTGGAGGGAGTTTAGAGAAGGAGCATGAAAGGCTTTCCTTCCAGATTCAGCACTTGAGATTTCAAACTGCTTAGTGATGCAACAGTGGTGGTGACCTGCTACACATGTGCCATGTTCTCTATCCTGCCTGAAGAGGGATTTTCTGTGCATGATCCTGTTCAAGATGGTGGCTGTGCTGGAGGAGAAAATTGTTGGATTGGAGTGGGAAGTAGAGATGTTACTGAGAATCAGAAAAGCCGAGTAGTTCCCTAGTCAACCAGCTTCACAAAACATCAGTACTCCAGGTCCTGAAAGAATACTGTTTGGGAGGACAGGGGGGGCGGGGGAAGAGAAATGTGCCATCAGAGCCACTATTTCCCTTATACTCCTAGCTGAGGTGACCACCACCAGCAAGGCCGTTTTCACTGACGGGTACGTAAGCAAACAGTAGCCATGGGTTCGAAGGGAGGTCTAGTCAGGCTTTTCAATATTAGGTTTAGGTCCCATGTTGGGGTGGGATGTCAGAGTTGGGAGAAAAGATTTATTATACCCCTGAGGAATTGCTTTGTGGTTGGGTGTGATGGCAATGAGTATCTCTCTACTTGTTGGTAAAAGGCTACTATAGCCGCTAGGTGGACCCTGAGTAAACAGAGAGAGTCCTAATTTTTTTTTTTTTTTTTTTTTTAAAGTCAGTACATAGCCTAGGAACTTCGGAAGAGTAGCAGATGTCAAAGAAATTTGTTGGGAATTACACCACGTCTGAAACCTGGACCACTTTTGCAGGTAGAATACGGAGTGTTGTGGATTTTTTACTGCATAGTAATACCTCTTGTACCTCATCTGAGCAGGAGCTTTCTATGCATTGGAAGAGTCAAGCCTTGAGGCAGAGAATCCTCAGGTTGGAACGTAGAGTGCATTCTTTGTTTGGCGAGAGGAGGTATGGAGTGGACTGAAGTGAGGAAAGGCATACAGAAGATCCCTGTCCCACAGAAGAAGTGTTGTGCAGGGAGTGTGGTCCCATCCCTGCTTTGAGAAATGTCATGGACATTTCTTCTACAGGTAAGTGGTGAACAGGTTTGTGGTCTGTCTCTCTCCCACCTCCTGGATAGGTCATGGCTTTATCTCCCGTTCATGGTCGTGTGGGAACTTGCGATTGAGACTGTCCGCTATAGAGTTCTCCATTCCTGGAAGGCAGGCTGCTGATAGTGTGATGTGGGAAATGCACCAGTTTCATAACCTTAGTGCTTTTGCGCAAAGGGAGAGTGACCTGGCTCCTCCTTGTCAATATGTGTAATACATACATACTATGTTGTCTGTTAAGACTCGTGTGTTCCCTTGATCAGTGGGAGGAATTCCTGACCGCCCTGAGCTCGAGGAAGTTGATGTAGCAGGACATCTCCATAGACGACCATTTGCCTTGTGTTGTAAGGTTGTTTAGATGCAGCAGGCTGAGGGTATGCCTGAGAAGCCCCTTGATAATGGGCATCATAGAGAGCATGGGAGGAGTGGTGGGAG